>NC_071517.1:7583257-7886287 GCF_027887155.1 Malaclemys terrapin pileata
CTGGGCACAATCCTTTCCCCTGGTACAGCCCTTGTTCCAGCTCACGTGGTAACTAGGGGATTTCTCATGATGGCTGCCCCTTTGTTCTGTTCCACCCACTTATATATCTTTTGCATAAGGTGGGAATCCTTTGTCCCTCTGGGTTCCCACCCATCCTTCTCAATGGAAAAACACCAGGTTAAGGATGGATTCCAGTTCAGGTGACATGATCACATGTTACTGTAAGACCTCAAGCCTTCATTCCTCCCTGCCTGACTCACAGGAAGGTTTGCCTGCAAACAGAGCCATCCACAGTCAATTGTCCTGGTTAATGGGAGCCATCAAGGTTCCAAACCACCATTAACGGCTCACACGTTGCATAATTACAATAGGCCCTCAGCGTTATATTTTATATTTCTAGTTTCAAATACAAGAGTGATACATTTATACAAATAGGATGACCACACTCAGTAGATTATAAGCTTTGTAATGATACCTTTCAAGAGACCTTTTGCATGAAGCATATTCCACTTACATTATATTCATACTCATTGGCATATTTTCATAAAATCATATAGAGTGCAACGTCACACATACCCTAAGCTGTGACCTTCGTATCCATCCATGCAGCTAAAAACTCTCTTCCAAACTTTCATCCATGCTGCCCCTTGAGAGGAACTCCCCCAAAACATCCGCAGAACTTCCTTATCCTCCTTCAAATCCCTCTTTTAAAACTCTGCTTTTCTCTAATGCCTGCAAAAAAATTGACAATGGATAAGCGACTGGTATGCTGACTCACAGACTTTAAGGCCAGAAGGGACCATCTTGATCATCTAGTCTGACCTCCTGCACATTGCAGGCCACAGGATCTCACCCACCCACTCCTCTAATAGACCCATAACCTCTGGCTGAGTCACTGCTGTCTTCCTCAAATCATGATTTAAAGACTTCCAATTACAGAGAATTCACTGTTTACACTAGTTTAAACCTGCAAGAGACCCAGGCCCCATGCTGCAAAGGAAGGCAAACCCCTCCCTCCTCCCCAGTCTCTGCCAAACTGACCCGGGGGGAAATTCCTTTCCGACCCCAAATATTGCGATCAGTTAGACGCTGAGCATGTGGGCAAGACCCACCAGGCAGATACCTGAGAAAGAATTCTCTGTAGTAACTCGGAGCCCTCCCTTATTTTGTCTTATTGTTTCCTTGCACTCCCCTATCTATTCATCTGTATCCCTATGTTTCTTATCTTAGATAGTAAACTCTCTGGGGCAGGGACTGTCTGTTGGTTCAGTGCTTGTACAGCACCTAACACAATGGGTTTTGATCCATTAGTAGGGCTCCTAGGTGTTATGGTAATACAAATAATAACTGTTTAGTGGCAGAGAAAACCCTGGTGTACTTAGCCAGCGTCTCTGAACTACATTTCAATGCATTCAGTTGATCTGTAACCTCTCCATACTGTCGCACGGTTGAGTAACGTGGACATTGTGCCGCTCAGACAGGGCAAAGCTGGAGGCTTTCCACCCAAAATGCCAACGTCGTCTATTGGGCATAAAGTGGAATGACTTCATTTATAATGCAGATGTTTACAGTGGCTCTGGTCTACAGACTACTGGGGCTATTGTCCGCCGACGGCATCTTACACTTTTCGGACTTGTTGCAAGAATGCCACAAGACGTTCTGGCAAACGTCATTCTGTGGGTGGCTTGTAACATCTGGGATAAAATTCCACCAATCGAGCCGTGGAGCCCCCAACACATGGGTGTGTCAAATCAGTTCCGATGTTGGACTCTTGACCCTTCAAGCCCTTGTGGCTGCACAGGAACGGACCAAATGGTGAACGATTGCTATGGCCGACTGTTCGGCTAAGTGCTGAAGAAGAACCAGGTGATCTGTACTTAAAGAAGTGATTGAGAGCTAGCTACTCATTACTTATTCAGACAAAACCCAACTGATTTCAATAGAAAGTACTGCTCACAGCGTCAGAGTACTGTGTAAATGCCAGCTACCTGGTATTCATAAAGCAATCAAAACCTACACTAAAAGAACACTATTAAGTATGTAAAGTGAAGTATATGATCATGTAATTAAAGACTGTATCATAATGCATATGAACAAAGGGGCCAAATTAAGGTTGAATAGACAACCTTAATTCTGGCATTTCCTAACTTTTGATTGCTTGATTTTGCAAGCTAAATCATGTTCTCTTCATGTCATTTTTGTGTGTAATACAAATATTGTTTTGTCTTTTTCTTCTATCTACTGCCCCTTTAAATCTCTAAGGACTCGGCTGTGGGCAGAGGAAGGCAGACATTCTGTATTCATTTCTGTGCAAACTTTGCTCCCACATTTTGATTCAAATTCACAGTGACTTCAATGTGGATGTCACAAAAGGTAGAATAGAGGAGACTGAATAACCCCCAGGATTAAGAGATCCTAAGTATTTCCCTTACAGACATCATAAATGAAAAAAAATGGCTCTGAAAGAACTCTGTAGAATCTACTTAATCAAATATGTTTTTTTAATTTTTCTTTAAAAAACACACTGTCCTTTGAAATACAGTTCAACGTTGGAACCCTGAACAATGCAGTCACAAAGGATGGGGATTCACAAAGCTACTTAGGTTCCTAACACCCAGTAAATCAATACAGTTGTGAATCTCACCCAGAAATACCTGCAAGCATCTAAATGAACTGCACTAGATCAGACCTATATTTCTGGAGGTTTGTAGCTCTCGTCCTCTCACACCCTAATTCAAACACACAAAACTAGTGCTGCCACATTCACTCAACACAAATACATATCAACCGATCAGCATTGCTTTCCAGTCATCTGACTCGTCATTCAGAGAAAGGAGGGGCAGGACTGATGTGCTTACTATGATCAGACACGGGAAAGGGAAACAGTGGTAGCATGGTAAAAATGTGTTTCGGCATTTCTCCCATCAGCATTCTTCCGGAGAAAACATTTTCACATCCTGATCCACTCCCATTCCCCAAAAGAAAATAGGAACCAGAATATGCACCTATAATGTTGTTTTGTGCTTGATCATAGAATAAGGGCTTGTCCACATGGAGAAATTTACCAGCATACTTATATTGCTATAATTATATCTCTACAACTTCCCCGTGGAAATTCTTAATCCAACAGAAGAGTGTCCAGATGGGGAGTTATAGTGGTATAATTATACTGGCATCATTATGCTGGTAAATTCCCCCATGTAGACAAGCTGCAAGAATCTCTTTCCAAAAGGTCAGGTTCAGAGAGTCTGAAATCTCTCCTGCCCACAGTTCTAAACTGAAGCAGCTAATAGGAAAGATTCTTTGTTAAATCAATAGGCTTTCTGTGTTCAAAATGTGTTCCTTTTATCTTTGAAATCCTCTGCAACTGAAATGAACTCCACCCCAAATCAATTTCCCTAAAGCACATCTTTCCCTGAAGAAGCGCTCTGTGTAAACTGGAAAGGCTGTCTTTTTCACCAACAGAAGTTGCGCTGATAAAAGATATTACCTCACCCATCTTGTCTCTATCGTTCCTTCTTGGCAGAAAGCGTCATTGTTTTGGTTTTTTTTTTTAGATAAGATTTCCATCCAGTTTAATAGTATAGTTATAATGTATTAATATTACAGGTAAGACCCACTATATGTTAGCTACAGAACAAAAATAAAAGAACACATGGTCCTTGTCTCAAAGAATTTACAATCCCCACCCAGACAAGTGGCCCCTCGCTGTAATCTGAGCCTACATTTTGACTGTTGTGAAGTGATGCCAGATCTGTTTTGTGGAGTTGTTGCATTGGACTGCATCAGGGTGGGAATTTTTAAGGCTCGGTAGGAGCGGCAAAACTTGTTCTCTATTGAGGCAGTGAAAATGTGGCACTTCCGTGGTGGGTTGCCTTGGGGGTCCAGATGTTTTTGGTACAATGGGAGCAGCCAAACCTATTCTCTGGTTAGGCGTTGGAATTTGAGGGGTTGGGACCAAAACCTAGCTGGATCCAGCAGGATTGGGGTGCCAGATCCAGATATTTGCAGGGTTGCTACACCGAGATCTGGGCATTTCCACCCCTACAGCTCCCATCCTCCTTACCCCGGGGTGTGTTTACCAGCTGTGGGTGCCCCCTTTTTAACACTCTTCTGCTCCAAGAAACTGTTGTCTTTTCTCTCCCTGGATGGACTCTTGTCCCTGGGTGGAGGTGCCTCTTCCGCTCTTCTCCGCCTGGCAGGAGAATGGATTTTCTCCTCTCCATCTTCTCCCTCCTTGGGGGCATGGCAGCAGGGAGACAGAGATTCCTGACCTATGGTGCTTTCCCCACCCATCTTCTCTCGCCGAGAAACAGGATCCCAGGGGACTATGTCTCCCCTAGTCACTGTCTTCCCAGGGATTCCCTGCACATCTCTCCCCACTTCCTCCGCCCAGGGGATAGCTCCTTCCCCCTCCCTGGCTCAGGGAATGGATCCCTGGGCATGCACTACCCTTCCTCCACCCCTGCCCACCAGGAGATGATGTCGGGGACCTGGGAGGGGGGGGTCGCTCTCTTTCCACATACGCCGCCCATGAGTAGCAGGCTTGGGGGGAGGACTGAGGACCAGGGACAGGCGCCTGCAGGGGAGGGCGAATGCTCCAGGCAGGGGGCTGGCGGTGCCTGGAACACGGGGGCCACCCAGCTTCCACAACGCCTCTCCCGCAGCAGCGAGAGCGCCTGGTGAGCCCCCAGGAGCTGGACTGGGGCTTTCTCGCCAGTGCCTGGCCAAGCTCGGTCTGGGCCCCCCCCCCCCCCGCCCCAGCCTGAGAATTACCTAGTGGTCCAGCGAGGAGAGGCGGAGCCTCCGCCGCCGCCGAAGCCCCCTCTGCTTCCTCAGAAAGCTGCTCCGCGGAGTTTGGCGGCTGTGGGCTGGAGGGGGGACCCGGGGCTAGGAAGGCGGGGGATCTAGCTTCTCCCGCCGGGCTCGCTGTCCCCTGTGCACCCGGGAGGAGGCGAGCCCCTCCCCAGGGAGACTTGGGGCATTGTCCCCCCCAGGCCCGGGCTGGGTGGATGGCAGGCGGGGGAAGCCGCAGCGGGCGGGCGGTGCTGGTGGGGGGAAGGCAGCGCCTTGCCTCGGTCCATTGCTGCCCCCTGAGCCGGCGCGGGGGGCTATGAAGCACCATGGTGTGGTGTGACCGTGGGGTCCAGATGCTGCTGACCACGGTGGGAGCCTTCGCCGCCTTCAGCCTCATGGCCATCGCCATCGGCACCGACTACTGGCTCTACTCCAGCGCCCACATCTGCAACGGGACCAACCTCAGCATGGAGGAGCCGCAGAGCCAGCCCCGCAAGGCGAAGGGGGACCTCACGCACTCCGGGCTCTGGCGGATCTGCTGCCTGGAAGGTACGGCCCGGGCTGGGGCTGCGGGCTGGGGGCAGGGGGTGGGGCTGGGTGGGAGCGCAGGGAAGGAAGCAAAGATGCAGGAAAGTAACTTCCCGGCCCAGGCTGGCTGCACAGACCAGGCTGGGTCCCTAGCTGGGCTCTGCCCCGGCCAGCCAGACCCTAGACGTAGCCGGACTCTCCGCCTCGGGCTAGGAGGAGGAGGAGGTTGTTGCCTAGGTAACCGGTCTCTCGGCGATTGCTATGGGAACCCGACCTCGGATGGAGATGCCTTGCCCGGGGTAGCTGCCCGCTCCGAGCCCCGCGCTCCTGGGCGCACACAGACTGGTGCTGCTGAGAGAAAGGCAAGCGCGGCTGGGCGCCTGGCTGGTGTGGTGGGACCCGCCCTTTCATCTGGGGGGAGTGATGGGGGGGTCCTAGTTTCTCTCCGGACTGACCCTACGGACCATTACTGAAGCCCCTGCAGTGTGCGCTCCGCAAACGCCCAGAGACCGGGAACCGGCCCCGAGGGGCTGCACCGCTAACCAATGGGATCTGAATCAGACTAACAAGACCCCCGCCCCCGCGCCCCAGTTACAAGCTAAACCCCCCAGGGGGGTCAGGACGTCTCCTCCCCGCTCCGGCCAGGGGTGGCTCCTCGGCCAACTCGGCTCGTTGTTGTCGTAAAGGGGCGCGGGGCTGTTCAGGGGGGATTAGCGGGGCAGACTGGGAAAGCCCCCCCAGAAAGGAAGCAGCCCCCGGCTGCTTGGGGAAGGAAGCCGGTGGCATCACATCTGGCTGCTGTGCCGCTGAAATCTCGACTCCGCCTGGTGCCTCGGCAGGTTGTGGGGAAGG
This sequence comes from Malaclemys terrapin pileata, assembly GCF_027887155.1. NCBI lineage: Eukaryota > Metazoa > Chordata > Testudines > Emydidae > Malaclemys > Malaclemys terrapin. Next base: position 7,589,435 of record NC_071517.1, read on the forward strand.
GAAACTTTACCAGCACTCAGACCGGACCCGCGATCATTCAGAGCCGGGCAGTGATTTCAGTGTCGATTTTTTCCCCTTACTTGTGGCCTCTCTAGAAGCACTTTTAACCTGTTGTAATCTTCTCCGCTCCGCTCCTGATGTAAAAGGTTCCGGGGGAAGCTAGTTTTTCTCTGGCAGTGGCCCGCTTTGCTACCTGATGAATCGTTACTTAGGCAATACGTGGCAATGGTCTCAGAAGAAAAATGCTTTCCAGTCAAAACATGGAAGACTCACAGCCGTTTGAAACCTGCCCTGGTTTGACTGGCAATACAGATGCTTTGTTTTGCAATTCCTTAAAGGATCCCCACACGTGACCTGGTTTTCTTTTAAAATTACCTGTAGAAAATGTGGGTCTGAGCCTGAGCGAGGCGGAGCATCCTCAACTCCCCTTGAAAATCATGGGGCCAAATTTTGAGGTCCTGGCCAAGTTTGGTCTTCTGACCCCCAGGCTCTACGTTCATTGGAAAAGTAGGTTCCTCAGCACCCATCAAGAATTGCTCAGCACAGTTTGCAGGATTGGGGCCATCATATCTGAGGTGAAATCCTGCCTTCACTGGAATCAATGGGACTTAAGTGGAGCCAAGATTTCACCTTGATCTTTAAAAAATCTCATAATTAGATGCCTAATCCTGCTTCCCTTGAAACCATTGGGAGGTTTTTTACCTTGACCTCAATTGGCCCTAGATCAGCCTCTTTGTACAAAAGTAAAGCATCTAGTAACGTATTGAGAGCTGGGCAAATATTGCAGATAAACGACCACTAATATTTGTCTACATTGTTCACACTGTGGTCCCCTTTTGCTTTGAAGATGTGAGCAATCAAATTTTACTTGCACAGGTATTTGCACCTGCAAAGTCACATATAGAAGAAATTGGGTTGTTGGAGTTTAAACATTCATCTATTCAGGGAAGCGAACAGATACCATGTGACTTATCTAACCAATCTCAATGAAGTAATGCTTATTGACATTCAAATATTCATGATCATACCACAAAGTAAAAAAATTTGAAAGTTATTTGTCAAATTCAAAGAATGAATAAATCTGAGAAAATTGATATCTGTTCGTGGATAAGTAGAAAGAGAGGCTACATTCATCAGATAAATAATTCATTGCAAATTATTCATTCTTTTCCAACACTCTCTTTGAAAAGATATTGTACAGGTACATGAAAATATCAAAGTTTAAAATTACATCAAGACACCTTGGTTTCAGTAGTGTAGGTTTTTGATGTTTTAAAAAATAATAAAGGAATGTCTAAAAAGATACCCAAGTAAACATGAGTGACAATCTGAGTTAATCAGTTTGCATAGATGGTTCTTTTATTAAAGTCATAATATAATACTTAAAATTCTGATGAGGGAGACAGTGGGAAAACATTTTCAGGTTATGAATGTTTATGTTTAATTTAAGTAGTCTGGTTTGAAGACTCATTTTTAGAACTCAGGTTTTATGGGTTTATTTGTTTAATAATCACTATAAAAAGCCACTTCATTTATTTTTCTGGGTTTAACACCACCTGACTCTTATCTCAGTGACAGATCTAAGACGTAAACATTCATAAGCTGAAAATTTATTAAACAACCTCGTAAATTGATACTGGCATGAATAAAGTGTTAGATGTGAGTGTATTTCAGGTCAGTTGAAATTGTCCATTAAAATATTTTTAACCTATATCTGTGAAAATGTACAATCTTCATTTCAAACTGTTACATATCAAGACTCAGAAAATTCCAGATTTTCAAAGGGAAAATGTTGAATCACATAGGAAAAGACAGTGCCTTCTCTGAGCTGGAGGCGTTCTTTAGTGTTTTCCTCTTTTCCACATTGTTTAACAAATCCGCAACTAGTAGATAAATACAATTTATGGCTCTGGCAAATTCTCTTATTTGGTTGGGATTCTGTTTGGGCTGAAATCATGTTGTCCAAATCAGTTCTATGGATTGCAGTCACACTAAAATAACACTTATGCAACATTAGTTTAGTTTCTGGTCAATTAATACACATTTTTGGTCTTTTTATCATGTTTCTTTCAGGGGTGGAAGTTGGAGGCTCACTAGGTCTTAGATGGTTTTAGGAGTTCTCACGACAATTTTTTTGGTGGCCTCTGCAGCTGTGACAATTTTCCCTAAAATATTTAATTAATGTTAGAAAAAAACAAATACATATGCACATATACATGGCCAAATCGTTGTAATTTATTTATATAGGATTTTTTTTTTTGCAGACTCAATATTAAAAAGAACGTACAGTTGTCTCTATTCTTTACTGGACCTAAACAGAATAGAAACACAAATAAGGTGCTTTGCAGGTTCTTGTCTTTTTTCTTGTTGTTTCTTTTGCTTGCTTTTTTTAAGACTTGCTAGCTACTAATATTAACAAATATCACTTTTCATAGCGGACTAACTCAGTCCCAGCAAACCTGGGGACAAATTAAGCCCTGGATGGGGAGGTGGGTGTGGAGGCAGCAGGGGGAATCAGGTGTGATGGGAGGGGTGAGCTTGGGGCTAGAGCCTGCCACCGTGTGGCTGGGGAATGGAGCCTGAACCCCATGGCTGGAGCCTGCCACCCACCACCCAAGGTCTGAAGCCTGACCCTACTGCCCCGGGAACTCACTGGCTGCCTGCTCCTCCAGCTTTTGTGTCTCGAGGGTGGGGAGGGGGATGGGGCAGGTCCCAACCACTACGGCAGCCCCGGAGGAGGGGCCATTGCTTTGTGCCCCCCCACCCATCTCTGCCCAGGAGGCTATGGCTGCAAGAAAAGCCCCTGGTAGCCTCATGCAGCCACAGTGGCTGCATTTGAGAAATGTTGCTTTTAACAGTAGCACTGTTTCCCAAAGGATGTAATACGTCTATCTAATTTATCCATTCTTAAGTAACAAACTGTTAAAAAATTCCCCAGTGGTAATGTGCATATACTTATAGTAGAAATTGCAGCTTCGTGTCTCTTTTACTGATCTTAGGGTAATGGTCTAGAACCTGCATAATCTGTAGAAGGCAGACCTATAACAGTACCCCATAGCGGTGATCTGTTTTTGACGATATGGTTTGGTTGCAGTCTAGGGGACAGATCGTCAAGTGGTGTAACTTACCATAGCTCCATAATGGAACTGTGACAGTTGACGCCAATTGAGCATGTGTGTCAATGGGTTCAATCCTGCAAACACTACCGGGTGTAAAGCTTCCTACTAGGAGTAGCCCCACTGACATCAAGATACGCTAAGTTAGAGAAACCTACAGCTACACATAATTTTTCTGTAGCTTCTACTAACCTGGTTTGATGTGTGTATTGAAACCTAACCTAGAAAAATGGTGGTATGTTTTAAACCCACCACCATATCCTTCCCTGAAATAGTCAGACTGTAGTCAATAGAACTAATCACAGTCGACAGCAGTACTCCCAGTGTTTACAGGACGGGGCCCTATGACATTAAGATAGGAAATTGGGAAATGTATTTCTTGTTTGAAATTATTCAAAGAGTGTTTTATTAAACATTTGAGAGTATGGATTACCCCTGTGACTGTTGCTTTGAATATTCACTGTTTTATAATTTGCTATTTGTGTTGTGTGATTGGTCACTTAATTCACATGGGTATTGTTTGTGCTCCTTGGCTGGATGGCTGACACATTTATAAACAGGAGAAAAGCACGAGCGAATCATTTATGGCTCAAGCATTTGCACAAATGCCTATTTGCACAATTATCTGCAACACGTCTGGCATGGATGAATGCACATTCACTTGGGTATTTGTGACACGTTCTGCTTCTGTGGACATCCTTGCAAACAAAAGAAAATTTGCTTGTACAATGTTTGAGGCAAGCACATAAAAGGAAGGTACTATCCAAGGTGAATACTATAAGAGCAAGTTCATGGTTCTTACTCAAACAAGTAATTCATGAACACTTTTCCATCTCAGAATGCTCCGTTCATAGGAGTCTATACTCATGCTGTGCAAATAGATAGCTGTGTGTGGAAAACACAAAGATGAGTGAATGTATCATGCAGTACTTATGGGTGTGCAACTAACTATTTCTTGGGCACAGTACATATTCTGCAGGTACAGCTGAGGGTTGAACATTTAGCACCAAATGTTTTAAAACAAAACAAAACACACTTGAGAAGGGCTCTAAGAATCAGCCCAGATCTTCATTCTCTTCCAGTCCATGCATTCTTCTGATTCCCCCCTTTTTTTGCTTATGATTAAAACACGTCACTTTCCCTTCATGATGTTAAAGAATTTGTGCTGCATGGATCCAGTTTTAAACATGGTTCTTATGGATCCAGTATTAAACATGGATCCAGTTTTAAACATGGTTCTTATGGATCCTACCGCACAAGTGCTACAAGGAATTTGCCAAAAGCTGAGTGAATTATTTTTGACAGACTTTTTAAGCTAATTTTTCTATTTATGGCATTTTGCTTGCTAGATAGAGTTTCCGAGCTTGAAGCAGCTTGTTTGGAAACAGAGTTTAAATCTCTTCTAATTTCTGACCTCAGATTATCACACTGTGGGTCTTTAAAAACTGGGAAAAGCTGTGTTAGAGGAGCTGCTAGCAGAACCTATACTAAAGGATCGATCTGTTCTCTAAAAAAACGAGGGTCTCTACATGCGCTTCCTTCATCATTTTCAATGGCAGCTCTCAAAATACAGCGTGGATTTAGCACAACATCCGTTTTTCCTATATTGCTGTATGAAACATGTAGATTGGGAGTCAATTTATTGCATATGTGACTTATTCGTTGATGGATTAATTTACCCTCTTCAATCAAGTACATAGCCAATAAGGAGTATCAGGCTACACAGGATTTCTTTACATAGCTTTCAGGAAGTCAGAGATCCCAGTGCAAAACCAAGAACCCAAGGACATTCTGGGCATTAGTGACACTCCTCAGAGGCCATAAACCAATGGAAGCATATCTGTAATCCAGATGTTAATGTTTTTTTCATCTGTGGAAGATGTAATGTGGATAATATGCATTTTACTTAATAGTTTCAGAATATCATATGTGGGAAGCGTCAAGGCCACAACAAATTATACATAGTAGGTTGACTACATATTGTGCTGGTGTGGTATATATAATGTATACGGAACGCAGTCATAGAGGTGTGTGTGCGATATAGCTGTATGCGGGTATTTTGTGACAGGAGCAATCTCTAACAGGAACTGAGAAGGCAGGCAAATATGGAACTATATTTTTCTGGTCCTACATATGGCTCAGTGACATGGGTTACACAATTGCAAAAGACTGTTTATTTCTTATGTGATGATGATCACACCTACTGTACTAATCTATGTTATATATGGTAAGGCAGTGGCTAGGAAAGCCACTCTGGATGGGTCAGTCAGAAAGGACACATGACTGGCATAAGAAAGCGTAACTAGATGGACCCTCTCTGCTGTTATACAGAGTGAGCTGCATAGGTTAAACACTGACTTTGGGCTGTATCCTGCAAGATGCTGAGCACCATAAACCACATTAAAAAGTTGGGGGTGGGGGGTAGCAGTGAGTGTGTATCCATCCTAGAACCACAGCAAGCTTGACATCAATAGAGACAGCAAGAAATGGCCAGGGATGTCTCCTTCTCATCTCCTCCCCTCCCGTCCCCTCAACCCAATGGCTGAACCTATGCCTTCAACTGCAATTGAGGCCAATTATTGCTATCTTTCATCACCCAAAAGTCTGCTAGGTGCTTGGCAGGAGAGACGAATCATACATGGTCTGCATGCCAAAGAGCTGACCAGCTACTTTCATACATGAGACAACAAAAAGGCAAACAGAGCCTCAGGAGAAAGGACGGTCTTATGGTTAAGGCACTGGACTGGGAATCAGGCGATCTAGGTTCTATAATCCAGAGACTTGTTAATTTCCTATATAACCTTGGGAAAGTCATTTAATCTTTCTGTGCCTCACTTCCCCATCTGTACATCAGGGATAATAGTACTTTTTTATCCCTAACTTTTGTCTGTCTTGTCTGTTTAAATCATATGGTCTTTGGGGCAGGGACAGTCTATTGCTGGTGGATTCTCTGCACCTTGAAGTCTTTAAACCACGATTTGAGGACTTCAGTAGCTCAGACATAGGTTAGGGGTTTGATACAGGAGTGGATGGGTGAGATTCTGTGGCCTGCATTGTGCAGGAGGTCAGACTAGACAGTCATAATGGTCCCTTCTGACCTTAAAGTCTATGATTCTATTACTCTGAACAGGTCCACACTATGGGGTTAAGTCGACCTAAGTTACGCAACTCCAGCTACGTGAATAACATAGCTGGAGTCAATGTACCTGAGGTCGACTTATTGCGGTGTCTATACCATGCTGGGTGGATGGGAGAAACTCTTTAATCGACTTACTTTATGCTTCTCGTTCCGGAGTTGACGGGAGAGCGATTGGCGGTTGATTTAGCTATCTAGACCCGCTAAATCAATCCCCAGTGGATCGATCGCTGCAGGGTTGATCCACTGGTAAGTGGAGACAAGCCCTCTGAGTTTGTACAGCATCTAGTACAGTGGGTCACCAGTCTGAGTTTAGACTTCTAGATGCTGCCATAACACAATAACAACAGGGAAGAGAGGGTGGGGAAAGATAGGCAATAAGATTATACAGTTACTCAGCAAAGATGTGTACACAGTATAGGTGAATTAAGTATTTTGTTTGCATAGTGTCCTATAAAATGGTAAATATTATATTAATGTGCCTTGGTAGTAAAAGTTTCACGTCAGTCTTCAGGGGTTCCCAAGCTGTGGTATGCATACCCCTGGGTGGGGGGGGGGTGCGTGAGACATCTCTAGAGGGCACACAGTAGAAATTGTGTCGTGGTGAATTTTATTTATTATTTTATTTATTGCATTTTCATAATGGACTACTCAGACAAAACTTTAAAATTCTTTGGGAATGTGTTATATAAAATGTGGTAGTTAATTTCCTTCAAGATGTACCAATGAGAACAAAGCTACACAAAGACGCTGCCGTACAGAGCCCTCACCTCCAATCACCATACAGCACGGGTTCACTTACCCAGCTTCTGTCCAGTCTAACTGAGCTCCGAATTTGGGGGGAAGGGGAGGGGGTTCGGTTGTATACATCGCACTATAACTAAGTGTACTTAAGAGTGAAATATGGACAGCTGGCTAAAGACATGTAGTGTTAAGAAGAACACACAAAGTATCAGTGATGAGAAGGGTAGGGGTATGCGGGGAGCTGGTACATCTAGAAAGGGGTACACAGGCTGCCTGTGTACCCCTTTCTAGATCTGGAATGGGGTACGCAATAGGAAAAGTTTGGGAACCTCTGATGTTCTAATGGTCTCTTCTGGACATAAATTCTATGAAAGTTCTCCTGTCATTATACAAAGCATAAATCCACTGGAACTTTGCATTTAAGCATGCAGATTTCGAGAGACAGGATCTGGCCCTAAACATTCACAGCCTGATTCTCCTCTTCCTTACACTCATGTACATTTGAAGTACTTTCTCGGAAGTCAGTGGAATTATGCCAGTATAAAATTGGTGTAAGTAAGAGAAAAATGGGCCCCACCTGTTCAGTGAAACGTCTCTTTCCAGTTCTGCTTTTCTGAGCCAGGAATCATCTCATTACAAAAATCCTACTTCCTAATATTTTTTTGTCACACTGGAATACTGATCTATTTCAGAATTTAACTTTGCTTTGGGCTCATCTTCATTTTAAATTTCCTGGCATGCATCTTTATGATGTTGCAGGGTCAGCAGCCAGACTCTTACAAAGAGATGCCAAGGTGTCAGACAAAGGGGTAGTAGAATAAACAAACTAAACACACACCTGTCAGTATATCCGAGAGACTGAAACATATTTATAAGTGCTGTACAGAAAAAAACATTATTTTATCACCCATCTGATCTGGTTACTTTGCTCCACTCCAGCAACACAAGGCAGCTGTAACCCCAGTTTAAACAGTCATTTCAATCAGCGTAGCACAACGCAGCTGGAGCGTTTCAGTGAATCTTGCCCAGGAACTTTTACATGTAAGCAATAGTTGAAGAACAGCATAGGCTCTGTAATAATAAGTACCGGTAAGTCTGTCTGCTCATAGGACCCCTAGCTGTTAAGTATTGAGCTCCCTCATCTTCCACTGACGTCAATGAACAACTGAAGCACAATCAAAAAGAATTTCATTTCCAAATACAGTACTGTGTCTTCTCTATCTTTTCACTGGCTCACATGTTCTACCTTGTGCCAATGTGTCTGTCTTTTTATGTATATTTTGGTTTGTCAAAACATGATTGATTTAGTCCTGTCTCTTCATTTTCTAGGTCTCCCTGACCTGCATTTTCTTTATTTGTTCTAGTCATTTGTTCTCCATTCCCAAAATACATCTCTTTGTTTTACCTTGATAGAAGACACTTAGAGTTACAAAGCAGAGAATGGCTTCTGTCCATATGTTCTTTCATAATAGCCTTCCACACATCTGTAAGTAACTTTTGCTGGTTCTAGGTAGACTGGAGATAGATTTCCCTTCAAACTGGATTTCTGGTTGTTTTATTTAGGTATTTTATTTTGCCAGTTTTAATAGACTTTGGATCAAATTCAAAGAAGTTTTATCCACTTACCCTGCCAGTGAATCTGGCCCTCTGCCAGTGTGTGGTAATACAAGCACCATTGTTGAGCCCTGCCTTGTTACTTCTTCTTGTTCATGTGTTATAACTTTTCCTCTATAAAAAAGGTGTCTTCAAAATTAACTTTCAGTGACTGCAAGATTCTTTCATGACACAAACCAACAAAGACTGAACATTCTGCCTCAGGTAGAAATCCAAGGATCTGTAGTTCCTCTCTATTCTCAAGCCTCCTTGTTCTCTTCTCTGGCAACCAAAAATGTTATGATCACAAAGTTATTGAAGGTTGGTCTGATGCCTCACTTACATGCATCTGTTTTCTCCACCTCTTTTGCTTCGTCTCCAGTGTGTTTATGCAGAGCTCTATTTACTTTTAAATAATACTTCACATTCTTCAAAATAAATCAAAGTTACCATGTATCTAATTATATATCTAGAGGATCCAGTGGTAACATAAACATGATGTCATGATGGTTGGAGGGCAGGAAGCATATGACAAAGGAAGAGAGGAACTATTACGGAAAAATTGCATTTTCCCGCAGGTTGTCAGTCTTGGTTTAAATTAATCCCATTAATTATTGTTTTTCTGGTATTCTCCCGTTTAATTGCTATCTTGGTTTGTGCCACTGGGTTATGTCGTTTGAATGTTTCTCCTTTAGCTGATCCCATTAACTCAATAGTGCTGAATATTTCAAAGATATTCAGGAGAAGAAAACATTCTCTATTGAACGAAGCTCCATCCTCACTTCATATTCATTTTTTTCCAGTGTTAGATAATAATTGTTTTTAAACCATTGCCTGTTTTTATACAGGAGATTTCAGATCCGTTTTCATCTGTTCTTATGCCTTAAATAACTCATTTTAGTATTGAATATGGATGACTGAACATTCTCTCTTGTCCCAAATTGTGATGTTTAATGAGGTTTAGACAGTTTATTCTGCCTTATTTGTTTCCCAAAGGCACAGTTTATGTATGGTTGCTGTGAGGCATTAAATAGAAACCAGGACATGTCACAGTTATGACTTGAAACAGGATATTGCCTGGAGGAGCAATGCCTAACTGAAATCAAATCTAAAACATTTTATAGCTCAACAAATAATGTTGATTGCTATAATCAAAAAATTCTGGATAATTTTGTGTGAGAATTACCTTGCTTTTTGTCATCCCTCCTCCTCAATCATTCAGCTGTACATCCTCTAGTGAGATTGCAAGCTCTTTGGAGTTGGGCCAGTTCCTATTTGTAAAGAGCCCTTGTACACTTTTAGTGCTATGTAACTAATATCAATAACATGTGTATAAAGGGTGTGTGTATTTATGTGTGTGTATACGCATGTCTGTAGGAATGTATATATAGTACATTTCTGGTCCATATGGCCTGGGGAACACTGAAAACTTTTGGATAACTTGGCATTTGGATAAACCGAAGTGTTATTTTGCTACTTTTGATCCAACATAGGGCTACATGGGGGACACACTGTGGATTTGGATAACTAGGATTTTTGGATAAAAAGAATTTACAAAACTGGAATGATACTATATATAACATTAATATAACATGCATAAAATGTTTTTAGAAACATTATTAAGTTTGTGAAGTCAAGCAATCAAAAGTTAGAATATGCCAGAAGTAAGGTTGCCTTCATATTGACACCCACATGGGTCATCAGCATGGTTGGAACCGTTAACACCACTGCAGAGACCTCTGTCACTTGAATAACTGATAGCAGTAATAGGTTGTTATCCTCTATGTGAATCAGCACATAGGACACTTTGCTGGTGGGTTTCACGGGTATTTGCTGACAACAGACGAACGGTGAGACTCATGGACCTATTCCAGGCTGTGGAGGGGAGTGTGCACTAGTGGGCACTGACTCTTCTGCCCATTCTCCCCAAGCGTGACCCCCTTTCTGCCCAGTGCTAGTGCTGTCTCTTCCCCTTCCTGGCTCCCAATCCTAGTCCCATTCTCCTCACCTAGGCAATCCCATTGTCCACTCCTCATGCTGCTGATCCCCATCCTTTTTTCCTTACCCAGAAAGACCTAGTCTCATGCCTCTCTACTCCCTATCCCAGTCTGAGTCTCCACTTGCTACCACTCCCAGTCTTCTTGCCCATCATTCCCTCTCCCACCCACTTCACCCCTGGCTTCTGGTCCCCTGTTTGCCCGGCCACCCTTTGGGGATAGCACATGCACAGTCCAGCCACTCCTAGGAGCTGTCAGGAGATAGAGCATGCTCAGTTGCTCTCTGGAGATGTAGTCTGTTCAACATTGGGAGGAACAGTGAGAGGCCTGAGCATGCAGGGCCGGCTCTAGGATTTTTGCTGCCTCAAGATTTTCACAGGAACAGCAAAAGGCACATCCCTGACCCAAAGTCACTCCCTTGCCAAATTTCAAGTCCCTTTTTCAAAGCATGGGGCCAATGGAGCTTGTAAAAGAAAAGGTCATCATCAGTTATTTAACATTGCAAAACAATGTATTTTTCCCTAGCCTCATTCTCAAAAATGGCTGAACCATTTTGGCTGATATTTTCCAAATAAAATTCAGCCCAAAGAAGACACCCAATATCAAAAATTTCAGCCCAAATGGTTAAAATTTGGCAAAGTTATAAGCAACTGAAAAGAGGGGTTTGCAATGAGAAGTATTAGGCAACCGTAATAATAAGGGATATTACCACACAAAGATCATATAAAATTCATAATATAAAGAATATTAACTCAGTAGTCTAAGTAACAGATTGGAAGTGGCTTCTTGTAACCTCAGCTTCAAATCTTGGCCTGAGACTCAGCTGTTCACCCTTCTGTAGTACAGTGGACTCATAATTGTAGGAACACTAATCTTACAAATGACTAGTATATGAATCATTTTCCCCAAAAGAAAAAAATGCAGAACTAAAGTGATGTCAATGAAGAACAAGGAGACATCCCTTCACATTCTGATGACGGCTTATGTGCATTAGAAATCGTTTTGCATGCTTTGAAGGAAGAAGAAAGTGATGCAGTGCACCATACTTGAAATTATGCAATATACCGACCATAATTTTGAGATGTTCCATTTTATGAGGGTCTCAATTTTATGAACTTCTCAGTCCCCAGTGAGTTTGTAAAATAGGGGTTCTGCTGCATATAATCTGAGCATAGATTGAGTGCTCAGGTATTTACAGTGATAGGGAGTTTGAGAGAGGGAGTAAAATTTTAAAAGTACTTAAGTGACTTAGGAGCCTATTTTCAAAAGTGACTTTTCTTTGAACCCCAAATGGGACTTGAGCACGCAAGTGACTTAGGAACCTTTGGAAATGTTACCTGAGCCCTTAAAATCTAAGGCTCTATCTGTTCCATATGAGAATTAAAGATCCTGTGGCACTTTTCATTAGTGTGTCTGCCCTGTAACTAGACAAAATTTCCCCTCTGTTGTGCTATGCACTGTACCCCTTGCTGGTGTGCTGCACGGCTTCTTCTGTGGTAGCAGATGCATATTGTTTGCAAAGTGCTTTAGAATCCTTTAAGACAAAAGGTGCTATATAAAATATGGACCGTGCACTAGTAATAACAAATACTGCATTCAGAGTACATTTTCTAATGATAATCACTCAGAAGATTCAGTTGGAACCTACTACCTCATTTTTTTTTATTAATGGGAAGTCTCATTTATATTTTGATCTCAATTTTGATATCAAACAAATTAAAAAGCAGCTGCCCTTGTTGATCTATCCCATGTGACTGAAAGAGAGTTACTCTGAAAATCTGCCTGCTACAATGCTTTCCCTTATTTTGATTTGAGATCTTGTCCTGATTTTTCAAGACTGACTTTGTAGCTAGCTGTAGCCACTTTCCAGTGACCCTTTCTCATTTTACGTACATCTCGGTATCTAAAGGGTGAAATCCTGGCTGGAAACAGTCTTTGGGCACAGCGAACCCTGTAGAGAAGGAAATAGAGGCCAGAAATCTTCCACCTGGATTCCAGATCCGCTCGAAGGCCCCGATTCTGCAAAAAGTCAGCACATGCTTAGCTTTGCAGGATCAATAGGACTGCTCACATGCATAAAATTGAGCAGATGTGTAAGTCTTTTCGGGATGAGGGCCCAAATCTATAGAGCAATCACGCTACAGATGAAGATACAGAGGGGCATTCTGGGGCAGGACTGACAGGAATAACCTGCACTGGGAGGGCTGTGGAAGTGGCTGCAGATAGCTAAAATATGGCACATGCTTATATTGCTTTTATAGCACTAATGTGCACCTGTTTTGGTGGCCAGCTGCCACAGAATTTGGCCCTAAATATGTGTTTAAGCCCTATATTAAAAGAGGCATTAGAATCAACATGTCATTAGGCATGTGCCTGGGCGACATAGTGTAGCCTAATGAACATGATCACAATACTAAATTAATAATTGACTTTTTTTACACATATGCATGCTTAAAACTGGATGCGAACTAAGCGACACTTGTGCCATCACCAGTTTATAATTAAAATGCAGTGCTTGAATGAAAATGTAAGCTTCAATTAGCCAGCATGCTCCTTCCCACTTCCCCTTCCGGCTTCGCTTCCCACTGAAAAGCAACGCTAACAAGAAGCTCACATTTATTATCGGAGTTTTTCCTGGAGCTGTGCATTGAAACATGCTCACATCTGAGTCCTTTCACCGAAGACATTTTTTCGCTTCAGCAGTTTGGCATGCCGTACAAAGGCGCTCTGATTTTTAGTGATGTTCACCTCCTCTTACATAAAAATGTTTTCTGTTGCACTCGCTGGGCATATTTTTTGGTGTTAGTTAAAGTCCAGGTGCATGGGTTAATGGAAAGCTGAATGGGTAGTTAAACATTTTTATCATAGTACAGTGGGTTACTTTTGTTGCCCCTCCCTGTAGTACACTGAGAACTGGGTTTTTCTGAAAGCTCGGCATCATAGACATTAAAGCTACAAAACACATGTGATCTAGCTCATAATCCTGGCTGTGCAGGAATATTCCATTCAGTGTGTCATTTGTGAAATCTGCTGGTTAGTTTGCCCAAGAGATGGAGCTTCCACCATCTTTTTTGAAGAGACTATTCCACAGTTTAATCTCACCATTACAAAGATTTTATTTTTTTTTAAATATGGACTACATTTTCCTTATCTTAATTTCATCCCATTATTCCTAGTTAGGTCCCTTTGGATTAGTACTAAATAGCTCTTTGTTGCTTACACTTCACACTTAGCCAAGATGTGAATGTTTTTAGTTCTTATAAATTGGTGTCCTCCTCCCCTTTCATTGTTTTAGTTGCTCTTCTCTGGGTTCTATTCCTGGTTCTGCCACTGGCCCGCTGGCTGACCTGGGCAAGCTACTTCACCGCTCTTTCCCCTCTGTGAGGTGGCGGTAATGTAAAGTGCTTTGAGCTCTAGGGATGAAAAGTGTTAAATAAAAATTAGGCATTATTTTATTCTTCTTCTCTGAATTCCCTGTAATTTGTTGATATCTTCATGCCCAGGAATGAATTCAGTATTTTCGGAGTAGCCCTATCAGAGCCATAAGAGAGGAAGCAAGGTCTAGTGCTAGACTGGGCCCCAGGAGCGCTGATTCAATTCCCTGCTCCGCCACAGATGTCCTGTGTGACCTTGGGCAAGTCATTTAGGCCCAGAGCCTCAAAGGTGTTTAGGCACTTAGCCTCCCATTAAAATCAATGGGCGCTAGGCACCTAAATGCCCTTTGAGGACCTGAGCCCTCGTGCCTCAGTTTCTCATCTGTAAAATGGGGATAATAGCCTTTCCCTACCTCACAGGGCTGGCGTGAGGATAAATACATTAAAGATTGGGAGGCGCTCGCATACTTTTATGGCCGCTATTACTGCAGTATCTCAGATTGTTAGGGTTCTATGATGCTTATGATTAGAGCGGGGCTCAACATATAGAAGTGGAATCTAGATTTCAAACACTCCAAAGTCCAGGAGTGATTAGACCCAGGGTTGCGTTTGGCCATAGTTAAGATTGGCTCTCTTTGCAAAATTCAAATATGAGTCCTGCGTGCGACAGACCGACAAGATCCTGAACAAACCTGATTCAATTGAGTTAAACCTTATTGAAGTAGGGTTAATACCTCTGGTGGTACAGCCTAGTAAAAATGCAATTGTATATGTATTATTGTGGCATTATATGTACCCTCTCTAGTAGGGAGGGGGATGCTAATGTACTTCCTCCATTATCAGCCCTTTTAAGCTACCTCCTCCCCGGAGACGTTCGCTTATACTAGTTCAGACTGGATTCTCCAAGGACCAATAAAGAAAGGAGTTTTGGATAAATAGCCTCATTATACGCTGACCCAGCACATGGACAGGACCCCTGGCCCATTGCGGGCTACAATCCTTAGGGTAGGGTTGGGAGGACTGGGCCTACTGAATCCCCATAAGACTGGGTGCTTGTTCCGAGCTGAAGCTGTGCTGACATGGGCTGTGTCTACACTACAGCCTATGTTGCTCAGGGGTGTATGGACCATGCTATGTCGGCGGGAGAGCTCCTCTTGCCAAGGTAGCTTCTGCCATTCATGGAGGTGATTTAATTATGCCGACGGTCGGCATAGAGCATCTTCACCAAACATGGTGCGGCAGCACAGCTGTGCTGCGCTGTACATGTAGCCATGGCCTTGGTAACCAGAAGGAATGCCCCTTGGGTGGGGGTTTGAAGGCCTGGTCCTGCCAGAGCCCATGTTAGGCTTGGGGTGGACTCTGGTAAGCTCTTTAGCGTGCATGTAGGTTCTTTCATTGCTTTTAATACGTTTTCTCTGCAATGCTTTTTCATCTGATGAGTAAAGTGTTGTGTACTATTTATGACTGTAGCATTTACACCTGTTAACCATCTCTGAAGAGAAAGCCAGACGGTGTCCTTGGCAACCTGTCTGTGCTGGGAAATGCACAGTGAAGAAGGTAGGGAACTGTGCAGCCTGGAAATACCCCAGTCAGAAGGGAAAGGGGCACCCAAGAAAGGCAACGGCTGGGGAGCTGGAAGCCTGAGGGTTGGGTGCCCTTTGCTGGGCCACCAAGGGGAAATCCAGGTTCAGTTGACCTGAACTGTGACACTGATTTTGTGCTTTGATCCAGGACTTTGGTTCAGGCCCACCTCTACTGACCGTTTTTTCATTGTTTAACTTCAGTTGGATATTGTAAACGACTGATATCTAGTCCTCTATTCTTGCTTTGTATCAAAGGCAACTTATTTAGAAAGACAAATGACAAGATATTATTTAGCGACCCAAAGTTTAATGTAGAAAGGTCTGTACATTAGAACTCTTGTGTCAGTCATCTGGTACAGTCCAAAGTCTAGCCATCAAGTTGATGTAATCTTGCTAGTTCCATTTGTAAGCGGCTCCTATTTCTTGCCAGTTCTTGATAAAACCAGAATTAACGGGTCACTTGTTTGCAACGTGTTTATGTAGCCTTTTAATCCAGAGCAATATACAAGATAATGTTCTGATTTGTTTCCCAGCAATCTGTGCGAATGCTGTGGGGAAAGAGGGTGTGCCAGCAATATTGAATATGACTCTACACTCCCCTTCTTCCTGCGCCATAGTTTAACTCTTTGCTGAAGCACAGGCCAGAGTTCAGTCTTTTCAGGCCATTTCCAACAGCATTACACAGAGTTAAATCTCAGGGCTGTTGTATGTAAAACCCTGGTAAATAGATGGGAATAGTCCCTGGTCAGTTTCAGAGAGTGAGCACCATACACTTTCCTAGTAAAACAAAATGCACACAAAACAGGTTGTAAGTAGTATAAAATATTGTAAGTGGTATTTGAAATACTAGGAATAACTTTTAAACAAAAGCTATTAAACAGTAAATCCACTGGTGTAAATTTATACAGACCTTCCCCCTTTTGTTTTGGTTAAAGACATTCAGATGCAAGGTTTCAACATAACATTTTCTATACTTCAGCCTCCAACACCAAAACACATTCCTCTCTGATCTTCTCTCAGAGGTGACATATCCATCTTTATAGTGTGATCGCTGTCTGTAGTGTGTGTCATCTGGGCCCTTCAGAGCTTGAGAAATGGCAGCATCTCTGCTGACAAACAAACACTGGGGATGTTCCCAGCTACCAGCAGTCCAGCCCTTGGGTTAATAGCTGACCGGTCCTCTCAGTTGCTGGTGAAACATATGTCCATAGCCTGTATCTAAAGTGGTACAGGGATTGGGATCAGCATATACAATATCCATACCCTGGATCTCTATAAGGCTGCCACTCTATAGGGCTCAATCTTCTCCCCATAAGCCCAGCTAAATCAGGCAATAATTCACCTCACCAAGGGCTGCTCCACTCTGTCTTTAACGGAAAGAATCCCAGTTTAGAGCAGTCAGCTGAGAGCTCTATGTAAGTTTCCCAGGCTTTGTAGCCTCTGAGGGTCTGTCTACACTGCAACGGGAAACCTGTGGCTGGCCTGTGCTAGCTGACTCAGGCTCATGGGGCTGGGCTAAGGGGCTGTTTAACTGCAGTGTAGATGTTCAGGCTCAGGCTGGAGCCCAGGCAAGGTAGGAGGGTCCCAGCACTGCGGCTGCAGCCAGTGTCTCCATGGCAGTTAAATATCCCCTTAGCCCACATCAATGGGAGCTAGGTAGCTAGGCACTTTTGAAACTACCACTAAATCTCCAATTTTAGGCCCCTGAATCCATTTAAAAATCTGCCTCTAAGTGACTTGCCCAACATCACGCAAGCTGTGGCAGAATCAAGGAACCAAATCCACATCTCCTTAGTCCCCATTCAGTGCTGTGACCACAAGGCCATCCTTCCTTCTATTGTACTTTGATAAGTGTTTACTATCCAAGGATCTTACCATACTTTGCAGATGTGTCTGTACTTAAGCCTTCCAATAGCCTTGGGAGGTAGGCACAAGTATAAGTATCTTTAAGTAATTCCTACAGGCAGCTCTCCGGTAATGTAGAGCAGAAGTAGATTGCTTGTCAAACTGGAAGATTTGAACTCAAGATAGTCGTGCTGCCAGGTTTGGGTCAGTTAGTGATGAGAGGTGTGGCTGAGAGCCTTGAGGGGACTTCTTTTAAGTGGTAAAACTGCAGAGCCGCTGGTTTTCATTCTTGTTATTCACATGAGATACGATGACCTCTTCAGCATGCCTTCCTGACAGCGGCAGGAATCTCTCTCGATTGCATTCAGTACCGATCTAGGGAGAAAATTACACTTTGCTTAAAAGGACCAAATGATCTGTGGTTTAACTCGATTGACTCTAGTAGAATTACACCAAGAACGGATTTGGACCAATGGCTTTTCCATACGAATGCTCAGGAGCTGAGCTAAAAAAACCTATTTCAAAGGCAGATTAAACAAGTTTGAATGGTGGAATATTCTTTTGCTTTCCATTCACACGCATCATTTTAGCTACAGTTTGGAATGCTGCTCTGGTAAAGTGTTACAGAGGAATGCCTTTAAATATTTATACAGCATCAATGTGTAGCCACACTCGTATGATTTTAATGATATGTTTTTAAACAAATTAACTACCAAGTAGCCTTTTTCTATATCGGTTGATATTATGTACTCTATTTATGCTACCCCGGTGTGTGTGGGGGGGGTTGTGCCGTGGAACAATGGCGATGTCAAAGCGAGGCCCAGGGGCATTGTGCAAATCTAATTCTTGGAACACCAGACTTGTTGCCATGGAGGAAATGTTCTCAATAGTGTGTACTGTGCTTCTTTACAGGCCAAAGGGATTAAAGGCCCCGTTCTGTTGATAAGCCCTGTCAGTTCACCAGGGGTATTAGAACTGAAGCTGTTCATTTAGGTAATTGGGGTTCACATTATCAGGGGGGAGAAATGCTGAAATACAAGCTGAGCAAAGAGGTGACGTCACAAAAGTAATGTGTAATCAATAGCAAGAGGTGTGACTTCTGAAGTTTTCTCTTTGAAATCAGGAACTGTGTGTATTATATGGGATCTTGCATTTCATCTTCTCTGCCCATTCCTCACTTATTATTTTAGATGTGAACTACAGTTTACACTAATCACACAGGGCCAAAGCCTGAGGGCTTTACTGTTTGCTCAGTCTTTACTCCGGCATTGATTCAGGAGTTTGCCTAAGTCTAGAATGCGTAAAGATGCTGGCTCAAGCTTGTTCAATGGGAGCATTGCTTGAGTAAGGACAGCATTTTGGCCCATTTGTAATCACATTGGGATGTATCTAACTTTCTGATGCTGTGGTTTCTGAGATGGCTGCCCAGGGTGTGCTTTGATTTTGACTTCCATTGTACAACAAAGAGCTTATGAGATGACTATTGGAGACTGACTAGCACAGAGACTGGAGCTGTGTCTAATTTCCCTTACGAAACATGAAAGATAGTAAAGAAGAAACAGTCCCCATAGTCCAGTGTTATAAAGAACTGGCAGGTTTAGTAAGGGGGTTATCCCCATTGCCAAGAAGGGTCTTCAAGAAGGTCCGGCATGGCCAGATCATTTTGTAAAGGCCCAGGTGTGCTCCCACTGAACTCAGCAGCAAAACTCCCCCGCTCTGTACGGTACTGTAAAGTGAAGGCCTGTTGGTGAGGAGGTTGTCCTTGTCCTAATAGGCTGAATCCAACCCTTTCTCCTATGTTTTTGCCTCCCACCTCCCTGCTAACATCTTTGGGCCTGATCCATAACTCCTTATGCAAGCAAAATCCCCACTGAAGTCCATGAGGGGTTTGCGTATGGGAGAAGTAGGGCAATAAGCGAAGCACTTACTGAAATATGCTACTGAGTTGAGTTGAGTTCAGTGTGTTCAAGAGAAGGAGAAATTCAGACTGGTTCCCTCCCTAGGATGGAGTTTATCTTCCTCCCTAAATACTCCTATACCATCCTTATTAGGAATGTCTTTTTTTCTCTCCTTGGTTCATAAGGTACTTTGGAAAGGCACACATTTTGCCCTGGGAATGCACCAAATGATCCATTTAAAAAAAATTAGTTTCAACTGCCCTTTCTACTGGTTACTCTGTTCTACCACTGGTTTAGTTAGCTGCTATTTTTTTTAAACGTACTACTCAGTAGACATTGTTTGTGCCAGACAAAAGCCATCTGGGCTTGGCATCACTAACATTTTTCGCAGCAAAAGGAAGCACAGAGTGAAAAATTGTCAACTGGAATAAAGAGAAGCATTCTCCCCCATGAGAGAGGATGGGGAGGGAAAGGTACAGCTTAGCTTTACTCGTTTTGCTTTTACTGGGGCTTTTCTTATATTGTGAAAGTGATTTTTAGTCAATGCTTGTGGGCAGGAAATATTGTTAATTTGCTCTCTTTTAGAGACAGGCACTCAATACGTATCTGCAGTGTATACTTGACATATGTTTCTTTTCACGTGCTGTCATCAGTTCCTTTGGTTTGGTAGATGCTCCATTTAGCAGTTTAAATTGAGCCTTGTTTACTAGAAACTATTTTCAAAAATAACTTTTGGAAGCAAACATTTTCAGTCTCTCATAGGTAAGGTGACCAGATGTCCTGATTTTATAGGGACAGTCCCAATTTTTGGGTCTTTTTCTTATATAGGCTCCTATTGCCCCCCTACCCCCTGTCCCAATTTTTCACGTTTGCTGTCTGGTCACCCTACTCATAGGGACGTTTAGAGCAGCTCCTTGTTGCAACTCTCCTGTGTGGCTGCATGCAGACATTGACTAGCTAATTTGCATTTGAAGAGCTGGATGCAGTGAACAAAGCTCAGGTTTTCTGCACCTCTAAAGCCAGTCACTTAAATGCCCTCTGGCAAATTCGGCCCTGGTGTAACTACATTGAAGTAACTGGAGCTGCACCCAAGGTAAATTTACTGTACCATAGTGATGTGCTAGGACTTCTATTTCCCTATAATAGGGCAGTATATACAGACTCAAGGACCAATGGCCTTTCCGTTATAAATTCCTATTTCCAGAAGAGAGCGGCCTCAATTTAGAAGTTTAGATTCAAATTCCTACTGCCCCAGATCCTCAGTTGGAGCACCTCAGAATTGGTTCAATCCATTATGGCGCAATGATACTTGGATCCAGGTCCTAACTTCACCAAAGTGCAGGGAGGTCGCAAACTTGAGAGTTTGATCCAGGTGAATCTCTGATTTTCATGGTTCGTAAATGCTATAGGCTTGAAAAATGCCTCTAATGAAAAAGGAAACCATACTAGAACGATGTTAGCAACAAACATGTTTATAGTTAATACTGTTTTGCTCCCATTCAGATAGGGCCTGTTTTTAACTAAGATTGTATAATGAATTTTAGCACCAAATCTAAGGCATCAGTCCCTCCCATCAACATGGAAAAAGCCACACCTGTTGATGCACTGAGATGCTGCCATCCCCTAGAAACTGTTGACCTGCATCGTTCATGTTTGTGATCCATCGCCTCAGCAATGACTCCCAGTGACCGGATTTATGAAGACCTAGGTTTCTCCTGTGCAATACAGAGAACACGATGGGTTTGTCATGATCAGCTCTTGTACACTTTGCCTTTTATTCCTTTTCTTTTCCTTGCTTTAAATATTACACAAATGTCCAGGAAACCAGACATCCATTTGATATTAGAACATTGAACTAAGCCCACAAAAGCATGGAAATGCATGGTTAAGAATTCCCTTTTCAATCTTCACTGCATTGTGCTTTGGAATATCAGTATCCTATTCCTACATTATTGGCTCTGGGCCACATTCTCATCTCAATTACCTCCATTTAATCCAGATTTCAGTAGAGTCGTCTTGGAGCCACACTTGTCGAATTGATCCTATACTCTGCAAACTCCGGAGTTTGCTGTGGCTCCTCCTCAGTGGATCACTTATTTGCATAAAGTTACTGACTTGGATCGGAGACTATATATGTAATTCACATTTCAGCTCCTGACACAATGGTTCATTGCACTTCCTTGGAATTCAGTGGCTAAATTGTCATTGGAAACAGGCTCAATGGGAGCAAGATCAGACTATGATGTCAAACCCTTAGTCCTACTGAACATGAATCCTGTGAATAGATGTTCTGGTCATGTACTTTGGTATCAGCACAATACAAATGGTTTCAGGAAAGCAGTTCCTCGGACCTCTGGGTTTCACCATATATAAATGTTGCTCTCTAAAACGAACTTTTCAAATGCAACAACTTAAGAGTTAAAGGGGCCAATTATGTTCTCAAATAGGCATAATTCACAAGCTCATAGTAACTTGAGAGACTCAGGGTTAATTCTGATCTGTTATTCTGGTGTAAATCTAGAGTAACTGCTTTGAAGTCTGTGGAGTTACTTTGAATTACCCCCAGCATAACTGAGAGCAGAGTTTGCCTCTCAAGATTTCCTTATATAAACAGATACAAACGGATAACAACTAACCCTGACTTGTCAGGAACATGAAATAAAAGAAAAATAAAACTAATTTAAAACCCAAGCGGTGGCTGTGGAATAAATTCATATATTGATCATTTCAGAAGTTCTCATCACTCCTGTCCCTTGTTCCACAAACTATAAAATATGAGATTTGAAAAAAATATATTTTGACTCTTCTAAGAATAGAACACAATTTACACAAACAAGACAATACAGCTGAAAAAGTATTTCCTTTAACACGTTTGCTCACAATGTATCCTACTTAAGCATGCTAGTCAGACGGACTTTTAGATTTCCAAAGCCACAGCTCATGTTGGCAAATAAATGAATTCTACATCTAGGAATTGCTTTCAAAATCTCTCAAGGAAGGACATTTTCTGTCTGAGCCTTGGTTTAAGAAATTCTATGCATTTCAATATCTGGTGCAAAATTTACTCTGGTCCAATTTAAGG
Source organism: Malaclemys terrapin pileata (assembly GCF_027887155.1). NCBI lineage: Eukaryota > Metazoa > Chordata > Testudines > Emydidae > Malaclemys > Malaclemys terrapin. The sequence goes on from NC_071517.1 coordinate 7,611,803, forward strand.
GCCAGATCCTGCAAACACTTACTTATGCAAGTATTTCCATTAACTATAGAAGTGGGGCTATTTGTGTGAATAAAGGGTTCACAGGATCAGGGCCTGATTTTGCATTAACAGATGTAAATGAACTTATTCAAATCCAAGTTTGGTATTGAATACAGCAAACCTTATATATTCTGAGGCTTTCAAAACTAACTTCAAGCAGAATTTTAATACACGTGCAATATTTCTAGTCTTTATGGACTGACTCAGAAATAGCAATATGAGTCAGACTCATAACATATTTACAGAAGGCTAGACTGTGGCTTGGCCTGCATGCCCATGCAAGCGAATAAGGACTCATCTTACACTCCTGCTCCAACTACTCAGAGCTTAGGTCTGGGTATGTAGATGTAAGCAGGTATGTATGCAGACACTTACTCCCCTCCCCTGGAGGAGGTGGGCAGCGCTACGTATCCACACATCCCACTCACTGGCCAAATATACCTGAGCCAGAGCAAGGAATGCCATAATTTGCTGCTGGTATAGGCCAGCAGTAATTTACTATCCCCTGGGAGCAAGGGAAGAATTGTGATTGAAAGGTGTGTCTGCGTCACAATGCCTCTCAAGCCTTCTCCTGGAATGGAGCACTTTAGACACCACGTCTTCTTCAGGACTGTGCCTCAAGTTATTATATGCAGGCTCCTCAGTCACTCTATGGGAACAGGTACATTCCATTTTTCAGAGCAAAAGAAGAATTGTCTGCAGTATTTCCAAACCTAGCCCCCGGTCTGCAGGGGCCAGTTTACAGCTCCTTAAATCATGTAAGCTCAATTTGTTTAAAAAATAAGTTTCTAGCCTTCATACTGACTGGTTAAAGCTTGAAACATGATCCCCAGGGCTCAAAAACCAGAAGACAAATAAAAAGACCACCCATTATATTATTTTTAATATCTCATTTTTAAGACAACCTCACATTTGGGGGGATCTGGCTCTTGATATCTGAATGCTTGGAGTTGGCAATACTAAAACGGTCATGACCTTAGAGAAGAAACTACAAATGACCATAGGATAAGTGTATTTATTAGAAAGATACGGGGGCAAATGCAGAAAACTTGGCCTAGGGAGCTGTGAGTTACAGCTGTGCCAGCAATGCCCCTGTGTCCTGGAGGGGAATTCACCCCGGGTGGGATTTTGAAAAGCCCCTAAGTGACTTAGGACTTGTCTACACATGGAAATTGACCAGCAAAACTGTAGTAGTATGATTACACTTCTATAGCTACATTGGTATAAACTATGTAAGGTGACCAGATGTCCCTATGTTATAGGGACAGTCCCAATATTTGGGGCTTTGTCTTATATAGGTGCCTATTACCCCCCACCCCTGCCCCAATTTTTCATACTTGCTGGCTGGTCACCCTAAAACTATGCCATTAAAAGGTCACTTTTATTTTGGAATAGAGTGTCCACCTAGGAAGTTATACCAACATAGCTATAGTATAATTATACTGCTTTAGTTCTCCGGGTCAATTTCCGCTTGTAGACAAGCCCTTAAGAACACTAGTCCCATTGATATCAACGCAGCTTGTGCTCCTAAGTCATTTTAGAAATAGCTCACATCCTGCCAGAGGGCAGGTGATGTTTCAGGCAGTATTTGGACCCGGGGGAGGGTATCACTTCCCTCTGGGCACTCCATGGGAGCTCTAGGGAGTCACTAGAGAGAAGTGGTGAATCAACGCCCACACCATGTGTCATGGCTAAGTCCTTTTCCTGGGCCCCAGCCACTGTTTGAATTGCTGTGACCTCCCCCTGCAAGCACACAAAAGGTTGAAGCTAAATGGCACCACACACACACTACAAGCATGCAACTGGGATTTGTCACAAGCTCAGGGAGTGGGGCGAAGAGGCATTTTGTTTTAGTCTCAGTGCCCTGTTAAAATATTGGCAGCACATCACTGAGTTGTAATGATTCAGTCAGTACCAGATTTTCCCCCAGCCCCTTTAAGAGAGCCAGGACTTTGGAAGTGTGCCATGCCCCTGACTGTTCCCAGTCCAGCTGTCTTGTCAAGACAATTACAGAGTGAGAGTGCTCTGCTTGGCATGTGGGTACCTGAAATCCCTGTGCAGTCTCACGTGCAACAAGGTGCATTTGTAATATCATGGTTGAAAGGGACCTCAGGAGGTCATCTAGTCCAATCCTCTACTCAAAGCAGGACTAATCCCCAGACAGATTTTTGCCCTGGATCCCTAAATGGCCCTCGCAAGGTTTGAACTTACAACCCTGGGTTTAGCAGGCCAATGCTCAAACCACTGAGTTATCCCTCCTGTACTGCAACCAGAGTCACAGTAAACTTCACCGCACGGTGAATAAGGTGTGAGGGTGGGAACTGCTATCAAATCCATGTGTCTCCACAGAGCACTATTCCCAGCTCATTACTCCTAGTGTTACCTCACGAGCTGGCCTTTCGGGGGCTCTCACCAAGCAGTGAAGCAGCTGCCTGTCGCCAGCTATTAAAACCCCGGTGAAAACAAGCTCATCCAAGAAGCTGTGCGAGCCCAGTGTCTGAGCACCACAGCAGCAGTGCACAGACACACTGAAAGCAATTAAAAACTAGACCCTGCAAGACATGCCGGGGTAGGCCTCAAGTTCCCTGTAATGGCAGTGCCTGCGGAGGCAGACTCTGGGGCCAAGCGTTGCGTGTGCATATTTCATTTTCTGAGGTATTTGGTTTTGACTCTCCCGGAGATCTGGAGGTGGAAGGGGGTTGGGGTGGAGTGTCTTCTGCTCTGTACCCAGATTTCCCTGTGGAAATCAGTACGGGCACTGTCACACTCCAAACTCCCTTCATAGCCTCTGCTGCACAGCCACCCGGGGGGAGCCAGTCAAGAGCAGAACAACTGCAGCAGAAGCCCCCAGGCCAAGGACAGAGGGGGCAAGATGGCTTCTGACTCCACATGAATCCCTCCCAAGATCCATAGGGTGGGAGGGGATCAGTCCCCCTCAACCCCTGTCAGCAGAAGGGAAGCCTCATGGATTTTTCTCCCACCTGTAGGTCCCTCACCCCACCCCGTCCTTTGCCAGGAGACAGACATGCCCATCTTTTGGTTGCTGAGGAAGCAGAGAATGATTCTAGGGGAGAACGGGGCTTGCAGAGTTGTTATTTAGATTCAAGTCTAGTGTTCATAGATTGGTTTGTGCACAGCCACTACCGTCACCATCATTCTTTCCTCCGTGAGATTGAGGCATTTCAGAGTGGAGGTGATTCTGAACTAAAAAACAGATGTAACAAAGTGAACGCAGAACTCTTATCAATAAAATATTTATGCACCTGTGCTTTAGTGCACTGCAGATTTGCATTCCAGGCTTTGCATTCTTGTGAGTGAATAACATTGATTAAGTCATTTCTGATTCATTAACCAATTTTCCTAGGGCTACTTCTGCAAATATAACTATTCAGTTGTGTTTATTAGCTGGTGTAACGGAGAAGTTACAGCTTCTGTAAACTTAAGAGCAGCCTGCCAAAGTGTCTTGTTCTGAATCTCAGCAGAAAGGAAAACATGTCTAATGAATAATTAAAGCTAAAAGAGCAAACGCTGCCTTTTGCTGTCTCTCATTTTTATGTCTAGCTTTCCTTAGACAATAGAAAATTTCAGATGCAGGACTCAGATGAGTTCTCCTCAGTTCCTGTTCATTAAAACTGATCTTGTTTGTAATTTGTCTACATTTTGATTATTGTTGTTTCATGTGTTAATTTTAAAAATTTTAGTCAATTGTCAGACTTTGGGGACTAAATGTTTCAATTGCAAGCTTTTAATTATCATTAGCCAGCCATTGTATACATCCACGTATACCCTTGTGATTTGTGGAGAGGTGTATGCACACACACACATAGCTGAAAAGGGATTCAGACTCAAGGAAAACAAAGACCATTGCCCATAAAAAGACCTAGAGTGGCCATCTGGTCCTCCATCTCCCCAAACCCTGCCAATCTGTCACGCTCTTTCCTCTCCTGCTCCCATCCTCCCAAACATCTCATTTTTCTGAGCTCTCTCCTTACCTTCCTTCCTTCCTACTTTCTTCCACAGCTCGCTTCCTCCCTACAGCCAAACTGGGAAACAAAGGATTCCCACCATATGAAAAACCTAGTTAAGGCTGGGGAGTGAGTTAATCTTGGTTCTTCTCCACTGCCTCCCCACTCAAGAAGGAAGACTGCTGAGAACACCTGAAGAAACAAAGGAACTAAGCTGGGGGGTGTGGGGAGGGTGGCAGGAGCTGAGCCTAGGCAAGAAAGGTCTAGCCTGTGAAAGGAATACCTGGAGATTTAAGCAACAAGCAGTGCAGTTTACCTTCAAGAAACTCTGCAACCTTCATAAAACAACATTTAGGGTGAGAATTTGCTACTATTAACCAGTTAATTTAGCGTAATAAGCTTAGTTTGTGTGTTTTGTTTTATTTGCTCAGTAATCTGCTTTGATCTGTTTGCTATCCCTTATAATCATTTAAAATCTACTGTTTGTAGTTAATAAACTTGTTTTTTGTTCATGCTAAAATCAGTTTGTGTAACTTATATATGGGGGGGGACAAAAAGCTGTGCATGTCTTCCTCCACATTGAGGGAGGGGGCGGATTTCATGAGCTTGCGCTGTATAGATCTCTTTGTAGCACAAGACAATATAATTTTGGGTTTCCATCTTAAAGGAGGTGTGCACTTGAGTGCTGAGCAATCTCCGAGCTGAGTCCTTCCCACACAGAGCTGATCTCAGTGTCTGTGTATCTTTCTGCAGCTGGGTGTGTCCCTACCTGCGTGTTTGAGTGCTGGAGAAGGCTTGAGGGTCTGGCACAGGACAGGGTTAGGGAGCCCAGGCTGGTGGAATAGGTGGGCTCAGTGGGACTCCAGTATATCAGGTGGCACCCTGGCGTGGGGAGCAACACGTCACAGCAGGGCTCAGGTTTGGCCTTAGGCTTTGGCTTTGATCCCCCTGCCCGGGGCAGTGGGGCTCGGGCTTTGGTTTTGGCCTCCCCCACCTGCGGTTGTGGGGCTCCAGCTTTGGTCCACCTCCTGGTCCTTCGGACCCTCTCCTGGGGTCATATAGTAATTTTTGTTGTTGGAAGGGGGGTCGCGGTGCAATGAAGTTTGAGAACCCCTGCAACAGGGCCATGACTTTGCATGTCCTTCAAACCTGCTTTCTTTATATTTTCTTTTAGATTGCATTTAATTTGCTGGAGCATTTTTGATCCCTTTATTTTTCACACTAAATCCTGGTCTTTCTAACTGCATCCCGGTTACGTTTCCAAGGTTAGGCATCATCTTTGGTTGTTCAACTATATAATACAGTCTCCTCAAGGGGATTGCATGGTCTATCTCGGCAGCCTACCCTTTGTGCTAATGCAGCTCTGTGGTGAGCTTGAAACCTTTGGCTCAGTTTCTCCAAAATGCAGCCATCATCAAAGGCTGGACCTGAACCAGCCGGTCACATCTCCTTCTCCTAACCTTTGGATTCCTTGTAGTCATTTGTCTTGCTTTGGTCCTGCATCACTGATTGTGCATGATCAATCTCTGGAGACTGCTTCTATGTATAACTCTCAACAATCTGGCATAGAAATGAGGAAAACATGTTTGTGCTGAAATGAATAAAGACCCAAATCAAGGTTGCTATATTGTAGAGCCAGATATATTGCAAGCATTCTCTTCAATTAAAATGATTTATGGAGTGATGTTTCCCTATTACTTCTTCAATATCCAATTTTTTTTTAAAAAGTGTCCTCAAAGAGACTAAGTTTGGTGATGGATAACCACAGATTGAAGAGACATATGGAAATTTTACACGATGCCAGCAGAGGCAAAATAACCCATGCATTCCTAATCAGTTGATTAATGCGCTTGTGCACCACCCCTTCCCAAATGTAGCTCTTTTCCTTTGAAAGTTTTTATGGTATCACTAAAAAGGCTTGTAACCTTTCATCAGGGATTGTTGTCTTCCTGGCGCTGAGCTGTGATGATACCAGCCAGTCATTACGATCGTTCCCGCGCAATTACAGGAGTTACTGAAATCAACTATTTTCTAGTGTGTACATTTGTATTGTGTTCTGATTCTTACTTGTGTGCAACATAACCATTGGAGCTTGATCCTGCAGTGCTTACTCATACAAGTAGTTCTTACTCCTGCAAACCACCTCACTTTACAAATAGGACTGATTCCTCTCTTGCCTTCTCAAGATTTACACTGTTGTAATTCCATAGACTTCGGTCGAGTTATTCCTGCTTTACACCAAGGCAAGTGATAGAAGTGTCATGCCCCATGCTTTTAGCCCAGTGCCACAGGGAGTCTGCCACTATCCTTTCAGATGTGTGAAGAAAAGCCTTGATATACAGTGGCCTGTGCCCTGGGAGTTGAGCAGATTGGATCCAAGAACCATGTGTTTAACAAAAGGAGATGAGTCAAATGATAGAGGGTAATTTAGAACAATTTCCCTTTAAAGTGTCAAGGCAATGCTTTCCTTTGCCATAATTTCTGTAATATCTGTCAAGGTAAAGATGTTCTTTGCTATTGTAGCAGACTGAATAATCAGGTCTATGCTAGGAAATAAGTATTATGATGACATGTACATTTCTGACTCATCATGAGATCTCACAAGTGGTAGCATTAATGTGAGCTACTCTTTCTACTTTCCAGTAATCATACCATTAAAGTGTGTCACCACCATATACTGTGGAAATGTATCCCACCAACCTTCATAGGCTTTTCTGGAAAAAGTGTTAGGCGAGTATGAATGTCAGAGAGCAACCTTGTGAAAGGGTTAAAGGGTGTTGACTGCTTCCAGACCAAATCCTTCTGGCTTGCTGGAAGTGAGCATTTCCTTGCACCACAGCCTCCCATCAAGAACAAGTTAGGTTGATGATGTAATGTAACAAGCCACTTGAACAGTGAAGACAGTCTAGGTGCCTAGGAAGAATTGGAGATGGGTCTAAGCCGCGACATTTAGATCTGGACTCTTTTGTTTGGTCTGTTATAAGATATATGCCAGATACACACTTCAGAAGCAGATCTAATGATCCTCAAAGATTGCCATGGGGTGTTGGTGCTTCCCATTTACAAAGCTAGCTTGTTCAAGTTACAAATCACAACTCTCCTATCAAGGTGGATGAAGGAAATTTAGCAGCTCTAAGTATAGAGATTTTGTAGTTCCAAAAGGCTCTAAAAGAAGAAAGATCTAGTGGGGAGTTGGCAGTAGCTTAAGAATGTGTATGGAAAAAGTGAGACAACAGAATATCTAGGGAATCTGGCCTGAACAGTATGCTGAGTATATTTACTTTACTTCAGAGAGCAGCATTCATGCCTTGTATATGCCCACGTCTATGTCAAAGTATAAATTAACAAGGGAATTTGGAAGGATGTAAATGTCCATTCCTTTATCTTTTCTCCCTGAGGAATTGATGGACCATGATGTAGGCTTTAGAATTGTGCTGTGCTCACAGAAGAGGGCCCCGTCAAGTCTTGGCTGATCGCCATGTTAACGAGGAAGAATTGATAACAATCTGAAGTATAGGAAACTAGATGGATGAAACCAAACTAACTCCCCCTTAAGGGAAACTCAATCCTAGTAGCGCTAGCAGTGGGGAAAAGCACTGTTTGACAATGTGAAAATAAATATGGGTTGTCACTCAGCGATGATGATTGCTACATCAAACAGGATGACTATCTGATCTCAAAGTTGTAGCAGACAAAACTGATATTTCAGGCCTCTCTAATGATTGACAGACTGGCAAGAGACTTCCTGGTGTATGGTGCCATATGCAGAGGCCAGGAAAGAGAAATGAGAAAGAAATGGCTTTTGTTCTGGATGAAGATGAATCTGACATCCAGGTGGGATACAATCCATTCAATCCTAATGTAAATAGAGAGTAACACTGACATCATTGGAGGTATTCTGGGTTTATTCCAGTATGAATGAAATCAGAATCTGGTCAGGGTGATGCGGGATATTTGATTGAAGATGCTGTGCTCATTGGTGCCTGCAAGCTATTACTTCTAGAGCTACCCTGTGGCCCCAGTTAGTATGAAATTTGAAATTTGCCTGATGAGAAAAAATATTAATATTCATTGCAGAGAGCAACATCTGCATCGTATCCCAGGAGACATCAGTGCCTGGAGTAAGGCAGTAGTTCTCCAACATGGCTGGAGAACTTTGCGTAGGATGACGTGAATATTCAATGACATTTGCTGGAGATCAACGACAATGATAGATTCCAACCTGGTGAAATTAAAGAGCATTTGAAGAGAAAAGGGTGTGGCAGGGGACAAGAAGTTCAAGCTTCCCAAACTACTACTGAACCTCTTGCTATTTATGGCTGCAAAAGTTGCACACTCAAGACAGCAAACAGGTCACTTCAGAAATGTGGCGCTCCAGCCGCGCTGCATATTAAGACTATTATGGAACAGCAGTAATATAAGTAACAGAGCAATGTCAAGTTAGTGTTGTTAGTGCGGTGGGTGGGGATGGTGGAGAACGCTTTCACTATTTAGGTTCCTAGCAAAGAAAGAGGATAGAGCTTATGGAAGGATGCCAAAGGAGAAACTACAAAGGGAAATAAGACTAGACAATGTCATACAGTGGATGAGGTTAGTGAAAGCAGAAGATCTTAAGAATGGTGAGCAAAAACATGTCCTTCCCCCACAGACAATGCATGATAAATAAGGACTCTGGTACTATAACACGGTGAGCTGCCTCATAGGTCGGAGGGATTAGGGCTAAGCCAACCCTGATTACAGCATGAGCCCCACCTGAGAGGAATCAGGTGATTCCAGTACAAAAGGAGCAGGAAGTTGCAGTGAAGTGGAGAAGTCCAGAAAACTGTAATGAGGTCTATAGACACTGCTGGAAGCCTGGAGTCTCTTGCAGTGCCCGAGTCTGTAGGGGAGAGGGGGAAGCTCAAGAAGAAGGAGAGAGTGAGGAAAACTGTCCAGGAGCGAGGCCTGGAAAATACCCTGTGCAAGCCAGTGAGAGACTGCAAAGGCCCAGCCGGGAAGACTGTGGGAAAGGACAAACTCCAGGCAGGAGGGGCTGGGAAGCAGAAAGACAGTCCCTCCGGACTGTGCTCAGCGGTTTGGGTGGGGCTGCGCCCAGCTGAAACTGGGCTGAAGACTGAGAGTTGATGTTCTATTTTTGGATTATCAGGAGAGAGTCACTGAACTGGGGCTGGGCTTAGAGGGCCAGTATGCACCTGGGGACTCAATAAAGTTAGGGTGACCAGATCACCAAAGACAAATATCGGGACGCGGGGGGGGGGGGGGGGATGACGGGGGGGGGCGTGGCGGGGGGCGGGGCCAAAAAAAAAAAAAACAACTTCCTCCGCAAGCGCTGGAGGGAGGCCCCGGGAGACTCAGGGGAAGCGCGGGGCCGGGGTGAGTGAGAGCCCGGCCTGGCCCCGAGTGCAGGCAGGACTCAGTCGGGCGGTAGGGCGAGGAGGGGGGCGGCCCGCGGGGCCAGGCGGCGGCTGTTCTCCCCCCCCGGGCAGCGGGACTCGGGAGCAGCCGCTGCTGCAGCTCCCACTGCCGCGGGGGAGGAAGCGGCCATGGCGCTCCGCGGCTGCGGCTCTGGCGCCCCCGAACCCCCCGAGCCGGGGCCTGCTGCAGGGACCCAGCAGTGCACACGCTGGGCCCAGCCCCTGGCCAGTCGCGTCTGGGCTGCTGCCCAGCTGGTGCTATCCCGCGGCGGCCCCGGAGTGGGGGCAGCAGGCCCCAGCCCCCCCGTCCCGCTCGGGTCCCGCAGGGGAACGAACGGGGCTGGGCTGCCGATGCCTCCGCTCCGGGGCTGCTGCGGGATTGCACCAGCTGGGCAGAGCCCAGACGTGACTGGCCAGGGGCTGGGCCCAGCGTGTGCACTGCTGGGTCCCCGCAGCAGGCCCCGGCTCGGGGGGTTCGGAGGCGCCGCAGCCACCGAGCGCCATGGCCGCTTCCTCCCCCGCGGCAGTGGGAGCTGCAGCAGCGGCTGCTCCCGAGTCCCGCTGCCCGGGGGTGAGAACAGCCGCCGCCTGGCCCCGCAGGCCGCCCCCCTCCTCGCCCTACCGCCCGACTGAGTCCTGCCTGCTCGGGGCCAGGCCGGACTGTTACTCACCCCGGCCCCGCGCTCCCTCTGAGTCTCCCGGGCCTCCCTCCAGCGCTTGCGGAGGGGGGAGGAAGGGTGAGCCCGGGGAAGAGGCGGGGAAGAGGGGGGTGCGAGCACTTCCGGGCTCTAGGCTCCGGGGCATTTCCTTGTTTGTCCGGTTGTCCCGACCGCATGTCGGTCGGGACGCGGGACAAACAAGGAAATATCGGGACGGTCCCGATAAAATCGGGATGTCTGGTCACCCTAAATAAAGTGGACCCTAAGAGGGAATTGTTTGAACGACCTTTGAACTGAGTGAGTTCTTAAAGGGCCCTGAAGAGGGGGAAAGAGAGGCAAGGGTGCTGTAGAGGGGCCTCTGGCCACAAGGGGGAGTTTGGGGGGTGCCCCCCCTGTGTTACAGGTACTCAGCACTCTAGGGAGAGAAGAGAATTACTAAGCAGAGCTAAGGTTAATTGGGAGGATCCAAGTGGTAGGATTGAGCATGTGGAGTGACTGGATAACCTGAGAAGTGTCCCTAGAATTGAACATGCCTTTGCCAGACTTGTGGGAGATGGAGGCAGCTAAGCACATAGCCCGGTTTAAGAACAGACCATAATCCCCCTCTGCCAGCCTCAGCGAATTTGCAGCTGTGTAGGCCGAGAGAAGATGACAGCTGCAGCTTGGATGTGGGGCAAAAACCACCTTGCAGCGTATTTCATCCGGCTGCAAGGAGGCCAGTATGGCCAGAGTCATGGCCGGGTGTTAAAAGGGCTATATTAAAAAAAAAAGATAGCGGGAGCAGGACTCAGTGGACACTGGTCGTTATTCAGCTTGTATCAGTGAGAGGGAGACAATGCACTAAGCAGCACAAAGGACCCACCAGAGGAGGGGTAATGGGGGGGGCTTCTTACTACTGCAGCAGATAAGAAAATCAGAGACCGGAAAAGGAGATTTATTTTCCCCACCAAACAACGGGAGATGGTTGAAAAGAAGAGACCAAAGAGTTTGTTAGAGCTGACAGCTTCTGAGGAAAACAGGGGAGGCAAGTTCAGTGCATTAATGCTGACATTTTAAAACAAGGATTTCCTTTTCGGAGAAGCACAATAAGAGTAAGGAGAAGGCACAGAGCCAGATTCTGATCTCAGGTTACCTTGGAGTAAACCCAGATCTGCTCCAGTGTCAGTGAGAGCAGAATCTGGCCTATAGCCTCTAATTAAGCAGGTAATTCCTTACTGTTAAAAAAGTAGGCAAATTCTCAGAGTTATGGGAAGAGAGACAGAGACAGGGGATGAAACCATCAAAGGTCGAGGTGATCCAGGCTCTGGGGAGACTTCAATGACTGTAGAGAGGAAGAGGAGCCAGAACTGATTTAAACTCCTTTGAAAGAAGGCACAAAATCGACTTGCTGCCTGGAGTCAGCAGAGGGCTTGATGATTACAGTCAGAGTGCAGAAGGCTGGATGTAAAGGATTAATTAATGCTGTACTTGTGAAGAGAGGGTAGGCTGTGTACATGAGATTTTTAGGACAAGGAGATGCTGGACAGAGACAATGAATTTTCCTTCTCTCAGATGTGACGAAATATTAAAGAGACACAAGGGTAGCTTATGAGAAAAAACGATCCTGTCCCTCAGTGAAGAGAACAAAAGACCTCTAGCTTATGTTCCCTGACACAGTGCTTTTCTAATAGCCAGTGTGAGGTTAAAATTACCCTTGTCATGACGTCAAAGGTTCAGCTTGTGATGAGAGCCGCATATGATGCCACCGCCCTACTTTTCATTCATAGAAAATATACTTAGAAGTTGCAATAAAATATTTTGTTCTAACGGTCTTTTCATTGCAAGTTATGGCACATGCTGTTTTCTGGATAGAGTCGGGGTACCAAGCTACTTACAACACAACCCAGTACAAGTATCAAGGAGAGAGCATCAGTGAGCCTCTAAATCATGATGGGCCACATTGTGCTGACAAGCTGAGGGGTACCGGACCCCACAAGTCATTCATTCCAATGAGCAGCAAGAGACTATTCAACATGAGTAGCAGAGTCCTTATAGAAAAATCTGGCCCCAAGTTAGATTTTGGGGAAATGGGAATGGATTAGAAATAATCCAACGTCGAAGTCCAAGTGTGAGGTTCTATCACATAAGCACACAGCTCCTGGACCTTGCAATACCTGTGATACCATGGCGCCCACGTTCCCCGCACCCACTTCCACTACAGACCATTGCCCCGATTCAGCACTTCAGCGGGTTCCACAATTGTGGCCTGTATTACAAAAGCTGTGATTTAAGGCTCTGAGCATCGACAGTGCACTTCATAAAACTGACCTTTAAGATGAAGCAAATGCAAACAAACCAGCATGTGGCCAAACTGTCAGGACTCACAAGGGTGTCAGGTAGCATCTGCCTCAGCCACTGGCAGTGACTTTCAGAAGGAAGCTGGACTTTGGGTCTTTGAGCATCACAAAGATTGCTCAACTACCAAACAGCTCTCAAAGCCAATAAATGCGTATTTTACCTCCCAAGGTTTCTTTCTCTGCTAGCTTCCCCCTCCCTGACAATGAAGCCAGTGTGAGATGGCAAATTCACACCTGGCATGTTCTGCACACCGCCTGCATCTGTTGGGGCATGATTTCCTTTATAATGACAGCATTAACCATCTTTTGGCAAAGGCTCAAAAAATCTGTACTTGTTTGAGGCACTTAAATAAAAGCCCATGAAATTCTTTGAGAACAGCAGGAGATAAACAATTGACCTATGGACAAATGAATGCAGAAAGCGACAAGTCAAGAAAATTCTATTTCTTTATAAGCAGAGTGGGCAGCTGGAGATAGCAAAACCCCAGACGTGAACATAAGGAACATGGAACAGATTCTGAACTGGAACTTCTTAGGAGCATCAGCCTTTCCTTTCTGAACTGGCCATTTTATAGTTTGCTTATGGCTTGGGTAAAACCTAGCTGAAACCAAGGAATATAACTACTACCCTTAATTTACGAAGCCATTAAACTCCTTTATGGAACCAGGTAGCTGAAATAATAGGAACCTCGACCTAAAATATAGGCATGTGTGTGAGGCCACTCAGGAATCCAAGCTACATGGGAAGAGGGGTTTCACGGGGTTTTATTTGATGGAGCTGTATATGTCTGTGAGAGAAGCAGGAGAAAAGACCAAAGAAGCAGCCTCAGAGAACAGCAAGGAAGCATTAGACACAGCCACAGAAGTAATGGTAGCATGACCCTGAGAAAATGCTAAGAGAGTGAATTTGGGCTAGGTGCTGTCTGGAAAGGGGGCATAGAAATTGTTTCCAGCTGTTTAATTCCTGCTGCATTCAGGGAAACAGGATTTTGTATATCCTTTGTAAATATACAGGATTGCATCAAAGAAATACTTGGCTCCACCATCAATTTCTCTTCCTAACCAGAAGAAACCATAGGATCCTGAATAATGGCAAATCATTCGAGTCAAAAAGGGGTAACAGAAGAGAAAAGGGAAAGAGAAAAAAAGTAAACTTTGTGGATCTTATTCTGCACTGTGGTGTCTGCTGGTGAAACTCGATTGAGGTCAGTATAGTTTTGCCAGAGTAATGAATGCAGTGCACAGTCCGGCTCACTAATTCTAAACTTTGCAGAGAGTGTCAGCAATTTCTGATTTATACAATCTCCTTAGTTCTCACGCCACGCTGCAAAATATTTCAGAACTTGCCAGGCATGAGAACGAGGTAAGAAATAAAAAAAAAATGTAACAATTGCCATTCTCCCCAGATAGGTTCTAGCTAGTCTGGGTGTTTCTCTGTTACTGGATGGATTTTTTACTTCCCTCAAATTAGAAATGCAAAAGTATTTTATTTAAAAAATAAAAATAAAAAGGTGTGGTTATTGGTTAGATGGACATTGTGCTCCTGTAGATTTTCAGTTATAATCGCTCCCCTTCTTGTCGTGTTGTTTGTAATGTTACCCTCGAATCAACACTCTCCGCTGATGATTTCAGAAGATGTGTCTAGTAAACATTCAAGTTTTAGCTGTAAAATTGGCTGTTGGTCAGCCCCGGAAATTGCAGTCCATGGTTTAACCTCAGAACTGATACAGCAAGGGGAACAACAGGGCAGGCCTTAGTTCATTGCCCATCCCATCCTGTGCAAATTATGGTCCTTATGCCTGGAGTGCAGCCTCTCCCTGAAATAATCCTTAAAAACCAACTCTCTACCCACCTTCAGCTCCCTTCTCAAGATCCATTTCTGGTGTGATACCTATAAGAAATCAGCCAATTGGTTGAGAGCTAGGATATGCCACTGTTTTTTAATATGCTAATACATTTACCTAAAAATCAATGATATTTAAATTGAAAATGAAGGCTGCTTTGGTAGCACCAAATTGTGCATCGGCTCATTGATGTCATCACATTTTCTGGTTTTTGTTACCCTTTGTACAGGTGTAGAATAGAATATGGGCTAATTAAAGCAAATGAGCAAACAACATAGCTGGAGCACATTGCATTCGTTCTGTGACTATACAAAACACATTGTTGTGAAGCAGTTAGCATTGCTACACACATATCACACCTGACTGAAACCCTAGTAAAGGCAAAGCTAAACCACCTGAGAGTGCATACCCTGTTCTCCTCCATCCACAGACAAACAACCTTACTAGTGTCACAGCTACCATCTGCTACACATCATGCACTGCAACCTTAGCTCTTCCCCACACAACCGTCCCCTCTCCAAACTCTCCTCCCTTCACACAATTCCTTGAAGATATTTGAGGTTGTATTATGTTGTGCATGGTTGATGTAGAATAGTGTTGGGTTGGCACTGCAGGGGGTCGCTTGCTCAAAGTGCATGATAGAAAACTGACCTCCCTGGAGAGGACAATAATGATTTTTGTCTGCGGCGTCTAAAATTGATGCTTCACTTTGTAATCTCATCAATAAGGGAAAATAGGGAAGCTGAAGGAGGAAGCTACGAATGGAGCAGCACCCCTGCAGGGCAAGCACAGAATGTTATTGAAGAAGGAGGGGGCACCAGCCAGAACCATCTCTCCTCCCGCTGCTATCAATATCTCCTTCTCTAAATGCGTGCTCGAACCAGAAAGACACAAAAGTGCTATTGACACAAACACCCTGCACTAAAGGCCCTCTGCTATAATGGTGCCAGCTTCTTGTATGGTGGAAGTGTACGTTAAATGACAACAAAACACTAACAGCATGGAACCATCCCCTGGCGTATAATTTCCGGGATTGGGAGTAGGAAGGGAGGCAGCAAAAGCATGGATGGCCTTGACAAGTACTCTCAAATATTTAAGCACTCCACCTTCCAGTATTGCACTGGAAATGCTTTTATAAATCATCAGGGAATGTTATTACTGGCAAGAACTGAGCATGGTGAATGACTAGGATGCTTAAAGATAATCAGATAGTGTTTGCTGTTTCATCCAGATAAGGCTTTGGGTACTGCAACACATGGTCAAGAAAATACAGGGCGGAAAAGAATTGAAACCCGAAGTCCAATGGCAGCAAAACAGCACTGTCTTTATCCCTGGTGCCCAGGATTTTGGGAAAGTTCAGATCTAGTCGGAAGATCACTGGTCAGTCTAGTCTCTCTTATGGTCCTGACTTGGAAGCTTGAATCTGTACGCCCTTCCTTCCTTAGGAAAGTTCAGATGTGGAACTGAACATCACTGCTCAGGCACACCTTTAACTAGAAAGCCCAGAATATTACCGGTGGCATGATTGCTAAGCTAGTCAAATACTCCGTTTGAAAGTGATGGATAACAGTATGACCAATCGTGGTATGGTTTTGCTATGAATGTTAACATATAAGGTTAGTCAGATCTTATGTTTCAAGGCAGTAGGTCATTGCTTTCAGTGGTCGGGAACAAATGTTAACCCCTCTGAACACTTTTGCACAGTTGGATAGATGGGAGGATTATTTGAAGGACAGGGGAGGATTATTTGAAGGACAGGGGAGGGAAGTAGGTACTACCCCAGGGAAGAAGGATAGTTGCTCTCCTCTGAACCATTGTGTATTGCCCATTTCTAGAGTCAGGCTACATGGAACCACAAATCTGATCTGGTGTTGGAACTCCTACATTTTTAGGTAGTTAAAATAACTTTAGCAAAATACTATTAACTTAGGTACTTGACTGGCCCCTATAACCATGGTATCTGCACAGCTCACAGTCTTGTAATGTGTTTATCCTCACAAAACTCCTGTGATGTAGGCAAGCGCTATTATCCCTATTTTACAGATGGGAACTGAGACACAGAGTGAGTGGCTTGTCCAAGGTCACACAGGAAGTCTGCGGTGAAATCTGAACCCAGGTTGCTGGTTAGACCCCTAGTTCCTGGATCATTCTGCCTCTGACTATATCACTACTACATCATAAAGGGGGCTATTCATTATTATTGGACCAAATCCTTGCTCAAATTCTTATTGAAATTATTTGGTTGAGCGAGGTTCATTATCAAGAAGTGACCAATTTCAAAGGTACCCATTAATATATGTCATATATCAGTGCTCCTTTCGGGGGAGGAATAGTCCTGCTGGCTTAGTGGTGTATTGCACCTTGGCCTCAGAAGGTGTCCAAAAGCGCTTCTCAATAAGGAGGTGGACTGCTAGGCAGTGACATTGGTTTATGCTCATCTCTGGTGGAAGCCAGAGTAGACGTGAAATAGTCCATATCCCTTTCTAAAGCGGGTAAGAGACAGCCCTGGTGTTCTGGCAGACACAGTATCTCAGAATAAAATAAGGTTCTAAAGTAGACGACTATCCCCATGGCTATTACTGATATAATGTGGCCACATTTGCTTACACACTGATCAGTATCTAACTACCACTGTATCATTCCTTGTCAAGTACTGTGGGAAACTTTAAAAAAGATATTGGTATTTTATGTAGATACTTGAGACAATGGGCCATTGAATTATAATATTAGACATTGTACTGGAATCCTCTGTCTTCTTTTACATTTCACAGCTTTTGACCTTTCTGGAGGCCATTACCACTTGCTGGGGGAAGTGCTGCATATTTTGTTCAAACTCAGTTTTGGTACAGTCCTTCGTTACGTTATTTTTATTTTAATTAGTTCAAGCAAAGAGAAGACTCTGCAGCTGTGCTAATAAGCAAAGAGTTGCTCTTATGCTCATCACAATTTCCTGGCTGACCATTTTTCTACAGTCTCCACGTAAGCGGCTCTGAATTTTGCACCAGTCTGATTTCAAAGTTTAGTCCGATGGAAAAAATATTGGCTGCGTTTTTTGGGTCAGTTCTGACACGACCTTTGTTATCGCAGGATATTGCAGCTTATGTGGCCAAAAAACAACAATTTGGGTAATAACTATTATATCACTGGAGTTCTTGACAGTGAGGTTGAGCCACATGGAGATTTTCGTAAGTTCCCACTGAGCTACATTACATTACACTTGTTTACGTAACAAATGTACCTAGTCTGTTGCTGTTACTCGCCATCAAATACCAGATGTTAGACAAGAGCCAGAACCCAAACCCTTGATCTGAACCACATCAAACTTATTGGGAGAGAAGTTTTGGAATCCAGACTTTGATTCAGATCCAAATGTCACAGCTTCCTATTCTTTCTATAACTAACCGAACAGAAACCCCAGATCCCAACACCCGTGAAAGTTGGAAGGGGATTTGAAATCTAGATGTATTCTAGAAATGTCTGGCTTGGGGCCATTTTCAATGCATAGCTTCATCATGTGTACCCTCCATGTTTGTATTCTTTCATGTGAATGTATCGGTGTTGAAATGTTCCAGATGCACGGCACTGGAAAATGAAAGGAGCTACCCATGGAAGAGGAACAGCATGGGCAGCAGCAGTGCAATATTTTCCCATATTGCCTTGTCAATGTGTTTCAACTCCTACGTGAAAGGGAGCCCTCTAAGGATGAGATCGAAGTCCAAGTCTCGATATCCATCCAGTTCTTGGCTTCTCTGCTCAAAAATGGCCTCATCTGAAAAATCAGGATTTGTTATGGAGACACTGGTCTTCCAGGAACAAAACGGAGATCACCGGGTGGCTTCACATAAGCTAAAAAACAGCTGACAGATTATAACAACTTGGGCTGCATTCAAATCCCTGACTGAGCAGTGAACAGCTCCATAACTCATTGTGAATCGCCTGAATTACATAGTCTGCCATACAGATGTTGCCATTAAAAAGCCAGCATTTATGAATACTTACCACATCATACTCTCTATAATACCAGAGTTATTTCCTGTTTGCAACAAGGGGCAATGCATCATTAACTGTGTCGGGAGTCACAACTTTTGGAAAATGTTGACTTAGAATAAAACATGCCTCTCCTACATGTTTTAAAAAAATGAATGGGAGGAAAAATTATGTCTGAATACGGAAAGTGGCATCCGGACACAACCAAGCATCTCAAAGAAATAACCACCCCAATTTCAGATGCTCAGACAGTATGTTGTGTTGGGAGAGAGACACTTTCATTTCATGAACTGCTATAAAAATAAGCTTTAAGGTGATTAAAAACTATATTTTGGACAGATTGCCTCATTTAAGAGCCATAAAAGAGCAGCAAACCAGTCTAGAGCAAACAAAGGGCGGTACCGCAAAATATGCTTAGCAGATACTAATTCGCAACTGAACTGCTGTGCCTCATCTTGCAGACAATTCAGACGGGTCATTTATGCACACAGGATGAGCTACTTAGCTGTTGTTTAGGGCCATTGAAATGAATTACAGAGAATATTCCCAAGCAGTTATCACAAATAAAGTAGCCGCGCCACTTTATCCTGGGAATGAATTCAATGAACTGTGTAGTAGCAAGACCTGCAGTTGAGAGCCACAGAGCACAGCAGAAATCCCCCAGCTTAGTCATTCTTTTCTAGAAAATCCTTATTATGAGTAAAGTAAATCCACAGCCATATCCGAGAAGGTGCAGCTGCGCTCCTGCTAAAATGGTATTAACTGATGATTTTCAAATCTTTGTTCGGTCAACACCAAACCCTTCTGTGCAGTAGATAACTCACCCTGGATGAATTTTATTCCCGAGTGTGAGAGCACTGGTTAATGAGCCTCTAAGGATAGAACCAGAAGCAATGGGTTTAAACTGCAGCAAGGGAGGTCTAGGTTGGACATTAGGAAAAAGTTCCTAACTGTCAGGGTGGTTAAACACTGGAATAAATTGCCTAGGGAGGTTGTGGAATCTCCATCTCTGGAGATATTTAAGAGTAGGTTAGATAAATGTCTATCAGGGATGGTCTAGACAGTATTTGGTCCTGCCATGAGGGCAGGGGACTGGACTCGATGACCTCTCGAGGTCCCTTCCAGTCCTAGAGTCTATGAATCTATGAATAATAGAAACACAGAGACTGATCTGCACCGTTGGGCCCTGCTCCTGCACGTTGCGGATGGATCCCGGGGTCGACATGATGCTCACTGTGAGACGGGTGTCTAGTTTATCTTGTTGATGTGAGGAAATTGAAGACCAAACCCTACAGGAGAATAACTGCCTCACGAGGGGGGAAAATGGAGCAGAACAAGCAGACGCCCATTTATAAAGGTCCTTTTTCTGTGTGTGTGTTTTAATGTCTTGTTTGTTTTGTTCTTGTTTAGGAATCTACAAAGGACATTGCTTCCGAATCAACCACTTCCCGGAGGACAATGACTATGACCATGACAGCTCAGAATATCTTCTCCGTAAGTGTCAAAATAACGTGCCTCCTTAACAAGGATAAGCAGTAGGGACAGGTGAGCTTGTTGGGATAGCTAGATACAAACCTTCTTTAACTCAGAAACCAAGGTTCCTTCATCCTAGAGATTGCACCACACTGGCAGTCTGTATCCAAAGATCCCAAGACTTTGGAGATGTTTGAAATCTGAGCCTTGATCCAATCCAAATACTGCAAGTGGCCCCAGACCATATAATGGCCCAAACCATAACCCTGGGAAAATCTCAATACTCACATCAAATTGATGTCAATAAACGTGACTTATATTCGGGAGTGGGAGACCAGGCACTTTGGCTCCAAACACACCCCAAATTGCAGTGGTGTAACTTGGGCCAATCGCTATAACAGATAAGTCAAAAATGGGCATGATTGTGAGTTCTTTAAAGTCACATCAGTCCAGCTCTGTTTTTTCAATATCAAAACCAGGGGTATTTGGGACCAGGGGCCCATTTCATCCAAATCTCTTAAACTCCGGAGGGGTGGGGGGAATGTGCCTTTTTATGTGTGTAGGGAGAGAAAGGTGGATAAATAGTTCCAGGTTCAGCCCTGCTAACCCATGTGGAAAAAACTCTCATTTGAAAAGTATACTTTGTGGTCAGGTCACTGCTCTCTCACTCCTCCTCCTTCTTTTCCCTTTCCCCTTCACCCCTGAGGTACTTTTGAGAGAGTACAGATGTCTGGCCAGATTCAAAGTCATTGCAGCTCATCAGAGGTCTCAGGGTGCCAAGGGAGCAGTTCCCTGCTCGGTTTTCTCAAAGCACGTGGAGTTCAATATCTGGACATCACTGAGCCCGCAGTAATCCATGGGAAGTTGCTTGGTAGGAACCACTCCCCTGCCTAAAGCCCAGACTTTTAAAAGGTATTTAGACAACTAATTCCCATTGATATTTCAATACCTTTGAGGCTCTGGGTCTAAGTCCCTTTTGAAAACGGGATTTAGGGGCTTAAGTCATTTATGCAACTTTGAAAAATGTACCCCAGTCTTATATTTGTGTAAAGTTATTTGCAACTCAGACCTTTGGAAAGTTTTAGCCATTTGGTTGTGAGATCTGGCACTTGCAAAGACATTACAGTAATAAGGGCCATATGGGTGCCCAGGTAGACAAACAGAAGTGGATATTTTTCCATTATTTAGAATAAGGATCAGACCATCTGTGGCATCTTTGCCATATCCCCAACCCTTATCCGGAATGTCAATATAATTCACCACATCTTTTTCTCAATTTTTTGGCATTAAAAAAAAAGTTGAGCACATGTTTTAAGTCCTCATCAATTTGCAGTTAAGACAGGGGGGCAGGAAGGGAAGCTCCGTTTATGTGTTTTGCCGATGTTGAATTGTTCAGATGAAGGGCATCAAAAAGCCATAGCAGAATGATCACATTAAGTTCAGAAGGTTCACAAGATTTTTCAGGATTCAGATGGTGGCTAAACGATGTACAGCCTGCTTCACTGATACCAGCATACTGTAAACAGGCAAAAGACAAATGAAAAGGTTTCACATTGTTAGTAGTATGGGACATTAATCCAAAGCCCACTGAAGTCAACAGACTGACTGATTGATTTCTGTGGGCCTTAAATGAGAGAGAGAGAGAGTGTGTGTGTGTTTAAAAACCCATGTGACATCAAGAGATTTATATACACTTCAATTTTCCTATTTACCATTGAGACGTCCCACTAAATAAACAAATTATAGATGCCATCACTGCTCACATGTGCACAGAAGACTTATACTCAACCTTTTGTGGGAAAAGTCACCCCACTAGGTAGGTTTTAAAAAATTTCCTCCACAACCCTGCACAGAGACTTAAACAACAAATAACTTCTTACTATGTTGAGCTGTGTTCAGTTGACAGGAGTATAATTTCTGGAGCTACCACAATTGTAACAGTTGATTCCATAGAGAACACACCAACCCAATGGAGTTGCATTTGTGTAACTGAAAGGAGAATTTGCCCCAATGTATTCGTAGCACTTTGTCCATGGACTGCATGACAAAGGCCTTGTCTACATGGCCATTTTACAGCGCTGAACCTTTCTTGCTCAGGCGTGTGAAATAACACACACACACACCCTGAGCGATGCAAGTTTCAGCGCTGTAAAGTGGCAGTGTAGACAGTGCACCAGCGCTGGGAGCCATGCTCCCAACGCTGTTAGCGACTCTCCTCATGGCGCGACTACACAGCCACGTTAAAGCACTGCCGCAGTGAACATTGGCAGTGAAGGCCAGGGGCAGTTCTATGTATTTTGCTGCCCCAAGCACGGCAGTCAGGCGGCTTTCGGCGGGTCGTCTGCGGGAGGTCTGCTGTTAATGCGGATTTGGCGGCATGCCTGCGGGAGGTCCGCTGATCCCGTGCCTTCGGCGTACCCACCGCCGAATTGCCGCCGAAGCCGCGGGACCGGCAGACCTCCCGCAGGCATGCTGCTGAAGGCAGCCTGACTGCCGCCCTCACAGTGACTGGCAGGGTGACCGCCCTCACGGTGACCACCCCTCTCGGCTTGCCGCCCCAGGCACGCGCTTGCTGCGCTGGTGCCTGGAGCCGCCCCTCGTGAAGACATACCCTAAGTAAACACATTCCAAACATGGAATAAACTGAATTTATTTTGCTCCTTTGATCTTCACACCTGCATTCTGTCCACTAATCTAACTGGTAAATGTAATTGCTAAGATTAAATCCTGACAAGCAGTTCTCCTATTGACATCATTTTATTTTAAATAAAAAGAACCCTGCCATAAAAATGTTTTAATTCCTCCACCCACATGTGGTAGCTAGGATAAGGTGAAAGTAGAGAAAAGGAATTATACTAGTCAGAGATCTGAGATTTGCTACGATGTATGCAGTCACGGCTCAGTGATGGGTTTAGAGTCCACTATCTTGCAAAGCATCAGTTCTAGAAACAAATACCAAATACCACTGGAAATAATGGAAAATAGGGATTCCTTGCTTTTCAATTATATAAAGCCTTCAAGCCATGGCAGTCTGTAAAGTATCTGACCTGAAAAATCACAATAATGTAAAAAAATAATTTAAGAAGGTTTCAGTGTGTTTTAAGTACTGACTTTACTGTCACACACTGGTACCTGTTGAGTTGGATTGCTGTAGCTACTTTGTCTCCTGATAACTAAGGCAACCTGGCTTTACGGGTGAAAGGAATTGACAATACTACCAATGAAATCAACTGTAACACTTTAAACACTGTCAAAATGAGCTTTTCCTTAAAACATGTGCCATAAACAAGGCATGTACTCGCAGAGCAGAGTAGAGAGATTTTTGTTGGCTCTTGTATGGAATGACAGCATCACTCATTCATATGATTTGTTCAATAAATGTGTTAGTCTCTAAGGTGCCACAAGTACTCCTGTTCTTTTTGTGGATACAGAATAACACGGCTGCTACTCTAAAACCTCTCATATGATTTGTGACTCTCCCACTCACGAGTTATCCCAGCCAAACTGTGTTAAGATAATAAAAGTCAAGTAGGTGAAAGAAAAGGGGCATTATTTTCAAAAAAGAAGATCTGGGTTCTGCAGAAGTGTATCTGCTCTTCCACCTGCAACTACTGCAAGTGCTTGTGGAAATCAGGAAAATATACATCTGACTGGTAAGTTATATGCAATGTTGCTGTAGCCATGTTGGACCCAGGATATTAGAGAGACTAGGTGGGTGAGGTCATATCTTTTATTGGACCGACTTCTGTTGGTGAGAGAGACGAGCTTTCGAGGTCACACAGAGCTCTTAGCAGAAACACTGGATTTATTACAACAATCTATAACCCATTTAAATCACACACCCCTGCCAGCTTCTCCCCATGACTGGAAAGGTGTTAAGGGGCCACTTTGCACTGAATGGTCCCTTGAAATATGTGTTAATTAGTTATGCTAAACAATCTGTTCCACCTTGTATTTAGCTGTGACACTTGGAGTCAGGGCCGGCTCCAGGCACCAGCTCAGCAAGCAGGTGCTTGGGGCGGCCAAGGGGAAGGGGCAGCAGTCGGGCTCTTCGGCAGCGGGTCCCTCGGTCCCTCTCGGAGGGAAGGACCTGCCGCCGAAGAAGAAAGCGGCGCGGTGGAGTTGCCACCAATCGCGATCGCAGCTTTTTGTTGTTGTTGTTGTTCCCCACTGCTTGGGGCGGCAAAAACCCTGGAGCCGACCCTGCTTGGAGTACATTTCCCAGATGGGAAGGAGAGCTCTATGGAGCTCGAACGCTCATCTCTCTCACCAACAGACGCTGATCCAATGAAAGATATTACCTCACTCACCTCATCTTTCTAATCTCCTGGGACCAACACAGCGACTACACAGCTAAAAATGAGTTAGGCACCCCGCCTGCATAGGTGCTCTTGTAACGCGCAATAGGCAGCTAGCTGCATATTTAGGCACTTAAATACCTTTGTAAATACGGCTCTTAGACGGTGAACCTGCAAACTGCTCCACAGGCAGACCCCCCTCTGCTCAAAGGCCCCGATTCAGCAAACCATCCCTGTTCAGCACTGCACTTAAGCATAGGCTTAACTCCTATTCCCATCAGTGGAATGTAAGCATTTGCTTAATTGCTGTGTGAAGTTGGGGCCCCAGTGAGCCCCACTGAATGCAATGGGGCTCTGCATTGGCGCAGAGCAGCTTGCAGGATTGGGGCCTGTGGGTAGCTGCATGCATTTCTGCAATGCATGCACGTAGCAGTTGGGAATTACCTGTGCAATCAGGGATGCGCTGTTGCACAGTGGTCTGCAGCTTCCATTTTTGAAAATGTCACCCTCACTGTTCATGTAGCTACACCCTTCCAGGGGAAAGTAAAAGCCAGAACAGAAGGGTAGAGCTTCTGAGCCCTGGGTGAAGAAGCGCGGAACTGTGCTGCAGTTTCTTTACCACCGGAGGTGTCATAATGGATAGTGGTGCAAAGAGACAGGACAGTAAACAAGAAAAACAAAATAGAGGAGAAAGCAAAAACTGGATTCCCTTCATATTTTTTGATGTGCTGTTATTTTATTACCAGAATGGGGAGACATACGTAAACTATGCACAATACACATGAGCTGCTTTTAAATTTCAGGACCAAAAATACATGTTGTAGAAGGAAAACTCTGCACTATTGTGTGGGAAGAAAATGCCATGTTTTGACTCTCTGTGTGTTAATTAACTAACAAAGCAAATATTATCTGTGGTGCTAATTATTAAGAGTAGAATAGCCCACGCTGTGAATTTGGCTTCTGTAGCAAGTATTCTCTAGTAATAGTGGAACATTTTAAGGAATGTCCTTTTAGTTTAAGTGAAATCATAATGAACAGCATGAATGGGGGAGGGGAATGAGTGTGACTCTTTATTACTATGAATTTTCTGCCTGTGACAAAGATATTCATGAATGACTAAGTGTTTGGGTGCCCACCTCCAAGCACCTTAAAGGGTGCTGCTATTCCAAGGGTGGGCGCGCAACACTTTCTGAAAAATTAGCCCCCTTTAAGGCATCCCAGGATGGGCACTCTACAATTAAGGCACCTAAAAAAAAAAAAATCACTATTTGCTTTTGAAAATCTTGGCCATTGGTCCTTATATTGCATGTTACGTTCTACACCACAAATAAATGGGGACAATAGAGTGGAGTCCCAACGTTCAGGATGTCCTGGGGAATGGCCCCATTAACAGGACATGCAGATTACAGAACGCACCGTCTACACTGCATGGCCTATCCTGGCCTATCCCCCAGTGTAGACACAGCATGCGCCAACAGAAAGAGGAGTCCTGCCAACATTGGAACACCACCACCCTGAAGGACATTGGCTTGGGGCAGCATAGCACTCTTGTGGTGGGACAGCTGCAGCTACAGTGGGGGGCGGGGGGGAGTTGTTAGCACACTTGTTACCAGGGTGTGAGGTTTTCTTCACATCCCTGACCAATATAGTACAAACTTTACGTTTAGACGAGGCCTAAATAGCTGTAGAATCCATTGTGTTACTTGAGAGGCACCAAGAGACAGGTGGAGACACTATCTATGATAGCAACAGGAGAGGTGGGTGACATTTTTCAGGTGAAACTTTTGGTGAAAAATGCAGATTCGGGTCAAGTGAAACATTTTGCAAATTCACCGAATTGTTTTGATACCCCAAAAAAAATTAAAAAAACCTGAAAAAATTGAAACTTCCCATTTTTTTTATTTGAAACAACTTTTCATTTCAAAATTTGCTTTAACTTTAATTTTTAATTAATTAAAAACCTTTTCAAGAAGCGCCACGTCAAAACAAAATGTTTCCAACAACCTGAAACAAATACCTTCCATGTTTTGGAATTGCTGGCAAATAAAAAAAAAAATCAGTCAGTCACACAATTTCTAGCACCAGAGCTTGTGTGAGCTGCATGTGCTGCTTAGAGACTCAGAAGCTGACGGTAAAACGAGTGAAGTGATTGTGTGAGAAGCAAAATAGAAGGCAGGAGCAGGAACAGGTGTAGCAGATCATGGATCCCAGCAAGAAATGAGCAAATAATGGAAATATAATTTCTTTGCATATTCATCCTAAAACTAGTTCAGGCTGCCTAAAACTGGATCCACACAGCAACTCCAGATAGTTTTACATTATTTTATCTGAACCACTTTTATAACTGCTTAGAAAATATCTCCAGCATAAACAGCCTTATGTAGCAAAGATGCCAAGTATGGCAGGACGCAAACTTTTCTCACAACTACAGTTCACAACAATTGTAAGTTCTTTGGGAAGGGAGGGTCTTTTTGTTCCAAGTTTGTACAGCACCTAGCACGGTAGGGTCCTGGTTCACGAGTAGGCATCGTGCAATGCAAATAATACATCATGATGGTGGTGCCCACGCCTGCTCCTGTTGCGGTGCATGAGAGTTTTTGTCATTCATTACCATGGGAGCAGGGTTGAAGCCTAGGAGAGCTCTGGTAAACAGCCAGGTTAGAAGGTACTTGGCTAATGTGGGCAAATCACGGCCACCGAAACTAAAATGAGAAACCTCAGCTACGACATCTGGCCATTTCTCCTTGGGAAATGGGGGGCCTGGCTCACCATGCCTGCCAAACAAAGAGATGGGCCTCGAAATTTCACCCGAGAGACACATTGCAGTTAGTGTACTAGATTTCCATTACTCACCACTAACCAAGTCCTTTTGCACTCTGGGTCCCCACTCTGTACTAGCCACCACCAGCCCCACCCCTTAGTGTCCTTATGCCTTTGTGCCTCCGCCGTGATGATTTCTCCTTCTCCGTTTAGCACATTAACCTCTCCGTGGCCCTAGTTACAAAACCTCACCTCCCCCTCCCCCCACACACACCTTTATCCTTCTATGTTTTTGTTACAATTCTTGCTTTCTGGAACAGTTTAGTCAGTGTATTCCCACACCTCACCCCCTGCGCCCATAGGCCCCTCTTTTCTTTTTTGTCCTGTATCACTATTTCTAGCGCATTTGACCATATTTCTTCCTCCTCCTTCTTTTATTTGTGTATTCAGCCCACTTCTTCCTCCTGTTTCTTGGTTTAAGCTCATTTCATTTGCTGCATTTGTTTCCCCCTCCTCATTCCCTTCTGTTGTTCTCTAACCTAGGGGTGCCCTGGTTTTGATGCCTGGCCTGCACTGATGGTATTTAAATTCTCCCATGGTGTCTTAGATACCATTGTTGGTGGATGGCCTGACAGTGCCTAACATATAAATAAATAAAAAGTGTGACAAATGATCCCAATTAAATGCAAATATTCATGATACACTAGTCTCAATATCTTCCTTTCTAAAAGTCAAGGAGCTTTGAGTCCATTAATATTCTACAGCTGACAGAGAGAGATGCTAGCAAGACTGTGACATGAAGACAAAGGGCTTAATTACCTGAATTTGCGGATGTCACACATGTACCAAACCACATCTACATCTCATAAAGCTGCCCACATGGTATGATATAGTTAATAATCAGCTCAGGCATTTTTCAGTGCTTTTGCCTGCAAGATGATGGGGGTGCCTCTCTCTAACCTCGTTGGCCGGTGCGTTGTCAAAAACGTTCCACATGCAGCAGCATCAAAAGGCAGATTATGGTAATAGCTCCAAACTTGCCAGCAGAAATCTCAAAATATTTAGGAGCAGCCAATGAAAAGTGTACGCCGTCACAATCACTTTGTCTCCATCACATCAGCCATCGGCTCATGACCCTGGGTCTAAAACCTGCCTCCACATGCAAACGCCGTGATGGTGCCAGGCCAGCAGAGGCTGAGGGTCACCCTGAGGAAATGTGCCTTGTGATCTCTGTGCTAGCACCTGAAAAGGGATCTGGGCTAATTACTAACTGTCATGTTTTTCCTCTTATATATCCCTCAGGTATTGTCCGTGCCTCCAGTGTATTCCCCATCCTAAGCACAATATTGCTATTACTGGGAGGACTCTGTGTCGGAGCAGGAAGGATTTACAACAGCAAAAACAACATTATCCTCAGTGCTGGGATTCTGTTTGTTGCAGCAGGTACGTTCTTGCCTGAAATTTATTTATTTAGTAGCGTCTCCTTTCTAAACTGGAAATGCAAACACACAGACGCGGCTCAGCAGATAAACAACGCCAGCTGTACGGCTGCCTGCGGTATGAGCTGTGAAGAGCTGAGAAGCAAAGGCTGGGATTTCTAAAAGAATGGCCAAAACCCATGGAATTGGAAAGTGGAGGAAAGATGGCCCAGCGTTCATGATGCTAGCCTGGGACTTTGGAGACTTGAAGTTCAAATACTTGCTTTACTGCGGGCTTCCTGTGTGACCAGTGCAACAATTTACCAAGGGTCGTGGTGGATTCTCCCATCACTTGCAATCTGTAAATCAAGACTGGATCTTTTTCTTAAAAGATCTGCTCGAGGAATTATTTTGGGGAAGTTCTCTGGATTGGGTTATATAGAAGGTCAGACTAGACAATCACAGTGGTCCCTTCTGGCCTTGGAATCTATGAAAACCTTGGGCACGTCACTTTGACCCAGACCCACAAAGGTATGTAGGCTCCTAACTTCCATTGAGTCAATTAGGACCCTAAATACCAGAGTTGTGCCTCAGTTTCCTATTTGTAAAATTGAGATAATATTATTTCCCTATCTCATTGGGGTGTGGTGAGGCTAATTACATTGAAGGTGCTCCAATACAACACAAAAGGGGACCACGTAAGTACCTTAACTAGACAGCATCTAATTCCCTTGGGCTCTTTTGAAGTCCCAGCCAGATGTGTAACCCTCCACATAGCTCATTTTAAGGACATTTGTACAAATGGCCCTACAGTGTTTAGGATACATAAACGCCGTTTGCTGCAGAAGGAGATGGTCACAGCAGGACAGAAGGAGGTCAAATACTGTTTCTTAAAACCGCTTCAAACTGCACCAAGCCTGTAATCAGAGACTGGAACTGGCTTCTCTAGGCTCATTGCTTTTCACACATAAGGATTCTGGATGACAAGTCAGAATTAAAAGCCAGCCAGTAGTATTTATAATTTGTTGTGTTTAGAGATTGAGGCCAAGCAGGGAAGGCGGGGAAGGAGATTTGATCAGCCGAGGAACAGAGATATCTCCCATGAGAGCCTCAATGGTTTGTGGCCTGATGAGGATTTGTCCATGGATTTTAATGACGCTTCTCTTTGGCGCTTGAATGTGAAATGGTTTTTAAAATGAGAGTTTCCAGCTCAGCAGGTGGGCTTTCCACATTCTATCTTTTTTTCTTTTAAATTAAATTAATGGAGATATCCCATCTCCTAGAACTGGATGGGACCTTGAAAGGTCATTGAGTCCAGCCCCCTGCCTTCACTAGCAGGACCAAGTACTGATTTTGCCCCAGATCTCCAAGTGGCCCCCTCAAGGATTGAACTCACAACCCTGGGTTTAACAGGCCAATGCTCAAACCACTGAGCTATCCCTCCCCTCCTCGTTACCAAATGACATGTCCTCTTTCAGCATCTGTGCACCGCAGCGTAAAGAAGAGCATAGCAGCTTACTCTAGGAATGGGCATTTTAAAATACATGTATCAGTGATAAAACACATATCCAGTCTCAGTAGGAAGGTGGCAAACCCATCTTTTTGCATGTGATGCCATATCAAATGACATCAGCACGTTAGGTGGAGGGACAGCTCAGTGGTTTGAGCATTGGCCTCCTAAACCCAGGGTTGTGAGTTCAATCCTTAAGGGGGTCACTTAGGGATCTGGGGCAAAATCAGTACTTGGTCCTGCTGGTGAAGGCAGGGGGCTGGACTCAATGACCTTTCAGGGTCCCTTCCAGCTCTATGAGATGTATAGGTTAGTATCATGCCATGCAACAGATCCACAAATGGGGCTGCTGTCCATAGAAGCATGGGAGAAATCAGAGTTAAATCCAAATGACTACAGAAGGTTCAAATGAAACCATCCCCTGCTAGCCATGTTTGAAATCCAAAGCTAAGTTTTGCAAATGGTCCCTATGTTAGAGGCCAAACTATGGCCACACTAATATGTTGGAGGGGCTAAGCTCACGGGTTGGCAAATGAGCCAAACTAAAACTGCATCAACGTCAGGCTGCCTGAAATCTGCAGCTGGACCCAAATTATGAGATCTCAGCCCATCTCAACAAATGACAGTGGGAGAGATTTGAGAAGTGAAACATACCTTACAGCACACAAGTTGCAGAAATATCATGCAGGGATAAATACCTTGGTGATGCATTTTATGAACATGCTAGTGGATTTCTAAGAGCACAGGGGCTGAATGAACCCAGCATGGGCATGCGTGAGCTTCCTCTCAGACTGCCAGGGGCTTACGAGAGCTCCCTGGATACTTACGTAACTCCCAGCAGTTTCTGAGCCACATAAAGGAGCACTTTGAACGTCATCATCTCCAGCAAGGTGTCTGTGTTTTGGTTTGCCATTGCCCCTGTGATTTGGTACAAACAGAGCAGATGGCACGCTGCAAATCAGCCCATTTGGTCTGTTTCGTGGATTTCCTTCAAACGTTGTAAGCTCCTTCTGCACTTTTAAAATGTGAAATGGTATCGTATGATTCTACTGTAATTGTGTCTAGCATTTTATAGCACACAGGGCCAAATCCTGCCTGCCTTACGCACGCCAAACTTCTCCTGAAAGCAGGAGTTAGCTCCCAGACTATACACAGAGCTTCAGGGATTTGCCATTTCCCATCAGATGACTAATAGGTGGGCGGGGGGATCCCTTTCTGTTCTTTTTCCCAGGAGTTCAAGGGCATCAACAACTTCATCTTAGGCAAATCTCATGACAGAAACTAAGTTCTTGAAGCATTTTAACAAGGAAATCCTGGCAAGGCACTTAACCTAATGAGTTTTTCCTGAGAGTGACATTTCACTGCCCTTCAACTAAGGCCAGTAACACAAGTGTTTTGCACTTTGTTAAAGACCTTAGGTGGCCATGTGGAATCTGAATCAGGCACCTCTCACAGCCAAGGTTTTTCTTTGCCCCAAGCAGGGGCGGCTCTATGTATTTTGCCGCCCCAAGCACAACAGTCAGGCGGCTTTCTGCGGCGCGCCTGCAGGAGGTCCGCTGGTGACGCCGATTTGGCGGTATGCCCACAGGAGGTCTGCCGGTCCTGCGCCTTCGGCGTCCCCACCGCCGAATTGCCGCCAAAACCGTGGGACCGACGGACCTACTGCATGCATGCCGCCAAAGGCAGCCTGACTGCCACCCTCACAGCGACTGGCAGGCCACCCCCCAGAGCTTGCCGCCCCAGGCACGTGCTTGGTGCGCTGGTGCCTGGAGCCACCCCTGGCCCCAAGTATAGTGTCAGAAAACATTGCCTTTGATATCCTAGCACATTTTCCATATTAGAGACATCATAGAGTCAGTCACATTGTTAATATCTTTCCTTAAAGCTTCAGATGAAGTATGCAGCATTTCGATGAAAAATCCATCAAGATGGAGGATAATTTATTTTGATCAAGGTGAACAGCTATAGCCCTGGGCTCACAATGTATCTTTATTACCACTTCTGAATATTATAAGGCCATTAAACCACATTAGCCAGTACTGACTTGTCACTGCTCTGTCACCATTAACAAAGAACTATGGGCCAGTCCTGCTCCATCAAAGTTAGTGGGACTATGCAAGCAACTTGTGAGACTGTGTGACCCAATGGATGGGCCATTGGCATGAGAGTCTAGAGATCTGGGTTCTGTTCCTGATTCTGCCCTGCTATGTTATTTTGCGTAGATCTCAGTGTCTCATTTTCCCCATCTGCAAAATGATACTTTTCTTCCTTTGTGAAGCACTTTGAGATCCAGGTATGAAAAGTCCTACGTATCCCTGAACCAAATTTCACTGAAGTCAATCAAAATATTTCCACTGACTTCAGTGAGCGTTGGCTCAGGCTTTCTAAGAGTTATTATAAACTATTCAGTGAGATCATGTCTCTAATTTCTAGTAGATATTTTTATGCCTCTCCACAGACAAACTTTTGGGTTTGTTTTTAAGTTTATGACTGCTGATATATTGTTTTACTATAAATAAATGAAATCTTGCCTTGTAGCAATTTTAAGTTTTCTGATCTAGAGGGCAATTTTGTTTGAGTTTCTGCCTTCCCACCCGTAAAGACTAATTTGTTGTTTCTTTTTCCAGGACTAAGTAATATCATAGGGATCATTGTCTATATATCCAGCAATGCAGGTGACCCAAGTGACAAGCGAGATGAGGACAAAAAGAACCATTACAACTACGGCTGGTCTTTTTACTTTGGAGCTTTGTCTTTTATTGTGGCTGAAACCATAGGAGTACTGGCAGTGAACATTTACATTGAGAAAAACAAAGAGTTGAGATTTAAAACCAAGAGGGAATTCCTTAAGACTTCTTCCTCTTCCCCTTATGCCAGGATGCCAAGCTATAGATACAGGAGGAGGAGATCCAGATCAAGCTCTCGATCGACAGAGCCTTCTCCGTCTAGGGACGTTTCTCCAGTTGGCATGAAGATTGCCAGTTCCATCCCTATGAATGAAATTTCCATGTACACTCTGTCCAGAGAGCCCTTGAAGGTTACAACTGCAGCCAGTTACCATGCGGACCAAGAAGCCAGCTTTCTGCAGGTCCACAACTTTCTTCAGAAGGAATTTAAAGAAGGACTCCACATCAATATGGTTAACAGGAGAACGACACCTGTCTGAAGGGTTTGCTTTCTCTCTCTTTCTTTTTCAAAGTGTCAAAACAGAATAGAGCCTTCAAAAAAGAGAAGGAGCAATTTAAAATCCTTCTCAAAACAGGACATGTGCTAGGGTAGCAAACGGAGGCCTTGGAATACTGGAATGGCCTAAAGATATTGTACATTCATAGCTGTTTTAAAAGCTATTCGGAGTTTGTTTCATTAAAGTTCCTGATGTCACAAGAAAGTGAAAGCAACTCACCTCCCTGCAGTTTTGTAATGTATACAATGTGTCAGAGAAACTGGAAAAGAGTTAGTTACCAGGACGTTTTAAAGAATTACAGAAGAATTGCAATGTGATTTTTTTTAAATAAAGTCTCTTAAAATAATCATAATTCATGGCCAAGTCCAAAGCTTATCACAAACGGAGCCTAATGCAGCTCTTCAAAACTACGATCCAGTTTCCTTTCACACAGGGGAGAGAGAGCAGAGGTCTGTCTCAGAAGCAACTGCCTCCTTGAGAAAATAAAATCTAGAAGGCAAAACTATTTGCAGCCATCTTGTGCTAATTGAACTGTAGCACACCAATGTACGGCATGTTGCAGCATTCTACAGTGGGCGAGCTACAAGGGTCAGTACTGCCTCCACTGTTAGCTCCTTGTGCAATAGAACCAAGGAGCTGATGGAGCCAATGCAGATGAAGCAGTGAGCTTAGGGTGGATGCATTCTAAAATAAATGAAATGGTGCGGAGTTAAAGCGGAAGCTGCTCAAACGTATTTGCAAATATTATTTCTTGCCTAAAGTTTAGAACACTTGAATCGTCTCATTGCTAATAGACCTAGTGCCTGATCCTGCCAGGTGCTGAGTGCTTCCTGCATGTACAGGGTGCACCAGACCTCTCAGGATCAGTTTCCTATACGCTACGTGTTGCAGGAACAGGAAACAGAGCTGGGCCTGTAGGAACCAATACCTGTGAAATTGAAGATTCCACAAGGGTTGCACATTACTTTTTTTCCTTGACGCTTCACAAGTTCAACACTAATGCTAGCGCAAGTTAAGGTATCTAGGCTACGTGTGTAAGAAAAGGGAAAGCTAATCTACTGATCCAATCTACTATTCAGAGTGGTGAACATTTCTGCAAAATGCAGACTTATAGGTCATGTAATGACAATTTTAAAAGATAGAACAAAAATAATTGCAGTTTACTAGATATTTATTAAACTTTTTATCATGGAAAAGCACCACGGGGTGCAAGTTGCAGTTGTTTTTATGCTGAAACTGTGGTTCAAAGTAATGTAATTTATTCTGGAATGATGGAATTCACTAAGTGCAGAGAGGCCCACCGGACCCTGAACGTAACTTACGGTGGGGAAAAACGTGGATTTGTGGGTTTGAGGGGGTTGTTATTTGCTTCTTTATGATTTTTCTAAAAAGGGCTGAAATATTTGCTTTTAAATTCCTATTTCATTTTTACATGAGACCAGTGTGTCCCACTTCTCAGGGAGGTGGATTAACTACGCCGACAGAAGAGTTCTCTCCCGTCGCCATACAGCGTCTTCGTTAAAGCACTGCATCGGCGCAGCTGCACCAACGCAAGCGTTTTAAGTGTAGAGTTGACCCTAGGTCTTGTCTGCCCTGAAAACTCTATGGTGAATGGTGGACTGGTGAAATAACATCACAAGAGCCAAAAAGTTAAACAACTGAGGGTTGGAGTCCGCAGCCAGCTTGTTTAAAATGCTTTGTTTGTGAATCCCTACTTAACGTCCATGACTAAGTGATATTTTACGTAAAGGATGTCTTTGTTAAAGGTTGAACATCCCTCAATCTTTCAATTAGGGCACAAAATTTCCCAGTACATTTGAGCTGAGTCCTACAAAATTCCAGTAGGAGCGGCCTTGGCAGTCCAAACGACAAGAATAAAAAATAAAAAACCAACAACAAAATCCACAAACAGCTCAGGCCGTCTCACACCATCATGAAGAAGGAAAATCAGGTACAATCCCAATTTTTAAAGAATCCTCTCCTTGTCCCCTTTAAATCCCATTTAGGCTTCAATCGAGCATTTAAACACATGATTAATTTTGCAAGTAATCCAATTAAAGCAGATCGGTGCATTAATTCCTCTTTAAGAGTTTATGTGGCGCTAAAACTCTGCTAGGATCCTTGTTTAAGTCCTCTGTACTGGGGTGAATTTCACCCTGAGAGCTGACTAGAATGGAATGTAGGGAATTCTAAGGCATTAAGGGGAAAGATATTAATAGCTTTTTTAATTTTTCAAATGCTGATTTGAACAGGAGGGAAAATTCTTATCTACTTTCCAATACAGAACTTTTTGAGGAAGAGGGATGGGTGGGAGTAGGTGAAGTTATTAAACATCTTGAAGAGAATTTTTTACATAAATCTTTATGCTTTCAAACAATAAATTTCCTACCTTTTTGAGATTTCTTAATAATTAAAATCATTTTATTAGCTATGATAGAGGTAGAAAATCACATTAAAGAAAAGCATTCTGTCTCAATGTGTCATACTAAGTGCTTATTAATTTACACATATTATAGTCAATGTATTTCCAAGTGCAATTCCCCAGAATTTTTTCCTATTGTGTTAATAAAGTAAGAGTTAGACATTAGTCCTCATTTGTGTTTGCTGTAGTTTAAAAAAATCATTCCCTTTCAAATCAAGAGTTAGATGTAGGTTGTCTTTCTAAACTCATGGCCATTGAAAAGAAAGCTGACAGTGTGAAGGTCGTTTTTGGTGTGTTTGTTTCTTTTAAATCACCTTCTTTCAGTGACTGTTTGGAAACAAAAACTGATTCAGGTTGAAGTATGAGCCCTTTTCTAATGTGAGGGTCAAGCTTGCAGAACCACACATGTATATTTGTACAGTACATCTACACCTGGTCCACAGAACCCCTCAGCTTCAGGGGCACTTCTTAGCAACTTGGCTGTCCTAACTTTTGTTTTTATACAGATCATTTTCCCTTAGAACCTAAGCTCTTGTGCCAATTTCTGGCATTATTTAGATCTCCATTCTCTAAGCACGGGGCATTGAGCTCCAGGGGCATGTAGCCCTGGAGTTTTTTGGGTCATAATCCTCAACCCATATTCACACTGAGTAGAGTGGTTTGGAAAATGGAATTTCAACATGGGGACACTTTGGTGGGATATGTAGTCTGGCAAGAGAGGAAGGCCCATAGGGCAGAATAGGGACACGAACAACCTGGGACTCCAACTCCCATGAGTCACTAGGGTGTATCAGGCAGATGTAGAGATATATTAATGTTTCTCTTTGGGTCAAACTGAAATAAAGATTTCATTTCATTTTGATTTTCCCCCAATGAAAAACAGCCAAAGCCAAATTTTTTTTCCTGAGAAAAATGTTGATTAAGGGTTTGGAACAGCTTCCATATAAGGAGAGGTTGAAAAGACTGGGACTAGTCAGTTTAGAAAAGAGATGACTGAAGTTGGCAGGGATATGACAGAGGTCCATACAATCATGAATGGTGTGCAGAAAGGGAATAAAGGAGTATTATTTACTCCTTCACATAACACAAGAAACACAGGGGGTCATTTGACGAAATTAATAAGCAGCAGCTTTAAAACAAACATAAGGAAGTACTTCTTCACACAACGCACAGTGAACCTGTGGAACTTGTTGCCAGCAGATGTTGTGAAGGCCAAAACTACAACTGGGCTCACAAAATAATTAGATAAGTTCATGGAGGATGAGTCCATCAATGACTATTAGCCAAAATGGTCAGGGATATAACCCCATGCTCTGGGTGTCCCTAAGCCTCTGGCTGCCAGAAGTTGGGACTGGATGACAGGGGCTGGATCACTCAATAATTGCCCTGTTCTGTTCGTTCACTCTGAAGCACCTGGCATGGGCACGTCGGAAGACAGGCTATTGGGCTAGAGAGACCATTATTCTGACCCAGTATGGCCATTTTTATGTTCTTATGATTTTGACAAAACCCAGTTTCCCAACCAGACCATGTTTCATTCAAAATTTTTCCACCAGCAGGCTGTTGTGTAGTCTCTTACTCCATGAGTAATCCCTCTGAAATCAATTTGACTACTCTAGGAGTAAGCTAAAACCCCACAACACTGAAGGTAACAATCTCCTTTTGTTTTATGTGTGGACAGTACTGGGCACAATGGAGCTCTGATCTCTAGGATTTTTAGATGCTACCCCAGTATTAATATTAATAATCAGGTTCTCTGAAATAATCCTAGCCAGAAAACACAGCATTCAGTATTAAGAGACGAAAAAAGCTACATGGAGTTATTCGACCATCTCTTCCTATTTCTCATTCCAAACAGAATAGGGATGAAAATAGCAGTCACTTCACATGCTGTTCATTTTTAGTAATAGAACATTTTAGCATTTCTTTTTCTGTTCTTTCTGTATAGGTCACATATCCACAAGGGCTAATCTACCATGTCCCTTGAGGTTATACTTCTATCTGCAGTTCTAAAAGTATTATTTCCAATGTGCATCAGTTCTGCCCATATAATCACAAATACATATACTGTACTTACTATTATTTTTAAATAAAATGTTTTAAATGTGTGGAGAAGGTATATAGATTTTAATTTACAAATTCTTTGGGCTGAATACTTATAAAGTGTGGGTTTTCTGGTAAAATGGGTATATATTTTTAATCTTGTCAGTATCCCTTTAAGTAGAAAGATTCTAACCCCGGAGACTATTTCACTGGGTAGTGACATGGACTCTTATCTCATCAGTTCCAGTTCCGCTGGCCAACCAGATCTAATCAGATGTTCAACTTGTCAGAACATGGAAATTGAGACAAGGCTTCTCATAGTCCCTCACAGAAAAGTTTGGTTATACTGTTTGAGACACAACTTCAAGTGAATTTTTAGCAACCCGCAATTAGGATTGATGACCCTGCCCTGGACATAAATTTTTTGTAAACTTTTGTCCAGCATTCTAAATGAACTTGAACTAGGAATTTGGGGGAGTGGGGATGAGAGGGGGTGGAGGGAAGGAGGTGGGATGATGAAATTTGGTTAAAATTATTTTTGACACTTCACACTTCTCTTAACACCCTAGTTGTAGCTGGGAAGGCTACCACAAGACAACATACTGCAAGAAAAAAAATATTCTCATAGTATCTCTGAAACCAGAAGTCCTAATCATCGCGGGATAGATGCTGTGCTCACACACAAGATTTCCAGTTAAGTGGTTGGGTAACATTGGGAAAAGCTGCGTTATTTCCAGCAGCTTTCCCAACCCAAACCCAACCCTCTTGAGGTTTGCCCATGAGTCGTTCTGAATACTGCAGCATATTCATTCATTAGTAAAAGCAAATGCCGATCCGTAACACTTTCACTGAGGAGTCCACATCAGACTCTTTGTGGACATGGTGACATACAGCCAAGTTTATGGAAGTATTTGCTAATTTTGTGTTCCTCTGTTTTTGGGATAGTCCCAATCTGGGACTTCCAGGACCTGATTTTCAAAAGGTGGTGGGGCCCACAGATTCACAAAAAAGTCAAATCATACCCTTACAATCCATTCCCATCCCCACCAGGGTCTGGTGCGAACTCTTTTCTGTGCATTCTCCTTTCTACACTCTTGTAAGTTTTTCTCTGAAGAAAGAGCCTCGTCTACCCACATTTTAAAACTCTAGAAATTTTCTATTTCCGTGAATATAAAATCCCCAGCTGTGCGAAATGCACTGAACAAAGGTCATGAGTTCAGCAGCCCCACTATTCACCCTAAATCATTCTGAACCATTCAGTGATCACGGGCAATATTTCTTCTTCAAATGGTGCTTTTAACTTCACCTTTACATTTCCCAAGTCTCCACATTCTCTAAAGATAAAGTGTGTGTGTATATATCTGATCAGTGGACACATCTGGAGGTAGGCAAACAAAAGGATTCAGCTTTTCAAATGCCTCCATTCCCAGGGGGTAAGCCAGTCAAAGCTCATTCTCGGTGCAAGACTGACTCTGCCCTTGACTCTGGCTAAGAATGAAATAGTTCAACAGGGATGTTCCCACATTGCAGAACAAGCTGGGGGACAGAGTCGTGAGCCTGGCTGCCTCACAGCACACAG
Organism: Malaclemys terrapin pileata; assembly: GCF_027887155.1. NCBI lineage: Eukaryota > Metazoa > Chordata > Testudines > Emydidae > Malaclemys > Malaclemys terrapin. The sequence continues at coordinate 7,650,734 of NC_071517.1, forward strand.
AAATAACTGGTACAAGTATTGGAAGGGAAGATGATTGCGGGGAGTGGAGGGAGAAGCTTTGTGGCCTGTTTGAAAAGTGAGAAGGATTTCAGGTGAGAGGATATGTCGTCTTCTTGGAAATAAGTTGACATAATAGGAACTAAAAAATCCTTACCCTGTAGAAGAGATTGAAGTGCATTCTTCAACATCTGATGCAGCACTTGCCTTGCTCAACCAAACATAGAGGGTCGCCTACCAGAAATGCATGCTAGGAAAGGTTCTTTTAACAGCTTGGACCCACAAACAACCAGTCAGTAGTGACCAGCCAGAGATGGGGACGTAGCTCCTCTGGAAGAGGTTGAATTGTTGACTTTTGAAGAGGTCAGGATTGGGGGCAATGCGGGAAGACAGGGTGGTTAATTCAAGCCAGTGTGAAGCAGTTATGTTAATTTGTTTGTTATGGACATTATGTTTCTATAATAAAAAACTAGGGTAAAATCCTGGCCCCATTCAATTCAATGGGAGTTTGCCATTGACTTCAATGGAGTCAGGATTTCATGCCTAGAGTATGGGAGAATTTTTTGGACATCGGCAATACAATGTTCCACCTCACAGGGCCAACCTCTAAGGCAAGATTGTCCACCAGTTTCAAGTGCGGTGATGGGATACCTCAGGGTCAGAGAGGCTGAATACAGCTAATGAGAAGCCATTTTAGCTAGAATCTGTGTATGGTTCATTTGCTGGAAATACAGTTTGAATGGATAGGAGACAAGACCACAATTTGGGAACCTGAAATTTGGGAAGCTTCAGGTCCAAACATTGCAGCTCAGTCCCATCTCCGATTTTGAGCTAAAGCAGTTTAAACACACAGGAAAAAAACAGTGAGAAAGTCACACAGGTGTCCTGGATCCAACAGACCCTAGAGGGCTTTCCTTGCAGACAGTAGCATTAGTTATTGTCTTTCACGTCCCCAAGCACACTCGGTATGATTTTCACTCTATGGCAGTGAGGAATGTCCTTACTGCAGGACATTAGGACAGGGAAATGATTTCCCTGATTGAAGTGCTTTGTTTCTTTAAATCATGGAACAGTTAGCGAGGGGTTCATGTCTAAAGATAATGAGATTGGCCTGCAAACCCATTACCAAGGGAGAAGTTTTTATTCATTTATTTATACTAATTATTAATTTATACTATTTATTAATAGTCCCTATTAAAAATCACTTGGATTGCTTGCATGAGTAAAGATGGCTCATGAGAGGAGAGGGTTGCAAGATCTGGCTCTATTCAGCATTTCTATTATGCACATGCTGAATCAGGGCCTTTATCACTTGGAAAAACCACAAGCATAAATGCCAGAGAGGAACAAGGCTAGGCAATGAATTTTCCAGGCAGAAAAGAATGCAGCTTTTGGTCCGGAGATATCTCATTTAGCATTTTCTCAAGGAAAAAGACATAATTGTGTGTCTCACAGACACAGCTGCTAAAGTGCAACTAATTAAACCCCCCTGTGTTTCCCAACAGGTCCTCATTAATAGTATGTTTATATTTCATGTGTTATTGATTTTTAAATGTGGGTACTTGCCAACAGGAGATCGCTAGAACCACTTAATGATAGTTTATATACTAAAGCCTTCTGGAGGATGTGCCATCATTTTCCTTTTGTTAGCTGCTCTTCCGGAAATCAGTTTTGTCTCTGCATTCATAAGATGCTCACACAGAGCACAACTGGGGATGAATTGGAATAGAATCACCACAAGGTTCCATTTCAAACAGGTGTGATAGAAAACACTCAATTTAAAAAGGAACCTAAAAACCCAGGCATTTTGGGCCTGTCACCCCTAGGTAACTTTAAAATCTAAGGGGGAAGAATTTTCAAAGTGCCTAAGGGATTTAGGAGCACATGTCTCAGTGACATTCAATGTGTTCCTAAATCCGTTGGGGACAATTTTCAGAATAGCTCCCTCAAAAGAGGGAGGATCCTGGGAAAACCTGGATGGGTGGTAACCCTAGTCAAAGGTTATGTCTTGAGGTTGCCCTTTGAGTAGAAGGAAGGCAGGGACCTGGCTTACATCATACATAATTTCCTAGGCAACAGGAGTTCTGAGGGCCAGTCCTGGGACATAGAGTATAGCCCTCTAGCTGTACTTCTTAGCGAGTCCAGCCCTTCTGGGGCACAGGGTGTGGGTGTGCGTAAAAAACAAGAAAGGCAGTAGTTCCAAGGCCAGAACTCCCTTCCCCTTATACAAAAGAGGGGACACAGGCTTTCAGGCTGTGTAGAAAGTCTCAGCTCCTACCCTGGGCTTGGTTAGGGGTCAAGTCAAGAGTTAGTGCTGGGTATTTCAATCAAATAAACAACCCCCCCCTTAGAGGGCTCGGGCTGACAGTACGCCCAAGTTGTTCCTCACAAGTAACCCACTTCTCTGGATTCCAGCTCTTATCCTGGTCACCACCCCCAATAGCCAGAGTGCCTCCTTTTAAAGAGGCCACCCCCCAGGCCTGAGAATTTGCACAGGTGTAGAGGGCTGGAGATGTTTGTGACCACAGGAGTTCTTTAAAACCTTCTTGACTGGTGGGGTGCATTTGACCTAGAATGCTAGTGCTTTCGGCCTTGCATAAGCCCTCTGCCTCTGGAGTGGATTTCCCCTTTCTTTCTGTATGAGGTGTTCCCTGTGTTGTTTAGACGAGTCCTCTCAAACTGATCAAGCCAGCAACAGCTGAATGAGAGCAGACAGCTTGAACCTTGGCAGGAGGAGAAAATGCCAACTACAGCTGGAAGAAATAACTAATGCGTTAACAACATTGCTGTCCTGGAAGGTTGCAATTAGACTAAAGCAGGATCACGAGTGGTTGCTTCCTCAGCAACAGAAAGCCTGTTTTGAGGACAGTGGCTGTGCCTGCACTTGCAAACACACATTCACTTTTGTACGCTCGACTTGCGAAGGACCTGTGGAGTTTCCAGCGTCTAAAAAGTAAAGTAAAAACGGGGCTCATAAAATCGACTGATGTCTAGTGAAATTTAACAAGAGACTATTTCAAAAGAAAAGGCATTACATTTTTAATGCATTCTTTTTCTGTTTTAGAATCTGCTCCCTTTAGGCTGTTCTGCTTTCATGAAAACTCATGGCCGTAGTTAAGAAAACAGAAATGTAAGCGGCTGTAATGTTTCTCTCCGTGTGTGACACATTATTCCATTTTTATGCCTCAAAAGATATAGTGTTGTTCAGCCATTTGAAACATAAATTTCTTCAGCTAGGGGGCAATTTATTGTGTATTCATGGCCATCCCTGGCAAGGTCCACAGTGGGAATAATACAGGCTTCCCTGGCTCTTGTGAAACTGACAGCTTCATTACCTTTGATACAGACACTTTGATAGCTAATGGGGTCCTGTGAGATAAGGAAGCCTATTATCCCCATTCCACAGATGGGGAAGCAGAAAAACTAAGTTACTGGCCCAAAGCCACACCGTGAGTCTGAGACAGAGCCAGCAACAGAAGAAACCAGATCTCCCACCTCCCACACCTGCTAGGAGATATCTAGGCCCTCATTTTCAGAGGTGTTGAAAACCTGCAACTCCCACTGACTTAATTAGGAGCTGTTGAACATCAAACCCTAACTGACCCCCTTCTTTGCAGTCCCAGCACACAAGCCAAGGATGTAACGGGTCACGCAGAATGAACTCCCACCTTCGCCCACTTGGCTGGAGGTGTGAGGCACCTTGTTTTGGCTGCGTGCGGCACCATACTGTACCTCTTCTACGGCTAGATAAGGGGCTTCAGTCTCCAAGGGCTGTCAAGCCAGTACTCTCAGTCAACATGAAATTTTCCTCGGGGTAGGGCGTCAGACTCAAATCAGCACCTTCTCCAAAAAAAGTCATTGTGAGATTGCACTGGGGCTGGTAATCCCCCTCCCTCTGACTGACTCATACTGTACTGGAAAGGATCCCGATTGCCAGACTATGCCTGATATTTCCAGAGCAGCCGTTTTGGTCTCCTGACAGATTCCTTAGGCATTTGAAGCTGCTCAGTGTAGGACTCCCCTTTCGTGCGTGTTGCAGCTGAGCTGTTGGGTTGTTCTCAGGACTTTCTTGTCCCCTTGAACGTTATTCTCCTTCGCAGTTGAAATTCAAGGATTTTTAGCCACTTGCAAGTAGGGTCTCTGGGGAGGTTCCCAAGGAAAAGCAAATGCTCTTGGAGATAATGCTAGAGAGACCCGGTCATCAAGGGCTTACTGCAGGCTGTTTTACACTGACGTATACAGGGTCAGAATCACTAACGCTGGTGCAGGGAGGCAACATATAACAGTTGCTGCACCAGAGAGGTCCCTTGGACTCAGGGGCTTTTGCCTCAGGAAAATACACATGGTAGTGCCCTTTGCTACCTTCCTTTGGGCTTCCCTCCTGGGAATTTCTACTGGGGAATTTATAGTAGGAGCCACTGAGGCTGAAGTGTTAAATAAGGGCAGTACTTGTACATTCTGGCTATGCCCCCTTCTAGACCAGTGCTGGCCCCACTTTAGGGGCTGCACTGGCCTCTAATTACCCAGAGGAAGTGAGGTTGAGACTATATATGGCACTACAGTTTCCTCCCTGTTGTGTGTTTTGCTCTTTACACAACACAATAAGTAGGAACCACATGGGCACAATGGAGTCCAAATAATTGCATTTACTGAACATACACAACAGGCAAAATCATTACATAAACACACAGCTACTCTGGTTGGCTTCTGGCTACTTCTAGAACAGGGGTAGGCAACCTATGGCACACATGCCAAAGGCAGCACACAAGCTGATTTTCAGTGGCACTCACACTGCCCAGGTCCTGGCCACCGGTCCGGGAGACTCTGCGTTTTAATTTAATTTTAAATGAAGCTTCTTAAACATTTTAAAAACCATATTTACTTTACATACAACAATAGTTTAGATCTATATTATAGACTTATATAAAGAGACCACCTAAAAACGTTAAAATGTATTACTGCACGTGAAACCTTAAATCAGAGTGAATAAATGAAGCCTCGGCACACCGCTTCTGAAAGGTTGCCGACCCCTGTTGTAGAACACAACACTATGAGCACCACTAGAGAATTCGCAACCTATTTAAAGGGATACTTCCCTATTCCTATATACTACACTGGACAGGGGTTTGTGCTGACAAAAGGTCGTGCAAACCTGGTGTGAATGCGATCTACAGCATATTTTCTCTTCCCTGTGGTCTGCTGGCTGTGATCTATAGGCTAAAGCCCTGCAATACCCCACTGCAAACCAGCATGTGGGAAGTGTTTTGCCTCTTCAAAATTTTCCCCACGTTGCACATTCATTCATTGAACCCAAAGCACTTTACTGACATTAGCAATTCAAACCTCAGTGCACCGTATTAGCAAAGCTAATGGCAGGTCTCAATAACTGCATGCAAGTTTCCAAAAGTGTCTAACCCCAAACAGGGATCACAGGCAGCCATCAGAAGAGAGGCACAAACAAGAAAACAGAAGCATAAGAGCTAGTGATGGAAAAGACTTACCAGACGATTGCATCCACTGTCCTGTAAAAGCTAGGGACAGAAGGTCAGTATTTCACTCTCGTGCTTCATAGCATCTAAACAACAAGCATTTAGTTCAATCATCTCCATTGGTAAGCAGCAGGAGTTTCCAATCCTGAACCAGAAATACATTAACTAGTTTGTTTAACGCTCCTGCTTCGTTGTAGAAGTTTAGCACTGACATTTCTGAGTTTGCCTCAACACTTTACATTGAGTTGGGGTGCTCGATCTTACACACTGCTAAGTAGATCTCTATTAAATGAAAACTCTGTTCTAATGATGGAATAGTGACCAGCGCTTCCATAACAGAAGCCTTTAGTTCAGTGCTGTTGTTTTCTGACTCCAGCATTGGCACTCTTGTTTGACACAGATGGATATTGACATATTTTTGATGTTCCTGGACCTCAGTTTACTGGATTTCACTGCTGATGCACACTAGCTCTGCACATCACGTTCCTCACCATCAATGTCATAATCTTCAAAATCCAATCCTGGAACCCATCAAGCAGAGTTTGGAATTGCAGGTCTGGGGAACGGCTGATGCAGAATCTCATGACACCTGGCGTTCTGGAATGCATGCTGCTATTGGAGATGCACAGGCTTCTCAGCACATTCACTAGAAATCTCTGTCCTACAAGTCTGTCTGCCTGCTGCAACACTTAATTCCTCATGAAACATCACCCAGACTTTTCTTCTGACAAGACTCCCGAGACAGCCAGATGACAAAGTTCAGTCAAACTCCTCTACAGTTACTGTTCCCCAGCCAAGACCCAGACCCAAAGACCATTTCACATACCTGTCTCTAGGTGACACTTTCAACTATTCCCGCCACAATCTCTCCCTCTTCTGAGGGGAGACAGCTGCTTGAATACCCTACCTTTCCCCCAGCATTCCTTGCCATGTCAGCTGAAAAGTCCAAGCAACACTGGGATGACAATTCCCAGACGTTTATCTCTATTGTAAGCCCCTGGAGCAGGGAAGTGCTGGTCTAAAGGCAGGTCTACACTACCACTTAAGTCGATTACTTTACATCGCTCAGGGGTGTGAAACAGTGTCCCCCCTGAGCCACGCAAGTTTCGTGCTATCCACACCAGCACTGCTTCCGCTTCTCACCGAGGTGGAATAATTATGCCAGCAAGAGAGCGCTCTCCTGTTGGCATGTGTGTCTTCACCAGACATGCTACAGAGGCGCAGCTGCACTGATGTAGCGCTGGAGTGTAGACTTGCCCTAAGAGAATTGCCTCCTGAACGGTAAAGGGCTAATACCATGAAGAGCTATTGAACTGATCCATTTTAACATGGAGGCACAGTCTAATGGTTGCAGAATGGAACTGGCTCTTCTGAGGGTCTAGTTTCAGATTTGGCATTTACTCACTGTGCGTTTCAGTTGCTCCAAAAAAGGAACAATATATTATTATTTAGTTCATAGATTCATAGATTCTACCCTGTTTCCCCGAAAATAAGACATCCTCTGAAAATAAGGCCTACTTACAGTTTTGCCTCTCGTTGTAATATAAGGCATCCCCCCGATAATAAGACCTCCCCGATAATAAGGCATCCACCGATAATAAGGCATTTTTCATTTCTGAAAAATAAGACATCCCCTGAAAATAAGACCTAGCGCATCTTTGGGAGCAAAAATTAATATAAGACACTGTCTTATTTTCGGGGAAACAGGGTAGGACTGGAAGGGACCTCGAGAGGTCATCGAGTCCAGTCCCCTGCCCGCATGGCAGGACCAAATACTGTCTAGACCATCCCTGATAGATATTTATCTAACCTACTCTTAAATATCTCCAGAGATGGAGATTCCACAACCTCCTTAGGCAATTTATTCCAGTGTTTAACCACCCTGACAGTTAGGAACTTTTTCCTAATGTCCAACCTAGACCTCCCTTGCTGCAGTTTAAACCCATGGCTTCTTGTTCTATCCTTAGAGGCTAAGGTGAACAAGTTTTCTCCCTCCTCCTTATGACACCCTTTTACCATAGCACCCAGGAGCCCCAGACATGGACCAGAGCCCCATTGTGCTAGGTGCTGTACAAACACAGAGCAAGAACTGTCCCTGCCCCAATGAGCTTACAATAATTTACTAGTCCACCGTGCAGCTTTATTGCAAGAATTAATTAACGCTTATGAAGCATTTTGAAATATGTGTATTCATGGTATTATTAACAATCATTATTATCCATTCGCCACATACAGATCTCCAGGTTACAATTATTTTGCTTCATAACATTTTAAATATATTCTTTCTCCCCCCCCATCCTTCATTTTGCCCTGGACTCATTTCTCCAAACCCATCACCGCTGACTTGAACTGACACTGTTTTACCTTTATTTTGACATTGTAACATGGTGTTCACAAAACAGTATTGAAATAGTTTTGACATTATCTTGACATGGTAACATGGTATTTACAGATTTCCATTGACATTTTTTACCAACGTTTTGACATGCAGGCATTGTCACCACCATCAGTTTGACATTGTAATTGTAATGTCATCTCCACAGTGGCCTCTGTAGCTTTGCATTGACAGCCTCATGGAATTATTTTTGTGATCTGGCAAAGTCTCCAAGAGAATGGGATGGGATTGTTCCTCCTGGCTACGCTGGGAGATTTGCCACCGACTTCAGTGGGGCCAGGAGTCAATTCCTCAAAATACAATCATAGGTCTGCACCTGCTCAATGGTGAGTTTTCAATCTTAACGGTACACATCGCCAGCTAAAAATAATCAGAGAGACAGTGTGGTCCAGTGGGTAGGTTATTGGACTGGCTGTCAAGAGACCTGAGTGCTAGTCCCAACTCTGCCACTGATCTGCAGTCATAGGGCAAGTCACTTCATCTCTTTTCTCTGTTATGTCTATTAAGAGTGAAGGCTCTTTGAGTCAGGGACTGTCTCTTATGATGCATTTGTATACTGGTGAGCACAAGCTATCTATCTTCGGTAGTTTTACAGGCCCCATTACTTTAGTATCTGAGCCCCTCACAATCTTTAATGCATTTATCCTCACAATACCCTGGTGAGGTAGGGCAGTGCTATTATCCCCTTACTGATGAGGGATTGAGGCACAGAGCGGCTAAGTCACAAGGTCACACAGGAAATCTGTGGCAGAATTGAGACGAACTCAGGTCTCTCATGTCCTAGGATGGTAGACAATCCTTCCTCTTTATGGAGAAAATTGGTCCCCAATCCTGACTGGGGACCAATACATATACAAATAAATAATAGTTTTAAGCAAATGTCCCGATTTGTGATTCTGCTAATGCCTTAAGATCTCTCTCTCTCTCTTTCTCTGTATATAGATAGATAGATAGAGGTGTGTGTGTGTGTATTTTGCTTTTTACTAGTTTTTTTCTTTATTTTACTTTTGCACTGGAATCAACTTGGCTAGAGAAACTAGACTCCACATTTCATTTTCCATCTGGAGCCAGTTTAAACTGATGATTTTCATGCACTAGCCCAAAGCTCATGCTGTTTTTGTCATCTGGGTTGCCAACACTGCAAAGGAATTTTAAAACCCCTTACGTCTGGTTGCATGTAAAATGCATGGTCAACGTTGCTAACCTGTGAGGATTTGCAAAATGTCATTTTTTTTAAACACAATCTAAAATTTGGGAACTAAAGGCCTGATCCAAAGACCCCTGAAGTTAAACAGAAGGACAGCTATTGGTTTGGAAACAGCCCCAAACTTCTTGACAATGTCTCTTTAAATACACATTTCACATTCCAAAAAAAAAAAAAAAAAGAGAGAGAGAGAGAGAAAGAAAGAAAAAAGGAACCGGGTCCAATTAACTTAATGGGTTTAAAGGTCTAAAATATTAAATGAAACTTTCCAGCCAGGCAGGCAAACTGAAGATCTCATCTTAGCCATGTGTGATTTGAAACACCTGAAATATTAAAACCCACAAAATTAGGGCTGATAGAGATTTGCTAACTCAGCCTTAACAATTGAAGTATTGCTGGAACCACTGTAATAAAACTGAACAACAGATCAATTTGGAATGGACATGGATGGATGAAGTTTATGGATGCTCTCTAGCTGCTCAGGGCCATTCCTAGGGGAGTGCAGGGCCCAAGGCGGAAGTGACGGATTCGTCTCTTCCAGGACCAATTGCACCAGCCAATCACACCGGCCCATGGGGCCCCCCAAAGCGCCGGGCCCAGAGCAGTCGCTCCAATTCGCCCTACCCAACAGACAGCTCTGTAGATGCTAATCCTCACTAGCCCTCTGAGAATATACCATGCTGTGAGTGCTTTGATCCAAACCACACTTTTGCCAAACTTTGTTAAAGTTCATCCACTTGGCTTCCTTCCACAATGCAGAGCCCTGGGTTGGGGAACCCCAAAAGATTGCCCTCAAGGATTTATTCTAGACTATTCTGACAGGGGAGGGCTCCAACAAATGAATCATCCCAAAGCTTTCTTCAGGATTTCTCATCGAGCTGTGGCCCTAGAATTCACAGGTAAATAGAGAGGTATGGTCCCCTGTCAAGGGGAGTCAGCATCCAGCTAGCTGGTTGGCCGGCTCACCCACCCTTCCTTCCTCTCTTCTGGACAATGGTCATCTGAGGAGTTTCTGTCTTCTGCTGGCTCTCTCTCCAGGAGCTGAGGACTGAAGGTCTGCTCTCCTCCCTGGTCTGCCCTCAACTGAGCTGCGTTTCTCCCTCTGAAGTTCCTTCCTCCAATTCTGACATACCTCACAGATGTGAGGGAGCAGGGCCACCTGAGCCCACGTTAGCTCATTAACCTGTGTTGCCCAGTATGGGGTTTGTATATCCCATCACAGAGGGCGAAGTACCATAATCGCCAGCTACACACCTCTATCCTGATATAACGCTGTCCTCGGGAGCCAAAAAATCTTATCGCGTTATAGGTGAAACCACGTCATATTGAACTTGCTTTGATCCGCCGGAGTGCACAGCCCCCCTTCCCCCCCCCCACCAGAGCACTGCTTTACCATGTTATATCCGAATTCATGTTATATTGGGTCGCGTTATATCGGGGTAGAGGTGTAGTTTTAGGACAGGGACGTGTTTCAACAGCAGACGAACAAATCCGGGTGGGAGGTAAGAATTCTGCTTCACTAGGCTCATTATACGTCCCTTCTCTGCAAGAAACAGACTGCTGCTCTTTACTCCGTTTTCAGTGCCATACCAAGCTTCATCAAAATCTACCATACAACTGCCTCGGTAGGAGACAAAGCGTGAGGCTGCAGAGGAGAGCACAAGGCCCAGGCCCCTCCACAAAACAAGCATTGCTGGCCTGATGACAAACCCAGATCCAGTCACCTATTTGCCAGATATGTACAGCAGCACGCCAGCTGCTACTGTGCGGGCCACACGCCAGCTCTTTTAGTTATGGTCATGCGGGAGGCGAGCCTAGAAAAACAGAAAAACCGTTGCACTGTGGAAAAGCATTTTCCCCTCGACATTGTATTTGATTTGTATCCTTCCCCACTCAGGCACTTGCTGAGTGGTCAAGAGGTTCTCTTTCAGCCTGTGTCAGGGCTGCTGAAGACAATGCGTGGTCAGACTCCTGTCCTTGCCACTCATACTAACACGGCTGCTACTCTGAATCATGGCTGATTGTTAATTTTGGGTGATGAATACCTAAACCAAGTGTTCGCCGATAACAAGTAATGTTTTCAGTAGGCCATGTGGGTAGTGGACACTGTGCTTCCATAGTGGAGAAGAATCTGAATCACAAAATTCTGTTCTGGAATCAGAGACAAATCCAACTCCACCAAAGTTTGGGGTGTTTGAACCTTTGAAAAAACCCAGCTTCAGGGAGGATATTGTTAGAACTAATAATGGGTTCTTTGGTATAAAAGTGGGTTCGCGCCCATCTTTATTACAAAGACAAATGCTTTTACATTCTAACAGGAAAGATTTACACCAGTCCCGGCTCCTGGCCATGTCTTGAGTGGTCTCGCGGCTGGGAATATTAATGACACTGAGCTAGCTTTGCTCTTAGTTGGCTTATGGAACTTGCGGCACAAACCCAGCAGGGAGGAGTTCGTAACCCGAGCTGCATCAGTTACTTTATTCATTATGTGCATTAATAGAATCCTCACTCACAAGTCTAGTCCCCCAGTCTCCTGATATATCTCAACAGCTGTACATGTGGCCAGCTGTCCAGCCCAGCCCACAACCTGCTCTACTTTTGCATCACACGGTTGACATTTGAAAACGCTTACACACGCCAAGACTTTGAAGACCACTTGAATAACTTGCAGCATTCCTTCAAGTAGGCAAACCAAACGAGACAGGACAGCAATCGCCTGAGAGAGTCTGCCCTATGCACTCCAGTGCAGTCCAGCCATGGATGAAGGCAAAACACTGAAAATCCGGCTGACTTTCTCTGTTATTTTGGTTGGCATCTCTTTAATGTTTGCAGCTGTGGTGACTGATCACTGGGCAGTGCTGAGCCATAGAGTGGAGCATTACAATTCCACCTGTGAGGCTGCTCACTTCGGGCTATGGCGGCTTTGCACAAAACAGTTTTACATCCAAGACAAAGCTACCAAAGAGAGGAGCTGTGGGCTGATAACTCTGACTGGAGGTACGTGCTTGCATTCATTCCACTTACACCCTGAAAATGCATGGGAGAAAATGTCAGGCTATTCTTAGTGACGTCTTTTAGGAAGTGAAAAAACATGCAGGAAAAAATATGGTTCTTGTTTCCATTGCACTTTATCTTACAAGACTCGACACGTTGATTTGGTTTTCATATTAGTCTGAAAATACACCTCCCTGTCACATTTCCTCGAGGCCTTCTCCTAAATGCATGATGCCCTGCCACCATATATATCTGTAAGCATATTTAATACACTACTCTTCAGCTCTTTCAATACAGCAAAGATAGTGGGTGGTATAAAGGGGACCAGCTAGGAGAAGGCAAAAGTCATAGAGAGAAATGAGGAAGAAGGCTATTTTCCCACCAATGTTTTGCTGACATCTACAACCCTGCAATGACTATGCAAGGCCTTACTCAAGCAAAACTTCCATGGAGTCCACAGGGTGTTTTGCCTGAGTGAGGATTACTGAGTGGGGCCAATATCTGGTTCACTAGAAGGAGTTCGTAGTTCAGAGAACTATGCCAGAGCCGCTTGTTCTTGAAAGATCTTAAGTAATTCAAAAGCTACTCTTCATAACTAGTATTACTTAGGGCAGTGTGGAACTGCATGTGATGGTATATTTCTCCAAGTGCCAAAAATGCTGTAAATTAAGTGAGAAATAATCTGTCAGTGACTTATGAGGTCTCCTTAAATTTCATACAGTGACAGAAAGCAAATGTGCTCTGTGTTTGTGACGAAAGAAGTCTAATCAGACACTTTCCTTCATACTGCATAGTTACATATTCTGAGAATAGTCACATTGACATCAACAGGAAGGATGGTAGTCTGCACCCCTCGCTAGTTTCCTGGAAGAGCATTACATTAGCATGATTCGTGAGAAGTTGTATTACATTTTTGCTGATTGCAAAGTCTGCTGCGTTCATGCAATATGTGCTAATACCCCTTTCCTGACTTTTCTAATTTCAAGAGGCTAATGGCAAATTGGATTATTTCCTAGTCAGAAATTCCCCTGCATAACAGGATTCCCTTTTGATGACCACCCCTAGTTGAAGTTAAAGTTAGATTTTAATATATTTGTAAATTTGCTATGAAATCGTATCGTGATGATTCTCAGTCTATCTGGCTAAACTATTTAGTATTAAAGAGAAGAGGCTGATCTACAGCATTCAGATCTGGCTTTCCACCACATTTGGGGGCGTTTGAATTTGGAGGTTTCACTTAGCCCCATTTCTAATGAATATAATAAATACATTTTACTATAGCTAGTAACCTTAGCTATAGCATTTTCTCTGCACATGTCAGAAGCTTTATGTTTAAGGGGGAGACAGACAGATTGTGAGAAATAATTCAATACTGCACATTGTTGGATAAATTTAAAACTCGTAAATATCCAGCTGTCTCAGTAAAACAGATTCATCATCTTTACAGCACAAAAGTGTGAGATATCTTTGACAGACATCAGCATGTGCTTGCCTGGACATCTCATAGCTGTGCTATCCACGCCCTCTGTGCTGGCTTCTTAAAGTGCAGAGTAAACAAATGGGTAATTATGGAGACAGTGAGCTGAAGGCCTCTGTGGAGCAGTTTGACTGCAACAGAGATGACCTTTAGATATTGGATAGGTGAGCATACTTTTAAAGGGCTTGACAGATACTCCTGGGATTTGATGAAATTCAGTTTCAAAACCATTATATTCAATAACATGGAATTCTTTCATGTGTGTCATCGGAAGTTCTAAAAGAGCCCTTTACAATCACTAATTAAATGCTCGCATCTCTGCTGTTAGGTAGATACTATTATCCCCATTTTTACATTAGGGAAACTGAGGCACAAGCGGGGTCAAGGGCTGGCCCAAGACCAGCCATGCTGAGAGTCCATGGCAGAGCTTGGAAAAGAACTCAAGGCTTTCTGTATTCCACTCTCGCTGCTAGACTACGCTGCTCCAGAATGGCACTCCTTGTTGTAACGATGTCACACATCTGAGGAGAAATGCCAGCGAAGGTTGTCAGACTTGGATTAGTCAAGAAAGGCGAGTGACACAAAAAAAACAAAGATTGAGTAGCTGACCTGTATGTCCGTAAATCTGTTTTTCTGAAAATCATACGCTACCACCATCATTTGAAAAATTACCATTATTTACCACTTGGTTAATAGTTACCTACCCAGCCTTACTCAGGGGGAAGCGGGATAGCATTGTTTCTATTGTTTATTACTTGTTGAGCTTAGCACTGTATAGAATAGAATGGGCGACTTTGAACTTGTCGTCTTATGGTTTAAGGCAGAGAGATTTACATTTTAGCCACACGTTTAAAGGTTGTTGACAAATTGGAAAGGGCTCAGGAAACTGCTACAGAGAATAACAAGATCCAGTGGCTCAAAGCTGAGGCGAGATAAAATCAGACTACTACTAAGTAACCATTTTTAAGTGTGGATAATTAACCATTGGAACATCTTACATAAGGATGTGGTGGTCCTCCACTGCTTGGAGACTATAAATCCAGATTGGATATCTTTCTAACAGGTGTACTGTACCTCAGTCAGAAATGAGTGGCTTGATTAGATGTCACACGGTGAAATTCCATGGCCTGTTTATGCAGGAGGCAGATTAGATGATCATAATGGATGAATCTACGAAATTGAGTCAGGAGTCCTAGGTCTGGCATGAAATTCCTGTTTGAACGTGAGCAAGTCACTTAAACTACCTCTTGTGCCTCAGCTCCATATCTGTAAAAGCGGGATAACAGGCCTCACCTCACCTAGAAGATGCTACGCAAGTGCAAAGAACAATTATTTTTACGCCTTTCAGAGAGCTGTAGAGATGGGCTCAAGCCACTGAGTTCAGAGCCAAGGGTTGGGAAGTGTGTGAGGCAGGGTTTTGGTCTGTGTTGTGAAGGACCCCTGTGAAAGGCCGTATCTCGTGGAGTTTAATTTATCTACTCCAGAAGGACAAAGGGTCACTCTGACAGTATTCAAACCTGCATTTCCAGGAAGGTTAGGCATTCCAGACATGGATATAGACTGCTGATGGATCACATTCAGAGCAGTTGGAGATATCCGGGTACACAGGTGCATGGTTTTGTTGGTAGCTAGCCAAGAATGGCCAGAATTTGGGAGGAATACATCACGTGGCTACAGGGGAGAGAGGGGGCCTCCTGATTCACGAGTGACACAACTTAGTCCTTCTAGCAGCTCTAAATCACTGTTGGCTTCTCTATCATTTGCCCCTGCTAGTCTAGCTGGTTTTGTGGAGATTAGACAGACACATAAACAGGAATATTCCAGGGCTCACCAGGCCCTAACCAGTTTAGTTTACAGGAGTTGATTGGATCATGATGGGTGCAGGATACACAAAGTAAGGGGTCTGCTGGGAAGTGATCTCAGCATCAACTCAAGCATGGCTACCATGATACTTCAGTAAAAAACACAAACTACCGCATGTAAGTCAGAACACAGCTGCAATGTAAAATGCCCTTAGCATCTTCCATTGGATTCCTTCAAACAACGCAGAAGCCCAGGTTGATTTTGCGATCATGAAGAGCAACTCTGTGGGGCTGTACTGTAATGGGTGATTTGTTCATGAGCACAGGAAAGGGACCAGGGTCCCAAGGAGCTTTTCATACTTCCACGTAGCCATTTTCTTGTCTTCTTCAGAAATAAACTAGTAATTCTCCCTCTCTCTCACTGTCAGGAGCATGGTGAGAAAACGTGTTAGGGGACCTGAAGAAATAGAGATAGAGCATGTCCGTTAAAGCACTGGTGGCCAAACTGTGGTCTATGAAAAGCTGGCTGGACACACGATGCTGTCTCCTGTTTCTAGTTTCCAGATGGTAAATTACATAGAGGAAGCCAGGAACACATTCAATATTGTCCTAACTTTACTTGTCCCTGTAGGCAATTGCTGTAGTTGCCACAGGATGTTCTGTGATTGTGAAAAGGAGGGGAAGTGGTGCATGCAATCATGGACAGTAGTGGAGGTAGGCTGGGCAATTATGAATGGGAGGTGAAGTGCTCTAGGCAATCATGAGTGGGAAGGAAGTTAAACTCAGTGATCCTGAATGATAGTGGAGGTGTCCAAGCAATCATGAATGGCAGCAGAGAAGGTCCAGAAAAATCATGAATGGAAGGGGAGTTAAGTCCAGTGATCATGAATGCAAGGGGAGCTGGGCTGGGTGACCATGAATGGGAAGGGAGGTGTCCACAAGAGACTCTGTTATGTTGTGGACCATGCTATGAATATGTTTGAGAACCTCTCTTAAAGTAAAGCTATTCATAGCTCATTGATAGTTTTTTTACTAGCTCAACAGGGTAACTTCATGGCAGAGATACCACAATTAGGGGTAGAGAAAAACCAAGGATTCTACAAAGCTTTCATCTATTGTGAAATCCATTTTAAATCCCCATTATGTAAATAGAGTGCGGCACAAATGAGGTGTTTTTTAATTCATGATAGGGAGTGTAAAGGATGGAAGTGGCTCAGTTCTGTTGAATAACAGGGAACTGCGTTGATATTCCTGGGACTAGAGCGGAGCAGTTTAAATGATGTGCTGAAGCATTTTTATTATGACTGGAGAGTTAATTGCTGTGCAATACCGTTGTTTTAATTTGAGCAAAGTTAGTAAAAGGAGCCCTCCTCTCATGCCAGAAGCCCAGGGAGACATGACTCCTTGATGCATATTGATTCCACCAAAATTAACCCAATACTCACAGGGTAGATTTACTTGTGTTTAAGGTTTGCTACTTGTATTCAGTGGGGCTCCAGCAGCGTAAACAGGGTACATCGACACTGGAGCTGAAGGTAGGATAGATATACCTGCAGTAGTTCCAATCCAACGAAAGCACTAAAAATAGCAGGCTAGCCACAGCAGCATGAGAGCAGGGCAGGGTAGCCACCCTGAGTACAATCCCCTCTGAAACCCGGGAATGTACTTAAGACAGCGAGTCCACCCTACCCCCAGGCAGCCGGGGTTTTGCCACTATTTTTAGTGCACTAACTTTGTCAGAGCTTTTGTGGATATGTCTGCCTGAGGTGGAAATTACACCTCCAGCTCCAGTGTAGACATACCCTGAGAGAAGAAGTCCATGTACCAGATCCAGTGTTGCGGTGGGAGATCTCCTGCTGCATTTCATGTGCAAACAGCATCTCCCTGCTGATCCATCATAGCTTCGTGTTACCTGGACAAACTGCTCCAAAACCAGCGTAACAGTGTCACCCAGCCAATTTCCTGTGATACATGCAAAGCTGGGGCCCTTGCCCCTGATCAGTTCATGGATGGTTGATTTTTGGCTTTGCATTAATCAGCACAAACCAGGTTTCGCTACTGCCAACACCTCACTTTCCTGGAGACTAGTTAAAAGCAAAACCCATGGCTTAAAGACTAAGCGTCTCCATTTTGTCTTGGCTTCCCCTGCCCTCTGTCACAGGGATCAAAGGATCCCGACAACAGCCTCCATCTCCCCAGCATGGAGCAGCATTGATACATCTTCTCAACCACCATCCGCTCACTGTCAAAGGGATGCGGCTGCCCCACGCTACCCACCCCAGTCCTGATTGCTTGGAGACACGTTGTTCTCTTGTGTGCATCACTGGCAGTTTTAGCCTCAGTACACAGCAGCTTAAACACAAAACACAGTCACAGCATTTGAGTCCAGACATGTTTGCTCAAATCTTTTTCAGTGATAAAAGGCAAGTAAATGAACAGAAGCTGAGGGACAGAATAAATATCAGTTTAAAAAAAAATGTAATCAAATAGCTACCTCGCAGAGGAAACTTCAGCTAATGAGCCCGTGCTCATTAGTGGGTTATGCATGCTGCTCTGTAACTGTCTGATCTGCTAGTGGAGAGAAAATAAATACCGTCCTTGTAACAGCAACTCCAGAATATGCCATTTACGCTGTAGGAGACATGAAAAGAACTGGGTTGATAAAGTGCAAGATTATGGCCTCTTATTACCATTAAAATTAGCTCTTTACATATACACAGCACTTTACAAAGGTTCGTCTACACTGGGGGGTTGCTCTGGCTGCAGCCATTCATGCCCGGACTCTGATGTAGTGGCTCCAGAACAAAACCCTAGTATAGACAGCTAAAGCCATAAACTGCATCGGAGATGCTTACCCGGGATTCACACTGCACTAATGGCTTTGTGCATCTACACCAGGGGTTTGCACTGCCTCAGCCATGGCTGGCTACCATTGGCTGAAATTTCCAGGGTGCTGCAGTGAGATGAGTGGCCTCACAACCCACTGACTTTAAAGTCTTTTCTTTCCAACTTCCTCCATCCTCCATTATTTGTTCTACAAATTGTGACCATTTGTGATCCAGAGTGATTAAATTCCCTGCCGTCTTGGCTGTATTCCCCAGTTTTACTATGGCAAATATAACCTCATGGTGCAGTAAATGTGAGATTTTTAATTAGTTTGTAAAGACAGGGTTGACCATAGTCTCTTCAAAGTATCTGGCTGGTCATTAGCAAAGCACAATCAGACACTTTATGGTCCCAGTTGGCTATGTCTGCAGGATCTTGTTGATTACACAACTTCCATCTAAATTCTTGTCAAGGGGATGTTCTTTCAGCTATATGTACTTGTCAAGACCTCAATTAAATGAGTTATAAATAAATGCTAAGTGTGAATAAACTCCCTCCAAATGGTACAGCTGGCAAAGCTTAATGTCAATGGGCATCATCCCAACAGACCCTTCCCCTCGCACTCACTCCGGAGGCTGAAAACATTGTTTTTTGCACGCACACAGATGCTTTCCATCCTGAGTCCCCAGTCTTTGTTCACAAGCGTCACACCACAGAATAGCTGTTTGTGACACCAGTAGAATAGCCCAGGGAAGCCCAGGACAGTGGGACCCCGCTCAGTTCTACAAAAACTCCACTGGCTTCATTGCGTTTCAATAGACAGTGACGCTTCGCTGAACTGTAAAAGGATTCCAGGCTGCAAAACCTCATAGATTCCAGCTACTACCGAGGCAGCGAATGCTTCCCTCTAGCCCCTGCTACTTGTCTTAACTGCCAGGAATGGCAAGAAGGCAGCTAAACCTGTCAACACCAGTGGCAAAGAGTCTGAAGCACGAGAGGGAGCTCTTACACTCCCAACCAAGTCAGAGGGAACGCTGGGGTGGGGGACACTTCTAACCCAAGCCGGGAAGGGGGAGGAAACCTCCTCTGATTTTAGCAGAGGAGAGGGAGCTGCATTCCCCATTACTTTCCTTACTTTCACCCCAGCTCCTCAGTGAGGTGTGACGTCCCATGCAGCTCCCTGGCTTGGTGGAGAGAGCATTAGGCAGGGAAAGGAGGAGGGATGCCATTCTGGAGGGGGTGAGTTGGCAATGTGGGTTGGCAATGGCAGAGAGGAGAGGAGGGGAAGATGCAAAGCCAGCCAGGGGGCGCCAGGCTCAGGAAATGCCCCAGCATGGGGCAGTGAGGAGGCAGGAATCTGCACTGGCTGCTGAGGAAAAGAAAGGGTTTTCTGTAATTCCTTCTTAAAACAGAAAGGTTGACTCCATGGGCCGTGCGTTCTTTGGGAACGGTGTCAGAGGTTGTGCCCGACGACAGCCTTGTGATTGCTTTATCTCTGCTTACGTAGCCGGCTGCCTTTCGTGCAGCATCCATTCACCTGCTCAGACATAAAACAATCCATGCCAATTTCTCCTCTCCT
The DNA here is from genome assembly GCF_027887155.1 of Malaclemys terrapin pileata. Lineage (NCBI taxonomy): Eukaryota > Metazoa > Chordata > Testudines > Emydidae > Malaclemys > Malaclemys terrapin. The sequence goes on from NC_071517.1 coordinate 7,670,497, forward strand.
CTACGCATGTGCAACCCCCGGGAAGTCAGCGAAGTCACTAGACATTCATCTTGGTGTGAGAGGAGAATTCATCCCTGGTGAACTCAAAAGCATGTCCTTTCTAGGGTTGCCAACCTCCCAGGATTGTCCTGGAATCTCCAGGAATTAAAAATTAATCTTTCATTAAAGATAATGTCATGTGATGGAGCCTCCAGGAAGTCATCCAACCAAAGCTGGCAACACTAGTCCTTTCCCAAGTACCTCAGAGGCCCTTTGCCAGCAGGGCTTGCCATGCATAGTAAATATAATGTACACAGATCAGACTACAGACTGGCTAAAGCTTAGCACTTCTTCGTGCTTTCAGGAAATCCAAGTTCCATTCCCTTTTCTTGATTCTTGTCACAATCCCTTGTGTGTAATACGCCGCAGAACGTTCCGAGGCTACGCAAAGTGACACGAGGACTGATCCGAGAAACTGATGGGGATTTGCATATCGATTAACATTCTATTATTTTATATTAGCTGCTTGTGGAGAGGTCATGTGGATTTGAAACCACCAGCAGGACGATTCCAGGCAATGAGTTTGTGTTGTTAGGGTTTTTTTGACTGGCACGGATGAGAAGTATTCTCTAATAATGGAAGCATAGGCTCAAAGCCCATTGAAGCCACATTAAGCACATGTTTAAGTACTTTGTTGGATCAAGGCATAAATCCCTGTTTAAAGCCTCTCGTTGCCTGGTTTGTTCTTAGGTGAACTGCACACTGGACACATCTGCGGCAAGTTCAGGATTAAGGTCCCATTAATCTCTACCCAAAACCATTTGAATTTTTCAGTTCCGTTAATGTAACAGAAAATTTTATTTCCCTAATTTTGGTTTCTTAAACTCAGTTATACTTAGCAACTGATATTCTCCTTTGTTCTTGTTCAGACCGTAACTGTTCCTACTTCAAACACTTCTCTCCAGGACAGAGCACAGAGATATTTGAAAGAACCACCCAAAAAGGTAAGAAATTTGCTTGGACGAACTCTTTACTAGCATTACATGAACTGAGTGTATTTGGGAACTAATGTAAAGGGTTTCAGCAGAGTTAGGGCCCAATCCTGCTGCCATTGAAGTCAATGGGGAAACACCTATTGATTGTACGGGGAGTTAGAACAGACAGTTGGCACTGAGATGGGCTTCTTATCCCATTAAGCGATGCTCTGGACCAGCCAAGGCACCAGATTCCTGGGGAGACCAGTTTTCAAACAGCAGCCCTTTCTTATGTTGTCTACGTCCCACGCTTGATTTCTGCTCAAATTGTTCCTTAGGCACATGAAACGGGCATTATACATCTAAGGGCCAATTTGGAAACCCCAAAAGCCTTTCCCCCATAAGTATGGCACTCACAAAACTGACACTCCCTCCTACCTCTAAACAACAGCAACCACAAAGGATATTCATAAAATCTAAATAAATAAATAAACAAAATTCCAACCCCAAGCAGAGTTTTGACTCCAATGAGGGAGAGGTACCTGAGGCTCCATGTAGTCCACTAGGTCTTTGCTATTGCTATAATGTGACAGGCAATCAAAGAAAGAAAGATACAGGACACAGACTTCCAGCAAAGATACCCACATCTGAAATCTGACCAGAGAGTGTTTAATCTGCTTGCATGCAGAAAACTATCGGCATCTCACAGACAATTTAGACCCTTTCTAATCAGTCCTTACTAAAACCTTATTTTTAGCATTAGTCTGAAGTGCGTGGCTCTCTTACTAAGGACAAATCGCTTTACATTTTGCTATACAACATATTTCAGTGTGGAGTAAACTAGATGATGATTGCATTTCACATATTAAACCGTCTGCTTTGCTTCCTCTGTAAATAAAAATGATGGAAAACCCTGCAGCATATTTTTTTAAAGAAGCAATTTCCCCCAGACACCGGGAAGATTGTGAATTTTAAATGATACTCTGAGTGGAATAAAGAACAAATATCTGAGCTACCTGCTTTTGTTAGCCATTTAGACGCTATTATATCCATCCATCTGATCTGGAAAACGTCTCCATTACATTATTAGTCACTTTAGAAGAAAGTTGTGAAAAACGTCTTTTCTTTGAAGAGAAGGAAAAAGCCTAAACCATCATAAAAGGTTCCTAAATTGCAACTAACTCTTTCAGGCAGTTCAAACACATAGCAGATAACACAGAGAATTTTCTTTTTAAGAAAATGCCAATAGAACAAGGATTATGAAAAAGCAATGAGAAGAAAGAGCAATATGCTTTGGCCTACTACAAAAATAGCTGCATTTCTATGGAAGCCAATTAGTAAGAGGCAGAAAGATTCTTCAGGATTTTGCTTAGAAGACAATTAAAAAAAAATATCATGGAAGGCAAATAGCACCAAGCGGTGCTATGTTTCATGCCTGCCTACACATGTTAAATATTAAACGCATCTGAAAACTAATGCAATATGTAAGTGAAGATCTGAATTATTCAACTGGCAATTTCCCCCTCCATTCAGATATTGAACTGTGTTTTGGCTGGGTGAATCATCTTACACATAGCTTAACTTGGCTGGATGGAACACCTTTGGAGCGAGTTTTTTCCCATGCTCTTGAGAAGCTAGATTTTCACAGAGCTGGGAAACTTTGTTGTGCAGGATGAGGAGAGGATGTTGCTGTGTGATCCTGGGTAAGTCATTTCATGCACACACACGCACTCACGCACACACGTACATCTGTTTCCCCTTTGCCTGTCTTGCCTATTTAGCTGTTGAACCTCTGGGGCAGAAAACTGTCTCTTAATATATGTTTGTACATTGCCTAACACTATGTGGCCCTGATGACAGCTGGAGCCTATAGGCGCGACTATAATAAACATGTATAATAAAAATAGCATTGCTTTCTATTTGCTTTTTTTTTTCCTAAAAAAAAAGGGAAAATCTAGATAGAATAATGGAGTGAAACACTTTTAAAGATGTAAGACCAAATCTCCACCCTCTCTGATAAAACCTGTATGGGAGGAAATCTAATAAACTAAAAACTTGGTCATGACAATTTATTGCCCTGTATTAAGCTACTTCTGGGCTCTTGTCCTCCAGAGTCTACCTCCAAGCCAACTCTGTTTAAACATTTGCAGCGGATGGTTTTAGGAAGTGATGGCAAATCTTCAAACAAAACATGAGGTCTCGTGTGCTCATTTGCGAAGCAAAATGCGTTTGTACAGCAACTAGCACAGTGGGGTCTGGGCCCAGGACTGGGGCTGGTCAGCGCTACGGCAATACAAAGAAATAATAATTGTGGCAACATAGTCTTATGCTCACTAATTTCATCATAGTGCTGGGTGGGAATTGTGAGTACAAACAGAAAAGTGCCCTGATCCTGCAAACTTCTGACCTTTTCGTAGTCCCATTGGGCCCAGGGAAGACAATGTAACTGCTTGTGAGGGTGCGGCCTAGTCAAGCGAGGCCCAGGCCCAGAGTTTCTAGCATGTCACTGTGTGTGTCATTTGCTTTTTTCTACCAGGGGCGTTTAGAAAGCGTCTTTGTCCCTACCCTGTTCGGTCTTGCTTCTGCTCCCACTGACTTCAACAGGGGCATGACCAAGACCCATAGCGACTCACCACACTTTTTCTGTGCTAGAAATACCTAGTTTTCTTGGGCCAGTTATCTGCAGCAAGGAAAGAGCAGCTGTTTCTATTTTAACTTGTTTCTTTCCTTTGCTGAACTGATCCCATTGCAGAGGCGCTGTGGCGGGGGGGAGAATGCAGGAAGTCGCACACATTCATCTCTCTCTCCCTCTGTTTTGCCTCGGCAGAGTACAGCATTTCAGCTGCAGCCATTGCCATCTTCAGTGTGGGCTTTGCAATCATCGGAACAATCTGCATCCTCTTATCCTTTAGGAAAAAGATGGATTATCTCCTGAAGCCAGCGTCGATGTTCTACACCTTTGCAGGTAGGCCATTTGGTGAGCCTTAAAAGAGATGTATGCACTTAGATCTTAGGGCAATGAGTGTGATAGGCTGCGTTCATCGCCTTGCAGCGGAAAGACAGATCATTCCATAAACTGAACTTATGTTACTGAGCTCTAAAAATTTGCCTGACAAACAAGAGTCAGCTCTGGGAGGCTATTCTGTGTGAGTGTATCTGACATTTTGGAACACTGTAGAATCACCTGTAAAAAATGGGCATTTCTAAAATATTCAGTGTTAGACCCTGCTGTATAGGACGGATATGTGAGAGATTCTAGGGACATACATCTGTCCAGGAGACATTGACCACCAGTGTCACATCTTCAGCACAAAACTGATGTAGGAAGGGGTGTCACTGATGATCCTGAATACGCTTCTTGATTCCCCTGTTCTTGATAAGGCATCTGCACTACATTTCCATTTCCTTTGAAGTGGATTATTTCCATGCCGTACTCCTGCAGTGTGTGATTGGTCCATTTATCTCAGTGCAACCATATTAGCAGGGAGGCCATTAAAACCTTACATTTTTTCATTATACAAATAAGGCTTAAACTGCTTAACAGCCCAAACTATGTCGCAGCATTCCTGCTTGATGACAGAGGGAGTCACTGTTTTAGTCCAGGAGGCAATGGGGGGGGCCTCTTGTCTCCCACCCCATCCTGCATTAGCACTGCCCTTGCCCAGTGTTAGAACCATCAGTATTCAGCACAAAGGGTTTGCTGAAATCAGGGCTGACTAAAACTGAGTCTTTAGACAAAACCTCCTTTATGTCCTTGATGCCTCTCTTCAGCTGCCTCATTGGCTTTGACTGCAGCTAATTGTTCCATGAGTCTTTGGTGGGCTCTTAGCTCAAACTCCTCAGTTGTTGTTTTTTTTGGTCTCCCTGAGCCACAATTCCACCATCAGTCTCTGGAGCTCATGTTCTTCCTGGGCTGCCCGGTACAGCAATTGGACCAGTTCCAATGGCGTGTTTTCCTCTTTGGCATCCCAGGCAGAAAGGTGCTCAGGTTCCACCTGGCCAGCATTTACGAGTAAAAGTCTCAGCTCCTGAAATGGAGTTTTCGTTTTATGGGATGTTCCCCTCTCCTTACATAACTTTTCAAGGTCTTTTCTGTCAAGCCCATCATCTGACTGTGGTTCACTCGTTGTGTCTAATCTTGAACCTTTCAAACTCTCGATATCAAGTTTAAACTTTTAACAGATCCAGTTGACCTGTGGCATGAGAATCCTGCCAAGACTACCCCAGTGTCCATCTATCTGGAGTGGCTCAATAGTGCGAGTACCAGGGCAGACCCTTAGGAAGCAGGGCACACCTTGGGTACTCCGACCTGACTCTGTGACAGACGGGCCCTGACCCCAACAATCATAACAATATTCAGGTTACTCCCAGTCCGAAAGGACCAATCACTTATCTGAAGTCAATTAAACTCTAAATCTTACACCAAAGAGAATGCTTGTAGCCAATCCTATAATAAGTGAATTAAAGATTTATTAACTAAGAAAAAGAAATGAGAGTTATTGACAAGATTAAAGCGAGTAAACACACACACACAAATGAGGTTCAGGCTTAGGTTCCAAAAGGTAATAGGCGCTTCTATAATAAGCAAGCTCTATGTCCTTAGGGCTAATCCAGGCCAAGCACTGGGGATCTTTTGCTTATGCTTAGTAATTCTTGACCCTCAGAGTCTAATCAGCATAAAGATAAAGTTTCTCCCTGTTAGGGATTTTAATTCCCTTCCCCCAGAGTTCAAGCTGATGGAACGAATCCCCATGCACATCTCTGCTTCATGGATGTGGGGGAAGCAATCAACAAAGTCTTTTGTCTTCTGATGTTTCACAATGGCTCATTTGGTTTCAATGGGTCTCCTCACAGACAGGACCTAACACCTTTTGTACGAAGCCAGCATTTTACATTAGTTAATGCTTGTTTCTGGTGAGTTACCCAGTTACAGATCTCACTTCTAACATGGGGGACAGATGTTATAAGTGAGATTACTACATGCAGCATCCTACCAGCGTTTCATAAAGTCTAAACACTAAACACATTCTTACAAACTTAACATCTATTTTAGAAAAACGAACACACAGGTGAGCCAGACTAGTTTCCAGCTCTGCATTTGTCAGTGTTCAGTTGAGGCTTGGAGGCCTTAGCTTGAGCTGGCACCTGGTCTGCCCGTGTCACACAAGACACAAATCAAAGATCATCTGATTCAAGCCCCAGATTATGAAGACATCTCAAAAAACCACAATGGTGGAATTTTCACTTTCAACCCGCCCTCCTCTTGCCTGTTAAATACCATGATGATACTTAGGTAGCACAGTGATACAAGCTTTATAACAGCCAGCTCCCAAAGAATGCTTTGGTGACCAAATGCGTGGTTTTAATTCCACTGTTTTACCTGCTGTTGAAATGCATCGCAGAAAGAGTGAATTATACAGTGTTTTCTTCACTTTTCAAGAAGCCCTACTTTACATTCACAGCTTCGTGAAGCACTTTGTGACTTTGCTCATTCCCAGCCATGTTTAGCCTGAACCAACACCTGCCCATAGGACTTTTTGATTCTCCTTAAAAATGAGGCTGAGATTTTCAAAGCTGCCTAAATATAGAATGTTATTTCAAGCTCAGGATATAAATCATTGTCCGAATTCAGGTGCCAAATTGGCAAGACTATTGGTCCCTGTTGCATGGCATTTCTTGTGCCTTACAGCTCAAAAGATGACTTGATTACAGTCCATATCTAAACAGGGAGCAGATATGTCATACTCCAAGGGCTCTTAGTCTAGCAGACGGAGACATAACAAGATCCACAGTGACTGGACTTTGAAGTTAGAAAAATTCAAACTGCAAGTGCAAATTTTTACAGTGAGGGTAATTAACCCTTAGATCTGCGTCCCAATGGATGTGGTAAGTTCTCTGTCCCTTGGAGTTCTTCAGTCCAGAGTGGAGATCTTTCTAAAAGACACACTGTAGTTCAACAAGAAGTCAGTGGGTACGACGCAGGAATCATTGGGTGAAATTCTATGGCCTGTTATGCAAGAGGTTCGATTAGGTGATCCTATTGACCCTTAAAACCTATGAATCATCTATGAACCTCACTGCATAGTCTTGTAACCAGAAAGGCAGGCAGAGAGGTCAGTTAAGAATGAAAGCAATAAGGACTGAAACCCCTGCTCTCCAGCTCACCCCTCTCTTATTTCTCCAGGCCTGTGCATGATCATCTCTGTTGAAGTCATGAGACAGTCTGTGAAAAGGATGATTGACAGCAAGGAGACTATCTGGATAGAATACTATTATTCATGGTCTTTTGCCTGTGCCTGCGCCTCCTTCGTCCTGCTCTTCATCTGCGGGATCGCTCTTCTGCTAATCTCCTTGCCTCGCTTCCCACAGAATCCGTGGGAGTCTTGTATGGACGCAGAACCAGAGCATTAAATGCCTGCATCTAGGCTCACTGCTTATGCAATACCGGAAAGTGCTATAAAAGAATTGATACGGTTTTTTTAAAGTGTCAGGATGGTGGTATATGAAGACAAAAGTGTCTTTAGTTAAAACCAGGTTATTGAACCAAAGGGAAGTTCAATACTAATTATTGTTTGTTGGGGTTTTTTTTTAAAAAAAGCATGAAGACCAGCAACTTGGGTTACTCAATTTGTACCCTCAATTCGCCGAATGATGGTAGAAGTCATCGGCAATTTGGGAATGCATTCTGCAAATGCAGTTGAGGGAAAGTGAGAGAGCACAAGATGGTTTAATGAGAAGGTTAAAGCACAGGACTGGAGTTGGGAAATCTAGGTCGCATTACTGGCTTGGCCACAGACTCACTCTGGGACTTACAGCTTCTCTGTGAGTCAGTTTCCCCATCTATACAATGAGAATATTGCTTCCCTATCTCACCAGGGTGGTGTGGGGCTGATGTTTGTACATAATTTGGAGATCCTCCCATTGGAAGTGCTGTATCATTAGTAGTATTACAATAAAAGAGGTTTAGGGATAAAATCAACATTACAAATGTACTCCCTAAAGCTTATTTTGTTCTGCCAACCTAAGCATTTGTCATAATTAAAAGTCCTATGAGGAGTCTGGTGGCACCTTAAAGACTAACAGATTTATTTGGGCATAAGCTTTTGTGGGTAAAAAAAACACTTCCTCAGATGCATCTGAAGAAGGTTTTTTACCCATGAAAGCTTATGCTTATACCCAAATAAATCTGTCAGTCTTTAAGGATGCCACCGGACTCCACGTTGTTTTTGTGGATACAGACTAACACGGCTACCCCTCTGATAATTAAAAGTCCTCTGACTCCTGTTGTATTTGAATGCTAATGGCAAAGCCAAGCAAGTACTGACCTGTAGGGACAATGTTTTCCTTTAATAAAGAGATGTAATCCCACACTGAGGTACAATTTCTGTTTTCAGGACAGTGGTTTTGGGAGATGAACCATACAGGTGTCTGCTTCACTGTAACCCAGAGCGATACTTCCTGTATGTAGCTTCACATTTGTGTCTGTTGCTGTTGTGTTTTGTTGGAACAGCCCCCTTGATTCTTCTGTTTTGTAAAAGCGTTTTTAAGCAAGAACCCACGGAGGGAACTGCCAAGGAGGGATGGACATTATAATCAAATGACATGCGTCTGACGAAGTGGGTATTCACCCACGAAAGCTCATGCTCCAATATGTCTGTTGGTCTATAAGGTGCCACAGGACTCTTTGTTGCTTTTTACAGATCCAGACTAACACGGCTACCCCTCTGATACAGTATAATCAAAGCTGAGCAAATCTCAAGCGTTAAAAAATTGCATAGCTGTTATTCATGCATGTTTGAAAGTAAACGTACGCTGTTTTGGTCAGCACAGTGTGTGGAACAACCACACAGGAAGCCAACTGTATGATGTCAAAGTTATTCATTGTACTGCATCCTGACTGCCAGTGCTTCCCAAAAGGGCAGGGACGTTCTGTTCTGTGACCAATGCAGAATAATGGCTTCATAGGTCACCATGGCATTGCATAGGTACATTAAGAGCTGCTTTTAGCTCAGTGGTTTGAGTATTGGCCTGCTAAACCCAGGGTTGTGAGTTCAATACTTGAGGGGGCCACTTAGGGATCGGGGCAAAATCAGTACTTGGTCCTGCTAGTGAAGGCAGGGGGCTGGACTCGATGACCTTTCAAGGTCCCTTCCAGTGCTAGGAGATAGGATATCTCCATTTATTTATTTATTATTATTAAAGCATGGAAACGGGCTGCTGATTTCAGAACCTGGAGTCTCATCATTAATGTGACAGCGAATTCTATTCTTCAGCAAGATGGGGACATCCATGTTCCTCAATTTGCCACATCAAAAATATGGGGCAAAGCCTTAATCTGAAGCACATTAGGAACCATGTGGGATTCAAATGTAAGGCATAAATAATGTGCCTTATTTAGTGACACCCCTTTCCCAAGGAAAACGCCCACTGATTTCCATGAAAGGCAGATTTCAAGAAGCGATGAATAGGAACCATAATCCAAGCTGCTCAACGATTTGTGTTTTAGCATGAAATTTTTTGAAAGAAAATGAGCTGTTTTTGTTTCATTTGAAATTTTGTCTTTTTTTTTTTTCAAATTTTAAAATTCATTTAGAATTTTTGGGAGGGGGTTCCCTTTCCTCCCTTTTCCAATCAGAAAAAAATGGGGGGGAGGTGAGTCCAAAAGTGAGAGAAAGTGAAAGGGGTTGGGGGGGGGCTCTCTCTCACTTTTTTCCAATGGACAAGTCTGAAAAAAGTGAAAAAAAGAAAAAATGAGAGAAAAAAAAAAGGAGAATGTTACTTTCTCTCATTTACTAATGTAAGACCATTAATAATGGTCCAGGAAGAGGGCCAGGAGCATCAAAAACAGAAATGGGGAATTTCTGACTATTTTCAAGAGAGGAGAAATTGATTTTTTTATTTTTATTTTTTACTATTTGTTAACATTTTTTGAAAGGAAACATGTCAAAAAAAATTTTCACGCAATATTTCATTTTCCAAAAGAGCTGATTATTTTGACAAAAATAACTTGTGTAGAAACATTTTCAGCCAGTCCTTGTTATTTCAATTGCTTGCTTCAGCATTTCTGACAGGGTCTAGCGGCCTGAGCGTGAAGCTCAAGGTGCCAGGAAGTCCTGGTGTCTAACCATGGTTTTGACAGCCCCAGCTTCTCACAGGTATTTAGACATCAAACTCCCATTGATTTCAGTGCAAGTGAGTTAACCTAACCTAGAGATAGCACCTATCTTTGAGGATCTGGGCTCTAGAGCCTGGTTCAGCTGAGTTACACCAGAGTAAAATTGGAGAGGGTGAAACAGACTGTAATCATTACCTCTCCGTTTCCTCCCTCTGTAAAGTGGCAGTAACAGCAGTACAGGGGTTTTGTGAACTGAGTTAATATTTGTTGAGTACTTTGAAGCTGGAAAGTGCTAAGTGTTACTTACGTAGTATACTTGTTATAAGAAGTTGGGATTGAGTAGTGTGAGCGCATTTTGGATCTAAAATGAGGGCTGGTGCCTCATGCTAAGGGACAATATCAGTTGCCATTGAATAACTGTGAACTGCCAAATGGTATCAACATGGTATGTTTGGATACAAATGACATTTCACACCTGCCTCAGAAACACATCTCATTGTGTGTCCCTTCCGAACAATATCCTGAGGAACACAGGGGTAATTTTCTAGGGAGAGACCACGTGCCAAACAAGAGAACAAGGAATAACTACAGAGTCATAAGAAAAAAGTGGTACAGTCCAAACTCAGATGTGATGGATTACACACCAGGGCAATGGATTAATCTGGGTAAAAGATTTGGGATGAGTGAGGGAATTTCCATTGTATTCACCAAGCAACAAGGGACAAATGAGAGTTTTGGACATCTGAGGTTTGGCTGTACAGTTATTGAACCTTATAATCCCACCTTGCTCTGTGAGTTCTGCTGAATAACATTGCGCTTCTGAAGCAAAGACACACACCTCATGGAAAGGCATGTTTGCTGCACTCTTTGACGCTCATGAGGTTATTCAAGTTTATTTTATAATTGTTCTTTGGTGAAAACATTTCTTTAAATTATTATATCTGACACAACCCACCCCATGGTCATAAGAACGGTCATACTGGATCAGACCAAAGGTCCATCTAGCCCAGTATTGTGTCTTCCAACAGTGGTCAATGCCAGGTGCCCCAGAGGGAATGAACAGAACACGTAATCATCAAGTGATCCATCCCATCGCCCATTCCCAGCTTCTGGCAAACAGAGATTAGGGACACAATCCCCGCCTATCCTGGTTAATAGCCATTGATGGACCTATCCTCCAGGAATTTATCTACTTCTTTTTTTAACTTTTTTTTTTTTTTTAGAACTTTTTTGAAGGTCAAGTTACTGTACATTTCCACCAGCCCAACATATGAAATGTCTTTCATATTAATTAGCAAGAAAAATTCATGTATGCTGAAGAAACAGCAGAACACGCAAGAGCCTGATTCAAAGCTCTGTGAGGTCCACAGAAAGACACCAGTGGGTTTGGGATTGGATCCAAAGCAAGTATGAAATGCTTTACACAGCCTCTCTCTGCCCACTTTTCACAGGTGTCAATGCCAATGTGCGGTGCAAGACGGTGAGGAATTAGACCCATCATCCATTTAAGTCAAAAAGCAGAGCTAGTTCCCTTTTCTAAAGCTCTTGAATTCACTAAGCTTTATTTTCTATCTGCTGCATCTTAAGGGGCTTTTTGATAATTACCTATTTACATGTGTTACCCGCCATGCTGAGAGTGAAGCATGCGGCCGACTTCATTTTGCTTTTTTCAGACATTAATAAACATTGCTGAGGGACTTATCCATTAAATCAGTTGTTGGTATTCACCCTGGGAAGCAGCTGCTCTAAGTGTAAGTCTCTTCTGCTATCTCCAAATCTCCCAGCCAGGGACCTGATACTGTGCTGCAAGAAAAGTTAATAAAAGTAATTGGCCTCAGTGCAGAGAAAACAAAATATAAACTCGGGGCGGAAGGGCGGAGGGAAAAGAAAGGGGAACTTGAACCAATTTAAGTTTTCATTCTCTCAACTGAGCACCTGGCAGGAACTCACCCACTGATATTATTATTTCTGTAGCATGAAAATGTGCAGGGAATCTTAGTATTGGAAGGAATCATCATCAGAAGAGGAGAAGAGGGAATCCCTGAGCTAAAGAATTCACATGCTAACAACATGGACACGTAGGGTGCAAATAAAGCAATAGCAAAATAACAGAGTGATAAATGGACCTACGGGGAGGATATTCAAAAATGGTAAAGTGACTTTGGAGCAAGTGAGTTGATCTTAAAACAAGAAAATATTGTGTTTTAGTCCTGGTCCTTCCACAGCCTCACAGGATGGCCTCCATTTTAGGCCTAGCGCACCTAAAAATCTCCACTTGTCCCTCTATAAAATGCCTCCCCAGAGTGCTGTGAGCATTCTCCCTTGAAAAACAACAAAGAGTCTGGTGGCACCTTAAAGACCTTCGGATGCATCCGAAGAAGTGAGGTTTTTACTCACGAAAGCTTATGCCCAAATAAATCTGTTAGTCTTTAAGGTGCCACCAGACTCTTTGTTGTTTTTGTAGATACAGACTAACACGGCTACCCCCTGATACTTGACATTCTCCCTTGGTGCTTCTAACCCTCTTATTAATGCGGGTTCCAGTCACTAACATTTGCCCAGCACTTGAAATTATACACCACCATGTCAGCGCGAAGTGAAAGTGGAGCGGATTGACGCAATAGAATATTTATACATTTTTATTCAAAGATGAGGTTTTAGGCATAGGCTTGGAGAGCTGAGTCTTTTATTTTTAAATGTTGTGTTATGTGAATTCAGCATGCAGAAAAGGTGCCAGACTAACAGCCCTGGAGAATACCCGACCAGGGGTATTCTATTTGCTACCCAAGATCCATAAACCTGGATATCCTGGACGCCCCATCATCTCAGGCATTGGCACCCTAACATCAGGCTTGTCTGGTTATGTAGACTCTGTCCTAAGACCCTACACTACCAGCACTCCCAGCTATCTTCGAGACACCACTGACTTCCTGAGGAAACTACAATCCATCGGTGATCTTCCAGAAAACACCATCCTGGCCACTATGGACGTAGAAGCCCTCTACACCAATATTCCACGCAAAGATGGACTACAAGCTATCAGGAACAGTATCCCTGATAATGTCACAGCTAACCTGGTGGCTGAACTTTGTGATTTTGTCCTCACCCACAACTATTTCACATTTGGGGACAATATATACCTTCAAGTCAGCGGCACTGCTATGGGTACCCGCATGGCCCCACAATATGCCAACATTTTTATGGCTGACTTAGAACAACGCTTCCTTAGCTCTCGTCCCCTAACGCCCCTACTCTACTTGCGCTACATTGATGACATCTTCATCATCTGGACCCATGGAAAAGAAGCCCTTGAGGAATTTCACCATGATTTTAATAATTTCCATCCCACCATCAACCTCAGCCTAGATCAATCCACACAAGCGGTCCATTTCCTGGACACTACTGTGCTAATAAGCGATGGTCACATCAATACCACCCTATACCGGAAACCTACTGACCGCTACACTTACCTACATGCCTCCAGCTTCCATCCAGGACACACCACACGATCCATTGTCTACAGCCAAGCTCTAAGATATAACCGCATTTGCTCCAATCCCTCGGATAGAGACAAGCACCTACAAGATCTCTATCAAGCATTCTTAAAACTACAATACCCACCTGCTGAAGTGAAAAAACAGAGCCAGGCGAGTACCCAGAAGTCACCTCCTACAAGACAGGCCCAACAAAGAAAATAACAGAACACCACTAGCTGTCACCTTCAGCCCCCAACTAAAACCTCTCCAGCACATCATCAGAGATCTACAACCTATCCTGAAAGATGATCCTTTACTCTCACAGATCTTGGGAGACAGACCTGTCCTCGCTTACAGACAACCCCCCAACCTAAAGCAAATACTCACCAGCAACCACACATCACTGAACAAAACCACTAACCCAGGAACCTATCCTTGTAACAAACCCCGATGCCAACTCTGTCCACATATCTATTCAAGTGACATCATCATAGGACCTAATCACATCAGCCATACCATCAGGGGCTCGTTCACCTGCACATCTACCAATGTGATATATGCCATCATGTGCCAGCAATGCCCCTCTGCCATGTACATTGGCCAAACCGGACAGTCTCTACGCAAAAGAATTAATGGACACAAATCTGACATCAGGAATCAAAATACTCAAAAACCAGTGGGAGAACACTTTAACCTGTCTGGTCATTCAGTGACAGACCTGCGGGTGGCTATATTACAACAGAAAAACTTCAAAAACAGACTCCAAAGAGAGACTGCAGAGCTAGAATTGATATGCAAACTAGACACAATCAACTCCGGTTTGAATAAGGACTGGGAATGGCTGAGCCATTACAAACGTTGACTATCTCCCCTTGTAAGTACTCTCACACTTCTTATCACACTGTCTGTACTCGGCTAGCTTGATTATCACTTCAAAAGTTTTTTTTTTTTTCTCTTAATTAATTGGCCTCTCAGAGTTGGTAAGACAACTCCCACCTGTTTATGCTCTCTGTATGTGTGTATATATATCTCCTCATTATATGTTCCATTCTATATGCATCCGAAGAAGTGGGCTGTAGTTCACGAAAGCTTATGCTCTAATAAATTTGTTAGTCTCTAAGGTGCCACAAGTACTCCTGTTCTTCTTTTTCTGGAGAATAAAGTCGTCTGTTTAGCAACTAGTTAGCTAGGTTCTTGGAACAGTGTTTATCACCGCAGTATCTGAGCCCCTCCCAAAACAATCAAACTCACACTAGGTCAGTGACCTAATTGTCTTTGCGCTTTACTCCGGCCTTCACCTCTTTTGCTGATTTTAGTTGCAGTGGTGGGAAGACGTTCGGCCTCGGCTACACTTGAGAATTCACAGCGCTGCCGTGAAGCACGAGTGTAGTCATGCCGCCAGCACTGTGAGAGCTCTCTCGCAGCGCTACAAGTACTCCACCTCTCCGAGGGGAATAGCTTGCAGCGCTGCGAGTGAGCGTGCAGCGCTGCAGGCACTGATTACACTGGTGCTTTACAGCGCTGTACTTGCTGCGCTCGGGGGGGTCGTTTTCACACCCCTGAGCGCAGCAAGTTGCAGCGCTGTACAGCGCGAGGGTAGCCAAGGCCTTCAAGTCACAGAAGGGAGTTTCACACTGAGATCTGAAGTCTGTGGAATGGGTGGGTCATTCTCATCTCCCCAGCAATGAGTTACAAAGCCTTGGCACTATTGCTGAGAAAGTCCCATCCTCTGGGTTCACAAGCTTCATAGTTCCTGGGGAGTGTAGCAAGAGAGAGGAGATCACTGGGAAGAGGGAGGCGCTCTTGAAGGTACATAGAGACAGTTCCTGAGAGACTCTAGAAGAGTAACACTGAGACCTTGAATTTGCCCCAGTATTCTCCAGGGAACCATCCAGGATGCCAAGTGCGGTGGTAGTGGAGGGGTTCTGTGATACAAATGCAGGAACTAGACATGCAGAACCCTGAATTATGAAACAAACTCAGGTTTATAAACTCCAGCCTTACCAAGGGAGGAGAGCTTTAAAAAGGGGTATGTGTGCATGAATAGATGCAATAACCGGGGGAGGGGGGGGAGTGCCGGTCAATGCAATTTGAGATGTAGGGTTATTTTTAAAACAGAAGGTGTTGGAATAACAAACTGTTCTCAGCTGTACAGCACTTGCATAGGAAAAGGACAGGATTTTCATGCACCTCGCCCAACCACATCTCTTTCCATTATCAAAGGGACACATGACAAGGCAGTCCCAATAAAATCCTCTCATGCTGAAGAAACGAGAAAAGGGAAAAGAAGCCCAGCTGAACATGCAATACGTCCATGGGAACTCCCAGAGGAGTAAAGGGACCAATGACAGAGATCAAAAGAACCAATCAGCTGCCACCTACTATTGACAATAAGGTACAAGTGAGCTGAACCAAACTAAAAGCAAGACACTGAAATGCAGAGAGATTAGAAACAAAAGATTTCCATTACATTCCTGATCCCACTTCTACCAGCTCCCTCGATAGCAGTCCGGGACTGTCTCTTACAATGAGATGATACAATGCTTAGACCGATCTCAGATGGCGCATTTGACTACTGCCACAATACAAATAAACAATAATGACATGCTGGTGTGACTCCATCCTGTTTTACACTGCTGTGAGGTCAGAATCAGGCCAGGTGAGTTCAGGGTGATAGAGCTATTTGTAAAGCTGTTTTGGATTCAGGTAGGGTTTTTTCATTATAAGTAATAGATGTTTTGTGTCTGATGATACTAGTAAATATATATGCAATACATACATTGCAAGCTCACCTACTACAGCACTATATCTAGCTATCTACACTCCTGCATGCTTTCCTTGGGAGATGTAAGAGAAGGAAGGTGACCTATTTCTCATATGAAATCACAATACAACGGCTCTTTTTCAGCTGAGTAATTGTCTTCCATCTCTCACTGCTCTCGCCTGCTTTCTTCAGGTTTTTCCTCACCCAGTATTTCTTTAATGAACACCCATTGTTGGTTCAAGGCCAGACCTGTGTCAAACAGGGCAGTTGCTCAGATTTGTTTGGGGGCAAAAGTACTGGGGTTTCTGGTTCAGTCTGATCTAACCACCAGGTTAAAAAGAGTGACAGCCCACCCACCTCCCCTTTCCCTCCCTACCAATGAAGTTTTTGTCAAACCTGATAGTTTTGACATGCCTCTGTAAAACTTCCAACCCGCTTTATTAGAAACACTCAGTATTCGACTCCTATGTTAAAATAAAACACTCCAACATTTCCCGTTTAAAGTTATCCCAAGCCCATTTTAGTCCCTTTTTCAGAAATCTTCCACTTTGACTATTAGAAAGAAAGAAAGAAAGAAAGAAAGAAAGAAAGAAAGAAAGAAAGCTTACAAAGGGCTGCAATTCAATCCAATGCTTGTTGAGTCCAACAGAGAAGACCCTGGTGCAAATATTGAATATTGAGTTGGGAACTGTCCATATTTCAAGTCGACCAATATGACGGGGTGAAAAATTTTATAGGCAGCATAGATCTTTCACCTGTCTTGACAAGTTCATTGTTTGCAATTTTCCTAGGAAATCTGGAAACTTGTTAAAACTAAAACCAAATGAAAATGAGTCGAATGATTGATACTGGGGAGATTAGAGTACCACAGGCCTATTGCTTGAGAAATGTGCACATTCTGGCATGCTTGAGTTAACTCTAAAAGGAAATTCTTTTCTGTCCGGTCCAACATGCACTTATTTATGGCTTCTACTGCCACTTACAATAGATATCCTGTAGATACATCAAAAGCAGTGTTTAAACAGATGCAAAAAGTGAGGTAAAATACAGTGGAACTTGGGGAATCTGCAAGCAAAACAAGTTAATCAAAGCAACTGAGATACATAAAATGTTTAGAAAGGATGGATTTCAACTCTCCTAAGAAACTGTCAATAATGTATTGATCTATATAATTAAAGAAAGAGAAACAAAATGTATTAGATATCAGTGCTGTCTAGAAAACACAGATGAGGTTTTTTTAGATGGCTAGCTATTGTTAATTATTAATTATTATTATTACGTACAGAAGCACTTAGGGGCCCTATGTAATACCTGTTGTGATGGTCTCTGTAGACTAGAATGGGGAGCGTCTGGTGTTCATGAGACAACCTCTCAATTAAAATGTGGCCCGCACCATGAAAAAGTTTGAGAGCCCCTGTGGTGATGTGTTAGCAATAGAGTTTCACTACATTTTGGCGTATTGTCACTAGGTCCATGGACAATAAGATTAGTTGGAGGTTTTTTTGGTACAAAACCAATTTCCTCCACTATTTTTGCTGGTTTTTGCAGATTCAAAACTTTCATTTAAAGAACATTCCCAAGCTCCCAGCCTTTCTAGCTTTTTCCATCGCAAAAAGAATCTCATTGGCAAAGCTGTAAGTAGATCTGAGGAGTTTCTGGCTCCCAGCTGTGGGCACCATCCACCAGCCTACTATTCTCTTGAATCGTTCATACTTCTATAATGTGCAATCAAGCAGCTCTTTCTACTTCCTATGGCCTACCTTTAAAGACTCCGTAGAAAGTAACTGCCCTGAGTCCAGGACAACATACGTGCACGTTATTTCCCTGATGAAATGACCTTATGATTAACTCTGCTTCAGATACATTAATAAGTTAGACGAGCTTTTATTTGAACATCTGAGGCTGAATGTTTGCCAGGGGATCTTCTTGAGCAGCATCTGGTAACGGGGAAGATAAAGATAAAAGTTTTCCAGCAATAAACTCAGAGGGGATGAGTGTGTCCACACAGCCTTTAATAACAGCACTCACTGAGTTCTTTACCAGGGTCAGGAGATCTGGGTGGTGTTTCTGTCTTGCCCACAGACCTGCAGTGTGACCTGGGACAACTCTGTGCCCCAATTTCCCCATCTATCATGGGGCTAATTCTTCACTATACCCTCAAAATGGTGTAAGGCTTATTCGATGTTTGCGAAGAACTTTCAGCACCTGGGTAGGAAGGCCCTAGCGAGGTGCAACTTATCATGTCCGCTTATAAACGTATCAGAGAAGCAGCCGTGTTAGTCTGTATCCGCAAAAAGAACAGGAGTACTTGTGGTACCTTAGAGACTAACAAATTTATTTGAGCATAAGCTTTCGTGGGCTACCGCAGAAGTGGGCTGCAGCCCACGAAAGCTTATGCTCAAATAAATGTGTTAGTCTCTAAGGTGCCACAAGTACTCCTGTTCTTTTTATAAAGGTGTGTTAATTTACAGGTGCCAATTTGCTTTTTCACTCCATTAAAAAGATTCTACCACAGCCAAGGGCGTCTATCTCAGCACCAACATGGCTGTCATCTGGACTGGATCCCTTACGGGATTCCAGAGGCATGCTCAGAACAGTTCAGCAGGTTAAAGCTGAAGTATCAGGTGTCAGTACAGATACTCCCCAGGCTAGCAGCCTACGACAGAGACTGGAAAATAGTCAGATGATGAGAGTGAGCCTGAAGAGGGGCCATGTTACAATCATTAGTGCAGATATGTTCATTCAACGCCAGCTTTTGGGACACATGAATCTTCGGGCCCAGGGGACGGCAGATACAGACACTGTGTTCTACTGAGTGCGTGCCACGCACCAGCACTCTGCTACTGCTGTCTCTGCTGCCCTCTGCTGGCTTAGTTGAGGAATACCCCAGACTTTAGGCCATCTGCATCAACACATGGGAGGGAAGATCCAATGCCTCCTCCTCTTTCTCACCTTTTCCCATGACTAGGTCAGGAAACGGGGTTGCGGGGGTGGAAGGCCCATTGTTCTCCATCCTGTCCTGACACTAGGGTGACCAGACAGCAAGTGTCGGACAAGGGGTGGGGGGTAATAGGATCCCATATAAGAAAAAGACCCCAAAATCGGGACTGTCCCTATAAAATTGGAACATCTGGTCACCGTACCTGACACTAGAAGGGAGGAGAGTAAATGGGACAGAGAAGAGAGTTTGAGGATATGGGGCTCAGAGCCTAAAGGTAACCCCAGCAACTAAGAAGAAATCTGCAGTCGGGGATGTTATAATAGAGAGAGAAGAGTGCAGGGAGATCTCTTGTTCTGGGACATTTTCCCTGCCCCACAGCAGCAGAGCTTTCCTAACACTGCAGGTCATAGGCCTGTCAGTCAAGCTTGCTATTCAAAGGGCACTGAAGTCACCCACCGTCTGCTACAGTATTGTGTATCTATACTGAGTCCTTTGCATAAATGCTCCACATATACACGCCCATAAATAGTAGCTACTTTATCCTTCCTCGGTTCAGAACACACTACCGGGCTATCTCTCTCCACTTCAATATTTGAGTGTCACCTTCTCTATCTGCCACCCCAGAAGCACAGTTAAGCCTTTTCAACCCATTTCCCCCGCAGTGTTCCTGGTCAGCTAGACAGCGCCTCATCAGATGTAGGTGTCTGTCCATCGCTGTTTACTACAATTTTATTATGGCCTCTCCTTGCTTGAGCAGAGAGTTAATTGAGACTATTATAAATCTTGCCATCAACCAACAAAATTATAGTGCATTACACCCTAGCAACTGTTGTTACGTGACAGACAGATGCATCTGTTGCCTACTTGGTAAGCCAGATACCAGCGTGTTTACACTTCCAAGGCACATAGGCAAGGGAAATGGGTTATGTTTAACAGGTAATGGAAAATGGAATTTCCCCAATTTATGGACAGACCTAATTTTAACTCCACTAGGACACTGAGGATTGGAAAGTTCAACGCAAACCAGGTATGTGTTTTTGCTTTGGTAAGACTGAAAAATGGAGCAGAGGGGGCAAAAAACAAATATAACATGACACAGAGAAAGGGAGAGAGAAATTCTAATGGTATCAATATAGGCAGGACACACACCCTGCCAGCTTAGCTTGTGGGGATATCTAGTCTTCATAGTCTATCTAAGGTGCCGGCATGGTATCTGAGCACCTCACAATTAGTAATGATTAATGTATTTAGCCAGATGAAGATAGGTTGGAGGAAAGTTGAGCGCCAATGGCAGAAAACAAAGGCCAAGATGACCTTCCTATCAGCCACCATTGAGGCCATCAAATCCTGCCCTAATGGGTTATCCAGTGTGGTAAACCCTTCAATCAACCCTGAGTGCCTACAACCTGTAATAGAACCCAGCATCAAGCGCTGCAAAGAACTACCATCCTGCTTCACTGTGACGCACATTCCAGACTTCTCAAACACCATGGATCGGCCTCGCCTACACCCACCAACCAAAAGCTCTCCTGCATTCCCAAAGTTCAATATATTCACTCATCAAGAAAGTCTGGGCACCCTAAAGGAGTCGCAACACAAAACTTGTGAAATTGACCTATGCCCTTCCTGGCTTGTGAAAGAGAGTCATGAACAATTGGTGCCACTCCTGACTGAAATAACCAATGTCTCATTCAAGGAATGAAGCTTCCCTTTCTCTTTCTAATATGCATTAATCTGACCAACAATGAAGAAACCCACCATGGATACATAGGTTCTGGCCAACTACCACCCAGTGTCAAAACTCCTGTTCCTGAGCAAGCTCATAAAGAAGCCAACTACAAGTTCATCTAATTGAAGCTAACTTCACTCAGCACAAACTGGATTCAGGCCAGGACATGAAACGGAAACTGCTTTAGTGGCACTGATGGATGATCTCCTCCTATCGATGAACAGAGGGGACATCCATTCTCATTCTCCCGGACCTCTCTTAGCAATCAACACTGTTGAACATGAGATATTGCTGTCTAACTTGAGAGAGATGACCGGGGTCCTGGGTAATGAGCTAAAATGGTTTGTTTTGAATCTTTCCTGGATGGACGCATCCAATGAGTAGTGAAGGAAAAAAATGCACCTCCACCGCTAGACCATCTCACTTATGGATTCCCATAAGGGTCAATTCTCTCTCTGGTACTTTTCATCATCTACATGCAACAACTAGGTGAATGTTCAGTTGACATGGACTCAAGGGTCAGTGATATGCAGCTAACACACAGCTCTACCTGTCCTTCACCACCTATAATTGAATGTTGCCAGTAGAGTGCAACTCCGGCAGCTACTTTTTCACATCTCATGATCCTCTCCAAGTCTTATTTCACTTGTAGGTGAAGGTGCTTTGTAGTCCTTTATACATTC
Source organism: Malaclemys terrapin pileata (assembly GCF_027887155.1). Classification (NCBI taxonomy): domain Eukaryota; kingdom Metazoa; phylum Chordata; order Testudines; family Emydidae; genus Malaclemys; species Malaclemys terrapin. The sequence continues at coordinate 7,692,158 of NC_071517.1, forward strand.
CAGAAAAGGCTTGTGTCATCTTACGTCGGTGTTGTCACAGGTGATATTCTCAAGTCACCAGCAATTATGATGCATTATAATGACCGAGAGAAATCTGATAGTTATTTTACCAATTGAAACATGACACACGATTTATGCTTAGATGTCGCTTAATTTTTCGGTTTATGAATGGAAGCTGTTATATTATTTGCCAGGCATTCGGGAGCCACCCCCAACTCGTGTGTTTGTCTGTGTACTATAATGCTATAAGAGTAGTGACTTTCCCAAGAAATCTTGAGGCAAGCTCCCATCTAGCAAAGCTTTCATTACATTAACTCATTTATTACCTGCCTGGTTCTCCACTGCCCTGTCCCTTGTGCTGTGAAAGGCGAGCATAAAAACATTCTTGCTGGGCTGTGTTTTGTACTCACTTGGCATAGCTACAAATGGCTGTTGGTACCGACATATCAATCTCAAAAATCAAGGGCAATTTCAAATGGATTTTTGACAAAGGATATAAACACATCCCGGTAGTAGGGTGCTTCTTGTTTACAAAAAAACACCAGGGTGAAATTCTGATCCCATTGAAGTCAATGGCAACATTTCCAGTGGATCCTTAATATTTCAAACTCAGCTGTCAGCTTGGTCCCTTTCTTGGACTACACAGTGCACATCCCTTGGGAGGCAGAAAGTCATTTTGTCCCTACATCTATTGCCAGGCTTTAACACAAGCTCTCCTCCCAGATACTCAGCTAGCGTAAAAGCAGCATCGCTACATTAAAGCTGACAGAGTTATGCTGAGCTACCCCAGCTAAGGCTCTGGCTTATTGTTCATAAATAGAGTTACTTTTCCCGTCTGCAATGACCGCCTATAAAACGAAGCTGTCCCAGCCCTCCAGGAAGGAGGAAATCCAGTCTTCCTGCATCGGTGTGCGGTGGGTCGAAGAGGTTTATGAAGAAGCAGCAGCGTGTGGCTGTAAACATAACCCACTGGTAAATGTCAACATTATTTACTGAAAAGACATTTTTATTATAAATACATTTTAAATGTAGCAGTAAAATACGTTCTGTGTTACCATTCATCTTTAAAAGTTAAGGGAGTGCACCAAGACAGTTATTACATTGTAAATAGACACCGTAAAGCCTAATCCTCAATGCATTTTACAAGGAATCACAAAGTGGTTAAGACAAATCAATTTGAAAAAAGCACCGGAAATAGATTCTAGCTTCGTTGTGGTGACTGGTAAGAGTGATCTGTATTTTTAAAAGATGTAAATCATTCAGGGCACTTTACAATCTTTCTCCACTTCTTAGGAGGTTTGCCCCAACTTATTTATTTATATGCCATTTGTCTCTAAAAACTGCAAGATCTGTCTCACTGTAAACTCTGCTTATGTCATCATGGAAACCGTGTGTCTGTCTCCTAACAAAAGGGAATTGACTAGTTCAGAGTTTTATATATTCACCCGTAATTCAAGATTATCCATTTGCCAGGTTTATGAACAAATTTGTATTTAAGCTGAAGTTCAGCCCTGTAAAGGGAGCTGGCCTAAGGGGTTTGAGCCTATGTGCATTGAAGTCAATGACAAAATTTGCATGGATTTTAATGGTGCAGGAGTAGGGCCTAAGTCCCTGTGAAGCCTTCAAATTATGCCTTTTGGGGTGAATTATACTTCCAAAGAGCCTAACCAAGGCTTCCTGCTCCAGTTTATACCCCACTTAAAATGGGTCTTCCTTTGATTTGGTATCTCCAGAGCAGATGCGTTTCTCTAATTGCCATCTCTGAGAGCATGCACCTACAGTTCCATGCTGGGTTTGAGATCAGAAAGGTTATTACCTTGGCATAGCATTTATAGACTATACAGGAGATTTTCTAAAGTGCCTGCCTGACTTTACTGAGACTTGTGCTCCCAAATCCCTTAGGAACTTCTTAAAATCTTCCCCCAAGCTCATTAGGGATAGGCGGAGGGGGTATCAAAATATCCAACCAGCCTCGGTAAGGCAGTACCAAAATATTTGTGAATAATTGAGTACCCATGTAATATACTCAATGTGGAAGTCAAGAGTTGTATACCAGCTAACACTCCTGCAAGACACACCAGTAACGTTAATGGGACTATTAATTTCTGTGGATGATACAAAAAACTTGTTTAAATGGTCCATTCATTGTCCAAGCCCTTCTTTTCCATAAACTTGAACGAGAGATAGATCAGGCTCATTTACCGTACTATCTACTTAATTCACCATTTTCTTATACAACTTTATGTCCTCTTACTAACTTGCCACGTTCACGGTCCTACCTGTAGGAGCTCACCTAGCCAATTGCTTGAGCTCACTGAGTCTCTGTCAGACCCAGAGTTGGAGCTGACTGCAAACTCTATACTGAATGAATATACTAACTTCTCAGTACAGGACTATATAAAATAATTCCTCACCATGTAACAAATATACAAATGCACTTTTTGCTAAATATCTTACAAGTTCAGAACCATCATCACACCTTGATAATCACATTTTCACCTACTCCTGTAACGTGCACCTGTGATTTGTCAACAGCGTAACTGGCTGTGGCGTGAGACTGCAAGGTAGAACGATACCCTCCCCCCCAAACTTACCCTGGAAAGATGCATGTTTTATAAATGCAAAAATAAACACAAATCACAGATGGATTAAGAAAAAAAACCGTTAGCTTGCTCCTCCTCCATTGCTTGGCGCAGTCCCAGTACTGCACCACAACAATGTGCAGGCAAATCCAGAAGTAAACTCACCCTATGAATGTTCGCAGTACATCACCATTATTGGAAGGTCTATGCTAATCCACACTATAGAGGCATTGGTTTGAATTAGGGATGGACAAATACCTGACTCAGACCTCATGACCTTGAAAATTCAGCCCAAGTGTTATGGGTCGTGCCTTCCATTTAGCACAGACTATGAAAACTGGGGCAGAGGTGGAAAAGAAAAAATACCATGAAATATAGAACAAGGAGCAGCCAAAGAGGAGAAAAATACTGAGAACTCTGGAATGGTATTACCCTATGTATTCAAAAGTGACCAGTATTTGATTTTGGGTGTCCAAACTGTGATGCCTTCAAGGAGCCTGGTTTTCAGAAATGCTGAGCACCCACCATCTGAAAATCAGGCGTGTCAGATTGGTTACTGAAAAATGGAGGCACCTAAAACCACAAGTCACTTTGGAAGATTGAATCTACTTTCTGTGATGCAAGATCCATTTCGGCCAGCCTAATTTGAGAAAGTTCTTTTATCATTAATACCTATCACTAGGTTCCCTTTAACTAGAAAACAAGCAGTGAGTATCTGCTTATGGTTATATTAATATTCTAAAAATCAGTCCATAGAAAGTTAGGAAAGTAACTTCTCTCTGATCAGCTGTGCTAGTGTCCCCTGCTAATGTGGAGTAGATTCCTCTTAACAGCAGGCACAGTGGTTTCAGAGCTCTTCAGGAGGCCTGCTGGCTTGCGTCTGTGCTTTCTGAAATAGGTCTTTGTATCCTAGTCATAATTAGCCATTTTTAAATGTGCTAGTGGTAGAATGTAAACATTATGGGTAAAATCTTGCCCCCATTGAAGTTAATGGCAAAACACCTATTGACTTTGATAGGGTCAGGATTACACCCTATATCTGTAAATAAACAGACCTCACCTAAAGACTGGGGTAAAATTTTCAGCAGTGCCTAAGTGGCTAAGGAATCTAAGCATCATTTTCAAAATCAGCATGATTTGGGCACTTTTGAAAATCGGACTTAAGACTCCTAATTCACTTGGGGCTGTTGAAAAGGTTACCCCAGAAGAACATGCAGGAAAGCACATGTGCATTCAGGTCGAGTTTGCACACTAGGAACTTCCAACATTGCTACCACTTAGCAGGGGAAAATGTCCCCATAATCAATGTTTGGGGAGTGCATTTAATGTCTCCTACAAATTCATGTTGAAATGAGTGGGCTGTTCCAATGAGAGTTTGGCAAGTTCGGCAAGTAGTGTGGGTAGTCCACCCAGCGAGGCTGGTCTCTACTGGTCTGGTGATACCTGTCCATTTCCAAATGGGCCACAGTCAGCTCTATGCTTGGGATTTTCCGCTTAATTCACAAAGCAATGTGTTGGATGCTCCACGCTGACAACCAGAACAAGTCATTGCAGGTGGCATTCTGCTTCAGCATGATTTAGGGACAAGCCAACACCACTTCTCAGACCAGGTGAACATGCTAAAACCGGTTAATTTGAAATGTGTGGCCATTCTGACACCTTTAATCACATTGAGAAGTACCTTACTTTGCAAGCAAGGGCCGCTCATGGAGTAAGGTACAGTTCAACAGGACAGAATGGGCAGGTGGCAGAATCTGGCCCAAGGAGCGATGGGTGAGGGCGGTGAAAAATGGGCACGAGATTGACCTACTCACCCATGCTCAACAGGCAGCAATCATGGTGCAGTGAAATGCAGATCAAGCTCAGCGTGGAGAACAGGCCCCCATATCCACAACTCCCTCCTCAGAAGGGCTGTGTTGAGGGTACAGACCAGGTGTCCCTGATGCAACAGGGGTTGGCCTTCACCCATGCTATGCAGAGGAGGTGCTTAATAGCTACTGACGGGGGCTGCAGCAAGCCACTCCTCCTCCATTGTCTAGTGTGGTCACACTACCACACCAACCCCTCTGCAGGTTCACTGCGCATTCACAATTAGAGGCAGACATGTTAGAAACGGGTGTTGTCCGTGTTGGGCTGCTCCACCAATGACGATAAGCCGGGATGTTGAGCCACATCAATACGAGAGGCCCACTAACCACCCACCAGGGCTCTTCTACAATTCTCCTCTAGACTCAGACAGCATCAACCCCACTTTGGCGAATGAATGTTCAGCAGCGTGAGGATGGATGTGATGCTTGACAAAGGGCTACTGCCAATAACAGGCATTCACCTGTCCATGGTTCCCACAGAAATCTCTCAAAATAGGATTTACTACTAGTGTTTTTCATTTTTACCGAAGGTGGGGTGGAAATGGTGTTAGCCCTTGGAGGACAATGCACATTCTAGGTGAGAGCTGGAGATTGGTGTCCTAAAGACGGGAGACGAGTTTAACATGGGTGTATGTCCAGCATTTACAGGAGGGCTGCTGGTAGCTAGGGAGTGAGTGAAGTCATACTCTAACATGGGAGGGGTTCCACTACTGAAGGACGAATCCTATTTCAGGAATCTCCTCCATAGTGGGAGAAATCTGGCAATGGCACAGGTTGGGGTAAGAGACAGGTTGGTAGCTTGGAGAAGATGGACTGGAAGGGCTTCCACAGCAGGGGCTCAGTCAGGTGAAGCAGATGTCCAGAGGGCAGGGGAAGGTGATGCTAGAACAGGCTAGATAGGAAGAATTCAAATTGGGAGTGTTTTCAGAGAGAAGCTGTTAGCTACAGCAGAGTCTTACTGATCACTCTTGGGGTTGGGAAGGATTTTCCCCCAGGTCAGAATGGCAGAGAGACTGTAGGTTTTTTTGCCTTCCTCTGCAGCGGGGACACAGGTCACTTGCTGGTTTGAAGTAGGGTAAATGGATTCTCTGTAATTTGAAGTCTTTAACTCAAGCTTTGAGAACTTCAGTATCTCAGTCAGAGGTTAGGGGCTATTAGAGGAGTGGGTGGGTGAAGTTCTGTAGCCTAGGATGTGCAGGAAGTCAGACTAAATGATCGTGATGGTCCATTCTGGCTTTAAAGTCTATGAGTAGTAGGAAAAATCAGGACAAGCCGTGGATGGGTGAACTCATATCCAGTATTGTAATGAAATTTACCAAGGATGATGTGTTAAAATACTGTAACATTAATACCAGAGAACTGATTTCAGGAACCATCCTGTTTCAGAGTTATTTCTAGCCTCACATGTTAGAGAGCAGGATCTCTCACTGTTTCTTTTTTCTGATCTAAGACGACCAAGATAAAGGCTTGTAAGAGATGTAAGCTCTCTGCAAAATGAAACCTTAAAATACGGAAGACAAATCTACCAACTACATTGTTAAATAATGTCTTTTTTAAAGAGCAGCAGCTGTTACTGTTAGACAGTAACCTTAAATTAAGTGATTTACCTTATTATTCCAATAATTTACTCTGAAGTTCTCTCTCAATTCCACGGTGTGCAACTAGCTCCTAATGTAGCAAAAAGACACACATTCCCATGAGAGTAGGATATTTTGCTCATGAAAATGTGAAATCAATTAAAAAAAAAATCAAAACCAGAACCTTTTCTTGAAATTAAATGCAGTCTTTTAGTGTAGAGACAGATCCTGTGGTCCTTATCAAGGCAAAAATGCCCATGGGCCATACTGGGAGTCTCTCTCAAGTAAGGAGCACAAGATTTGACTGTAACTACAATGTTAAGGTTGGTATTTTACCTGTGAAAAAGTCAAGGGCCAGATCTATGGCTGGTCCAATGCTCTTTGGAGTAAATGGATGTTGCAAATGATTGTCTATTGTATAATTCAGCTTGCCTGGGTGGCAAGATAGTCTCCTTGTGCATTCCTGTCTGTGACTCCATGGTAAGACTGATAGTGCTTTAGGAATTCACACTTGTTACTGGGCTGATGAAATCTCATGATTGAACATGCAACCAATTTGGGGTGTTTGCTCTGCTTTTTGAGTCTGCCCTGAGGTTGGCACTCACCGTTGTGAGCCACTCCAGACAGCGTGGCAGTTAGCAGGATTCACCTAGCACAGGTCAACCGCATTTGCAGATCATAACCCAACGCAGCTAAAAGTTTCAATTTGATATTGAGAGTTTTTAAAGGTTAAAGATTAGTCACAATGAGTGAATCGCAGTCATATGAGCGTCTTGAAAAGTTATGTAAAGATAGGGGAATATCCCATGAAATGAAAGCTTCAGTTCAGGAACGGAGAGCTTTGTTCATAAGCTTTAACCCAGCGTCCAAGGACGCTGCTGACCCAGACACTGCAATGAAACTGGTCCTACTGCAGCACTTGGCACTCACACTGTGAGTCACTCCAGACAGCATGACACTGGGCATGCTCGGTGTTAGAGTTGTTTGAAATTATTTAGAAATTCAGGAGAAAACTAAAACAAAAATTCATGATTTTTTTTTAAAACTCCCCCCCAATCTTCCAACACCCCCCCCCCCCCCAAACCAGCTCTACTCAATCTGGTATTTTCAAGTAGCTATAACTCTGTGGGATTTGAAGAAATTAGGTATAAAAAGGCCTCACTCAGGACAGTACAAGCCACATGTGCCATGTGTTTTTTTTGGGAAACAAATTAACCAAAACAGTATAAAACATAGTTTAAAGCATGAATTTAGAATGCTGCTACTGTAGTTATAACAGTTATATGTATGTAGTTATATGACAGTTTTAATAAATGTGGTGGGATGCAAACACCTTCTCCTTAACTATTTCACAGATAGCAGTCAATTAGAAAGTGCTGTTTATTAGTTAAATATTCAAATATGGTAAACAGAATCAAAAGATTGCTCCATATAAACGAGTGACTTTGAGACCCCTGAAATGACAGTGCCAACTCGGCAAAGTGAAGTGCATTTGAGCCCCATCTAACTTTTTGTCATAGTCTCTTGCATATTACCAGGAACTGTCCACAGGCCATTCAGACATACAGATTTTCTCCCAGACCTTGTCAGCCAGCTGTTCAGCTAGTGTAAAATTGGCTTAGCTCCACTGAAATACACGGGTGTATTGATGATTTCCACCAAGCTGAGAATCTGGCCCTTGTAAATTCCCATGGACTGATCTATTTCTGCAGTCCTCAACTGAGCAAATGCCCAATGAAGTCAATGGCAGTTTTGCTTGATTAAGGGTCACAGAATTTGGCCCCATCTCATTTTGGATCCTCTTGATCTGGTGCTATACATCAAATTGCTAAGCAGTATTTGGAAGTGTCTTTCCATCCATCCCCTGACATCTTTTGTTTGGTTTTATATAGTAAGACACAGATTAACTAGTTATGCGTGGTCTTCTTTAAAGCAGGAAAAGTAGATTTTCAGCTAAGTTTCTGAACCACGAACCCAGCAAAGATTTATAGTAACCATTCAAACCTCTGTGGTGTAGTGAATTTAAATGAGTCTTTTTATGTAAAGACCCACAGCTTACAACCCAAAGTCAAACACAAATCAATTTATTATAACCAGAACAAAAATCTGATTGAATACAGCAGCAAGCACTGCTCATCAGCACAGTCTCTCACTGACAGCTGTAAAAGTCTGGAATTAACCCTTATGCTTTCCAAGTAGGGGGTGGAAGAGAAGATGTGCAATTCCAATGAGAAACACGAAGTTAAAACCCCCACACAACTCTGAAATTGTAATTCTGACATCTAATGGAGGAATATTGTAAATCAATCAATCCCAGTCTTGTGAAAAATCAATTATGTCCCAGATTTAAAGAGATCTCTTGAAGTGTAGAAGGCGGACTACCACCTCCGGAGAAGCTATAAAGATACACCCCTTCCATTTCAAAATTATGAACAATGTGCAAGACCAGAATTCCTAACGGATAAATTTTATCCTTAGAGCTTTTGTCCAAAGATTTCTCTTTCATCTTTACACACGCTATAGAATTCTCTTTCTATATGTTGTCCTAAAGGACTAGGTTTGTGGAGATCTTGAGTAGAACTCATAGATAAACAAGTTGAAGATCATTTTAGTCCCAAAGAAGATTTAGATAAATTTGGATACAGCTTTCACAAACATTAAATCTCTTCTTTAATGATGTTCCTCAAACAAAACAGTTAGCAAAATATTTGAATTTCTTTGTATAATGTCACATTTTAATGTAAACATCAAATAATGTACCAAAAGTTTTACTGGAAGAAAAAAAAAAAACCCAGAAAAAGAAATAAACAAAACAAAAAAACCTTAAAGCGGCACAATTCTTTATCTTTATACCACTGGCGAAGGGGAGAAAAAAGCCAGATTACAAACATTTACACATGCATAGTGGAAAAAAAACAAAAAACCAAGTATTTTACTAAATTCACGCATTTTTTTTAAAATAGTTATTAAATCTACTAAGCACCAACATACCTAAAAATTTATTTTCAGCTTCATGATTCATTTAAAAAACCTATCAAATTAACCTTTCAAACAAGCTTAAGTTAGTAGCTTGTCCAAAAATAAAATGTAGAGCATTTTTTTAAGTATACCAATGCTTTTTATCTGACTGTTTCCAAACAATGGCAAGTGTCTGCAAAGAATGCCTTTACTTTACCCTACAGTGGATGGAGAATACAATACCACATCATACAGAATCTAAAACTATAAAAGTCTCAGAATGCAGCATCCCTTCACAAAAAAGCTGATAAAACTGAAAGTATTTATAAGATGCTGCACCTTTATTTAAAAAAAAAATTAAATGAATTTAAGCAGAAATAACATACATTTTTACATTAACTGGCCATTTCTGGTACAGAAACCCAGCACAGTATGCTAATGTTATTGAATAAATGTAATTGCTACTTACAATTTCTTTTTAAATACAATTTAGACAAACTTTTTTTTTATTTTTATTTTTTTTAAAGTTGCACAGTTAACCTCTTAGCTGCTAGCTTAATGCAACACATTGGTAACATTACACAAATTAAAAAATAATGTGTGTGTGTGTGTGTCTGTGTGTGTTCTACATAAAAGCTTTCAAAATTCCGACCCACATCAAAAAATGCAAAATAATGGAATATAATTAAAAAATTAGTTGCAAGTCTAGCAGCAAAGCAATTAAGTGAGGATATATTTACTAATATAAACAAAGGGAATAGTTGCAACTACAGGTGAAGCCCCAACTATCTTAGATCTACTGACACAAATAGAAATTAAATTCTCTCTAAAAAAAATAATCTGATTATTTAAAATAGGAGTAAAAGCCATTGCTACCTGATGAACTACCTAGGCTAAGTTCCTGAAACAAAGACAAAGGGTCACTATTCTTTTTTGCCTGCTCAGGAGGAGGTTTGGGCTTTGGCGGAGCCCGCAGAGCACTTGCGTAGGACATGGCAGGCTTGTTCCCGCCAGCATTCTGCTGGCTGTTGCTGTTTGATTCGACGATCTGCTTGTTGGGCATAAGGGGTGGGAACTGGCCGAGATGCTGAAGCATGTTGTAGTTGAAGGAATTGGACAGCTGTATGTTTTCAGCTTTCAGGTGATCCTCTGGGGGTTTGACTGTCTTCGGTGGAGCTGGAAACAGAACAAATAAAACCGGTTTAACTAAATAGCCTTCACAAGTGAAATCCATTTGCTGATGCCCTCATACACAATGATAAACTGACATCCAGATACTGCAGAACCTCAATATGAAGTTAAAATGACAGAAGGCTTGAGATCAATATCAGATTTCTTCAGGGCCTCTTTTCAAATGATTCTAGCTTCAGACTTTTTTTTCCTTAGTCTTCTCTTTTGTACAAGCAAATAAACCCATATAAGCCTCACTACATCCACATCTGTAGGAGACAGAGGGACTAATCCTATTGGGAGTAAGGACTGAGTAAAAACTGAGTGGGAATGTAAGGATTTAGACCCTACAGATTATGTACCCGAACTGAAAAAATCTGACACAAATAACTTCAGCATAAATGTGAATACTGAAAAGGTGCTGCTAGTTCGAAAATCAGGTAAAAATAAGATTTTAATACCTATCCTTCATAGATTTACCATGAGCCAATCTGATTCCAATGATGGCTCCATCCTGCAAAGCGCTGAGTTTTCTGGACTCAATCCAGTTTAAGCACTTGCTTAACTTTAATAGCAGCCAGTGGGGCAACTTGCATGCTTAAAGTCATGCACCTGCTTAAATGCCTTACTGGATCGAGGTCAGAGCACACAGTATTTCCCAGGATTGAGCCCTGAGAGAACATTACTTTTTTCTTACAGATTTCCAATGGGTTTAGAAGACCTCTTTTCATGTCACACATCTTCAATGTAGTTGTGTCAATTTCACACCTGTAACATGCCAGGGGCTGATCACACATTTCTCTGGTTCCTTCTTTTGGAAATTCTTTATAGATCAATTACACTAATTCTCCAGTTGCAGCTTTAGATTCCCTCTGTGCAGGAACAAAAAACTTGGGTTGAATTCTACCTTGAGTAACATAGGCAATAGCACGACAAGGTGTAACTGAAGGCAGAATTTAAGATGAAGGCATTCAGTACTAGTATTTCTATGTGTGTGTGTTTTAAGTAAGATGACATTTTCGAAACAAAAAATAAAATAAGACATTTCAATTTAAGTGGAAGCTAAAGAATATTTCCTGATGGCCTAAAGCCCAGTATCTTGCAAACAGTCATACAATGAATTCTGAGCATGTGAGTAATCTCAGCGCCTGGCACAGTGAAGTTCTGGTCCGTGACTTGGGCTCCGAGCATTATGATTTATTAATACTCATGTACTTTAACTTAACATGCGCATAAGTATTTGCAGGACAGGGCCTAACAGCATAATTTAATGATGTGTGGGGAAATGTGGGTCTCCTTTTTCTCCCATTTTGCAAAATAATTCACGACTATTAGCTAACTCTTATCCTGAAAACAAAGATGTTAAAAATGAGGAATTATGCGTGAGCATAATAGGTCAGATATAAATATATCTTACTGTAAAATATATTCTATATTTCAAAGTTGGGTACGTTTTACAATGATACAATATTTTGTTATACCGGGGTATGGTAAACCAAATCACTGCTTTAGATATTCAAAATAATTGAGACTCCTTGTTTTAAAAGGAAAGGGTTAACTCATTTGCTGTACAGACGCTCCTCGAGGTAAACCTGAGGTATGCAAATCTGAGCTTACGGAAAAAGTTCCGTAAGCTAGAAATAGGAGGTTTTTTGTTTGGTTGGTTCGTTTTTTTGGTGTAATGGTCGGAAATACATTTCTGACTTACGCAAAATTCGAGTTACGCAAGGCGTTCCGGAACGGACCGCTTGCGTAAGCTGGGGAGCGTCTGTACTGTTAAATGAATCATCCAGAATGAAATATTTGTGAACAAAAATTAGGGTCTTTTATAGCCACTCACACGAGTGATGGTATATCAGATTGTCTTGTCTGAGTGGCCATCACATATACTTTAAACACTACTGAAAGTGAGAAGCAGAGACAACATACTGTTGGAACAAGGTGAATATTGAGAGCTGCCCAACTTACGGTCAAAATGATTTAATAAGAGACTACATTAGTCAAAAAGCTGTACCTCACAATTAATCTTTCCAGTTTTTGACTAAAATAGTCTCTTATTAAATGACATTGGCTTAATATTATTACCTATTTTAGGCAATGTTTATACCAAGACCCAGAAATTATTTCTGTTTTATTAGCGCTGGCATTTGTAAAAGTCCCTTTTACAGGGCAATTAAGCAGTGGCAATTATTTTCCTTTTGTATTACACGGTTATAATTTTCCTACTCAAGGCACCACAAGTCACAGAGTGTTGCCATGCACTGGGAAACAGTGTCTGCCTTTCACCCAGAGAATTACTAAACAGATTATATTTCACTGTTTCCCAAGTTTGTAAGATGGCTTCGGATCCTTTGCTGTGATGAGTACTATACAAATGAGATATTTTCATAGCAACAAATCCCTTTAAAAACACCGTGAATGATCTTGCAGATCTGATCTGTTGTATAGCACTGCTTATGCATATGGTGTGATTTAAAAGGATGCCCGATCACCATTTGTTTTCAATCTACTGTGTTATTTTAAACTTATTTTTGTAACTTGCATAATTTTAACTGGTGCAAGACATTACTTTCTAACCAAATCATGTTTGCGATAGTTCCCCCTTTAGGGGCACAGTACTATAGTACAAGTGCTACTGTTTAGGGACCTCTATATTAGTGCTTTTATCTTCAGTCAAAAGGAAACCAATTTCCTAATCTTGCTGTACACAGGCCTAGTGTGATGGACGGCAGGAGAGAGATCACCTGTTAGGTTTATTCCCTCTGAAGGACCTGGCATTGGCCACTGTCAGTGGACAGGATACTGGGCTGGAGGGACCTTTGCTCTGACCCAGTTCAGCCACTCTTATGTTCTCATGAGCTATCACCCAGAGGTAAATGATACAATCCACAAACACTGCATGTTAAGGCCATAGCTTCTATATCATCAGGAAAAGCTGATTACATTGTCAATAAACTTAATTCTGTGCTATAAGGTCAGAATGCCTTGGCTCTTACATACCAACGGAGGATGTATTTATTTGTGTGCCACAAGAACCATTTCACATTAGCCCAATGTTACCTTATAAGGTCAAAGAAGTTGTTTCCCAATCATTTTTGTATGTAGGAGAGAAAGCCTGGGTTAACTATTAGGAAAAACTATTATAAGAACAGGTAGGCAAGGCAACAATCTGCTAAGGAAGGAGAAGCTGTGAAATCAGTAGGAGAGACATTCAGGACTGAACAAGTCACCCATCTTCTATCAGTTATTCACACTGATCCTGCCATGATGTCCAGGGTGGACTAGCTGACCCATTAGAGAAAAGATGCTTCATGTTGGGACCTATGCTAATTCAAACGCTCTTTATCAAATGAGACAAATCTCCCAGGGTGGGGAGTGTATTTCACTTTCCTTCTCATTTCATAGCTTAAACAGACTAAAATTAAAATTGACAGCATTGTACATAACACATTCACAAACTGAAACTCAGACTTCTGATGCAACCCAACTAATTATTGATGTTTTAGACTGAATGCACTCTTGTTAATTGATATGTTCTTGCTCCATATTTAACTCCTCCTGCAACTATAAGAAAACTGTGCTTTAAAGCGACGAGTATGAAACTGCTCTCAAGTGAATTTTCTGAATCCTAATGAAGTATCTTACTTTTAGCTGGGGAAATCTGCTGCTGTTTTCCAGGAGCTAAGAAAACTCGGCCTTTTATTTGGAGGATAATGATATAAATGAAATCTAAATAATGCCGGTGATGGGAGGTGGGCATATTTTGTAATTGTTTCCTTCTTTAAAAATTAAATGTTAATTTAATGAGTTGAGTATACAAAAACACCAGTGCAGGATGATTATCGAGTACAAAGAAATAAGTACACAGATCAGCATCATGTTAGAAAGGCTACAGACCCCTCCTGAACAGGTGTGTTTTTAACAGAAAGTTTGACTGACAGACAGACAGACAGACAGAAAGAACAGACAGGACAGACAGGGTTACTAAGCTTACAAAGACAAAGCAATGTAAGATTAAAGAGAGGCCAGATAACTTGCATGAGGGCCCCAGGTGAGAATGAACTGTAAGAAAGGCACCCAATGCAGAAAGAAATATGTAATAAATACCACTGATAACAACTTAACCTATGCTCAGTCTATCAAAAAGAAAGTCACAGGAAGCAGAATGTATGTCAAGCCTCTCAAACAGCCTAATCACTAACCACTAGTAGCACAATGGAGAGTTAAGACTGGACTAGAATTACCAGGCCTGAAAACTATAAACATAGAAAAACTTAGAAGACCTCAAAAGTGGATTGCGTTTCTTTATGTTAGGTGTTACACATGATAAATTTATGTGTGTGTGTATTTATTTATTCATTCATAAAAATGGCTTCCATGCCCAAGGATGGAAACATGTTTGTATCAAATACTGATGCTAGTCTAACTTGCCGAAGTGGCCTTAGGATTTATCCGTTGGTAGCAATAGATATGTGAGGTACATTTTATATATCCCTGTTTCCTTGGAGGATTTTGTTTAGAGCCTTACTCTCAACGTTTACACGAAATCAATGAAATGTGACACATATTGATCCCAACATAGTCTAGCGGGAATTTCAGAGCTTTCATTGCATCAGCAAACCAAAAAGCCTAGAGCAACATCAGATCTGGATGCCACTGTGGTAAGAGAGAATACAGTGAACTTGGTGCCTTATTTTTCCAGTCCAAAAAGGAATATCAATATTTTAAAGGATGTGCCCTAAACATGCAAAGGCACAACCCTGACGCTAACAATGCTGCAGTAACAGACGGTATAATATTTCCAAGACTGTTTTGGAATATCAATATTTTAGCACTCTGAAAACGTAAAATGCATGAGAGGAAAGTAATTCTAAAGCACTGCAATGTGAGGGTTTTTTTGTTCACTCTCTGCTGACTTTTCTTTTTGTACATATGCCATTAATTTAAAACACCTTAGTAACTAGTGCACCATGAAACTGAAGGGAAGCAGAAACTGCATGACACTGTTGGTTTTAAGAAGTTGACCAAATACAAATAGGTCTTTTAAAGATAATAAACAGTGGCTATCAATAAGAGTTGTTAATACTTAAATTAGTACAGAAAGTTCAGGTACATTAATATAGATAAAACTTAACAAAAAAAAAAAAAGATAGCTTGTTTTTTATGTGAAATAAGTGTGGAGAAAAGGTGCCATACTGGCAGACTTGTTATTAGCAAAGTAAGATTCCCTACGCTGCCCCAGCTCCGTTCTGGAGTGACCACTTCTAGCAGTGAAAAACTAGTTCGGTGTCCATGCTAAATCAGCCTCCACTAAGACTGCCAGCAAGGAAGCCAGTTTCCAGTGTGATTCTTCTGTGATGTATCCATGTCTAGCTGTCAATGTGCTACTATGGCCTATATCGCTGATGTGTTTAAGCATGTGAGTTCACTAGGAAATGCACTGAGATCTCCAACTCAGTTCCTATAGATCACCGTCAAAATCTGAGAGGGTGACAGTAACAGGAACCACGGCTTTAAGGTGAAACAACATATCTCACGCCACACCAGGTCCTCTTAAGCACAAACTGGCTGAACTTGAATCAACAGAGGAGAATGTTTGAACTTAGTAAGATTTCTGGAAGAGAGTGGAGCTATTTGGAGGAAATGCTTCACAGCATTCATTTCTCAGTCACGTGCAGCAGACCAACCTGCTAACTACCCAAGACAACAGTATATGAAAATATGAATATTGTTGTGCACAACAATTAAAAACCAAAATAATGAACCCTTCAGAAATATTTTGCCTAAATTCACTTCAAATCTCTGCAGACAATACATATACGTTGTGAAGAGCAGCTAAGCCTCATTTAGAGTTTGTCACTCCAGTCCAAGCAGTTCACCCCAGTAAGGCAAGTGGAGGGATTTAGAAAAAAACAAACACTACTTACCTAACAGTTCTCTGGGTGGTACTGCTCTGTTGGATCCGTTGCATGGAATGTTCTGATATGGGGCAGATGAGGTGGAGTTTACCCACAACTCAGGCGATGAATAGTTGAAAGAAGACTGGTTACTATGGTCCTGAAGCTCTTTACACTGACCAAGATTGTCTTGAGGAGTGTTAAAATCTTCAGAACAAGCCTGGACTGAACTAGAGGAAATTCTTCTTTGGTACAACGGCCTGCCTGGTCCTCTTGGTTCATACTGCATTAAAAAAAAAAAAAGCTCTTTAATTCACTGGCACACATGTTATGGCAATTTCCCCCCTACATCTCATAAATGTGAAAGTGCCTTCAAACACTGAAAAAATCTTAAGAAATTCCCGCTAGTAATGATAAAGACTGTTAATGATAAAGAGCAACGATAACTTAAAGCATATACAAAGAGGGTATAGAGTTACGGTTGAGATTTCTTGATTTCTAAATACTTGATATCTCAATCTTAACGTTAGTTTTCTTATGCACAGCATCTCTCTATAAACACGCAAATTTAGTCTCCAACGGGTTAAATAAGGGAGAGGGGCATTTACATGACCAGGTGAAAATGCTCGACTACAATGCATAGAAAATAACTGTCAGGGTTGACCTCTGATTTCTACTATAACACATGAATGACTTGCATACCAGGATTTGGGCAAGTATGAGGTAATATTTATATGCTGGCCTTTGCATGAAAATATGCACACAGAGAACAAATGCTTTGGAGAACTGTTTGTTATCATAGGGAATAATGCAAAGAATTTTATTTGAAAACACAGAAAAGACTTGCTTCCATTGATCTTGCAGGCAGTGTGGATGAAAAAGACAGGTGATGCATTAACCCCTTGGTACCAATAGTTGAGATTTAAGGACGCTGTAAATGCTTGGGCAATTCAGGGCAGACACCCTCTGTTACGGTTTAATGCAAAAGATAAAGTTGAAGCAATGCAGAAATGATGGTCACCACTGAGGGAAAGAAAAGGGAGAGCTTTATTTTGCTTTAAGGTGGATTCTAATGGTCATTTGGGGAAAGACAGGTGTCCCACAGTTAGTTACCCTTCTCTGCTGGTGTGAACTTGTCTAAATAAGGCAAAGGTAAAGTTACTTCTAGATGAGGGCAGAGCAAACAGTGTGAAAGTGGAGATTTCTGCAGGGGACAAATATGGACTGAGAAAGGCACAAGGTCAAAAACTGTTTTGAAATCCAGGCACCTTGTTTCACATTTCCTGGTAAGAAAGCCCCATTTTGAGTAGAGATGCAGAGAGCTTTTGAGCAGCGACGCTGCACACGGAGATGAAAAAACAGCTTTAAATAATTAGCCTGATATTACTATATTCCACCCCAAACAATCAGTACTAAAAGACCAATAAGATTCAATGAGAAACTGCTATCACAATAGTAAGTAGAATAATACTAAGTATATAATAGAAAAGCATGAAAATACTAACAATTTTATTTATAAAGCTGAAATTATAACAAATGAAATAAACCTTAAAATACAAACAGAACACCTGACTGCAAGCAATTTGGGGCAAGGGCTGTCATTTTCTATGTGACTGTACAGTGCCCTATCTAACTGGCCTCCAGGAACTACCACAATTCAAATTTAAAAAAATACCGGTAGTAATATAAAAAGTCAAAGAAGAAGACTGCACTGAAAAAGGGGGATTGGAGGGAAGTATGCATAGAGTGACAGAGATTAAGGACCTAATATTTAAAGGGACATTTGCTGGCATATAAAGGGAGACCAGGTAAATAACTGTGTGTGCAAATATATGGTCTTGACTGAGGCCATTTTGATCTAACTACTGTATCTGATTTGCAGGGAAGAGTAGCTGTGTTTTAAAAACCAGGCTCTATCTCTGAAATATGTTTAAAACATATTTAGTTTTCACAAGCTTTTTGTAAATGGAGAGACAATGACCTGAGGCAGATATTGGAGAATAACTGATCATTAGAGACAACGTATTGTAAAATTCTTTGATTGTTAAAAAGAGTAAGATGGTCTTTTCTTCCAAAACCTCCTGTGGCTATAGCTTTTGGTACACAGGATTTTCTCTGATTTTTTTTTTTTTTTTGAAGCAAATTAAACACCCCGCTGTTTTTTAAAAAAATGGTTTTTCCTTTCTGTCATATTTTTATTCCATAAAATGTAGTATTGTAGCACACAAACATATATTGCTCCCAATGTATCTGCTTGTGGGCACACTCAGTATGACTGGCAGATTAAAGAATAAAATGCTAGCAAAATACTGAACATATTCATAGATTCCTGCTACTATTACCGTCAGCAGGGGTTTGCCATTGATTTTAATGGCAGCAAGACTGAGTCCATTGCATATTTCCAAAGTGTAAAATATTTCAATCTTGATATAACGCGACCCGCTATCACACGAATTCGGATAGAACGCGGTAAAGCAGTGCTCCGGGGGGGCAGGGCTGCGCACTGTGGTGGATCAAAGCAAGTTCAATATAATGCGGTTTCACCTATAACGCGGTAAGATTTTTTGGCTCCCGAGGACAGCTTTATATCAAGGTAGAGGTGTATTACGGCCTACAATAATTTTAAAGAACTTTTTTTGATGTTTTGAACTAGGGTCCAGATTTACAAAGGTATTTAGGTGCCAAAGATGCAAATAGGTCATCATGAGATTTACAAAAGCGCCTAAGCAGGTTAGGTGCCTAACTCCCACTGACTTTCAATGAAAATCCTGCCAAAATCAAATTGGCTAATGCCTGAAGTTCTAGCCCTAAATGTAATTGTGTATGTTAGTACTGTAGTTTGATCACATTGAAAGAATGAGAAATAATCTGATAAATGGTAAACTGAAGGGGGATGCACCTAGAAAACATACTTTCCACATTGACACTATCAATATTTTCTCTGTATTTGATTTACTGGGGTCAGTTTGCTTCCTGTATGAGGACTTATGTGATCCTGCAGTTCTGAAGCAACGTGGGGGTCAGTGGGAGTCCAGAGCGCCCAGCACTTCACCAGATCGAGAGGTGATGATGCTCGGCATCTTACAGGATCAGACTCTCTCTTTGTAGCAGCCACAGTAAACAACAATCAACTTAGAAATACTGTTTGTCACAAACTATGCAGGAGAAATTGCAGCAGAATGAAGGTTTTTCACATACACTCCAGAGTTCAGGGCACGTATTATATCCAAGGGGAAAATGTCAGACACTGAGCAGTGACATTTTGAGCTATTGTGAATCTCTCTGCTCTAGCTTTCTCCTTTTCAATATAGAGCACTTAAGCCTCCAATTATGAGCCACCTCTAAAAAAGTACCTTTAGAAAAAGAGGGAAAATGTCAGTTTGGGTAGATAAAAATAGCTGAATCATTGTTTTCCTTCAATCCCTAACCATGTAAGTACAGTTTGACTGCGATATATCTTGAATTCCCCCAACAGGAAGGCTGCTATTGACTTTTTTGTTTTAGGACACTGGTGGCAGAACACACTGGATATGTAATGTAGCCAATATGTTGCTGCTGCTTTTAGAGTTTAAAGATCTCCAGATTTGTATCTTAAATCAAAGGTTAAAAAGCTCCATGAGGGTCCGGATCCTGAAACCCTTATGTGAGTAGCCTCATTGACCTAACATTAAATACCCGGTGCGTGTAAAAACATGCAGGGACAGATCTTTATTTGGTGTAGACATAACTCCATTATGGAACTACACTGATTTTCAGCGACACAGGATCTGGCTCCCAAGTTATATTTTTGCCTCTTTAATCTCTGTTGGTTATACAGAAGGCAGGATTGATTAATAGCCATGATAATGTTTTAGGGAAGAAGAGGATCCCATGGCAAATGGCTCACAGGGGTGGTCAACCTTTTCAGACTACTGTACCCCTTTCAGGAGTCTGATATGTCTTGTGTTCCCCAAGTTTCACCTCACTTCAAAACTAGTTGCTTACAAAATCAGACATGAAAATACAGAAGTGTCACAGCGCACTATTACTGACAAATTGCTTACTTACTCATTACCATAGAATTATAAAATAAATTAATTGGAATACATTTTGGTGTATAGTATATAGAGTAGTATAAACAAGTCATTGTAAGAAATTTTAGTTTGTACTGACTTCATTATTATTTTTTTATGTAGCCTGTTGTAAAATTAGGCAAATATCTAGATGAGTTATCCTATCCTATCTCCTAGAACTGGAAGGGACCTTGAAAGGTCATCGAGTCCAGCCCCCTGCCTTCACTAGCAGGACCAAGTACTGATTTTGCCCCAGATCCCTAGGTGGCCCCCTCAAGGATTGAACTATCAACGCTGGGTTTAGCAGGCCAATGTCAGATCTGCACATACAAAAAGGAATAAGGTGTAGACAACAACAAATGTGTGTACTGTAACACTAATTTATGAAGAAACACAAAGGATCTATATGGATATGGCTACATGTAAAGGTAATACAGATTTCAGTGTAAAACATCCTTTGAATTGTGAAATAGTCCTCTTTACTACTTAACTCACTGCTCTGCAATATCAAGGGTATGGTAAGACTAATGAGAAAAGAGGACAAAGTATCTCTCACGGGTCATCAGATATAAAAACACGGGCGTATTGCAGATGTACAAGCTGTTGCAACTATAAACATTTATTTGCTACCTGTGGAGTAATGGGATAACTCTGATAACTTTACAACAATTAGTATTTGTTTCCAATAATACCTGCTCCAAGGAGACAATACTGAATGAAGTTTGCAGGGAAACTGAAAATTACCTGTCCATCATACCACATCATTTAAATCTTAAAATGCATGAACTATTCAATGCTATGCACACATCTAGCTCCTGCACTTAGTTATATACAAAGAACATAACATATTCTGCCTAAAACATATAGTATTTCAGTACATAGTAAAGCTTAAGATTTTAAAACACAAACCCTGAGTTTCTGGAAAAGGCAATGATAACTAAAATACAATCAAGTAAGAGAGCGGCATCCTTCCTCAAAAAGCTTCACACACATTTCATTCTGGTGCACAAGGGATATGCAGGTAGGCCAGCACCCACTATATACCACAGAGAAAGATCTTCAGGCTGGCCCCACCTAGGCAGAATGAGAAAGCCACTCTAAAGTGGGCTAAGGGAGGAGCTGCAAAACCATATTCATTCAGATCCAGTGGCACTATTATCTTGTTCAACTGGTACAGCGGCAGCAGGATCTGTGTCCCCTGGCCCTGGTTTGGGGATAAATTTAACATCTCAAGTGACCCCTCACTCCACCCATCTAGAGTTTAAATACTCAGGCTTTGAATCCTGCATCAAACATTTGTGGAATGCCTATACTAGCATTTACAAATGTGTTTGCTGGCTTGATTAATTGGCAATCAATTAACATGAGTTAAAAACAGGAGCAAAAAGCTTACCTTAGCCATACCCTCATGACACAGGGCTGAGTGCATGCCCCACTGAATACAATGGGAGTTGAGAGTACTCTGCATCTCACTTGTACTTAGCCTCAACAGCGAAAATGAACAAACATATGCATAAACCTTCAGCAGTGGCAAGCCCTCCTCCCACATGGTGAGAATGTCAGTAACACAGGCTGTAGCACAGTGAAAACTCACTTGTTAAATTCATCTTGACTATTTTAAAAATGCCCTCTACTTCTCATCCTCACTCGCTTCGAGAGCACATAAACACAGGGACTGTTAGGTGAAAAAGCCAGAAAGCCCGGCCAGGCTGATCGTTTCTGTTATTTAGCAATTGATCCCCACATATTTCTTTCTTCCAACTATAGCAGTGACAAAACTGAGACCTTGATCCTACAAAGATTTACACAAGTGCTTAATGAATAGCCCTATTGACTTCAGTGGGAATTCTGATGTGCATAAAGTTAAGAATGGGCGTAAGTCTTTGCACAGTCATGACCTTAGCTATCCTCCTGTAATGTCTGACGCCTTGATTTCCATGGTGATGTGCATGTGGAAATACTCTGCACCACCAATCAGCAGACACGGGAGATGCTGAAACTGTGCTCAGCCAATGGGGGCAGGGGGATGGGAAAAGAGCAGGAGAGTAGGGCAGAGATTTAGGGCTTGTCTACGATTAAAACACTACAGCAGCACAGTTGTGCCACTGCAGTGCTTCAGTGTAGACACTACCTATGCTGATGGCAATGATTCTTCGATTGGTATAGGTAATCCACGTCCCTGAGAGGTGGTACCTAGGTTGATGGAAAGCGTTTTCCACATGGGGACTTTGGTCATCTTAACTATGCTGCTCAGGGGTGTGGATTTTTCACACCCTTAGGCAATGTAGTTATGCTGACCTAATCTTCTAGTGTAGACCAGGCCTTACTCACACTGCTGGAATGGATCAGATAAAGGCCTACAGGTTCTCTGTCTTCTAATTTATTAATTGATCTTGATTTCCCCTGAATGTCTTCATCCTCACCTGGAAGGTCCAGGACTGTGAGATTCAGATATTCACTTGGCATCCTCATTTGTAAACTCTCTCGCATAGATTTTATTTTAAGCAAACTTTTTTACCGCAGTCATAAATTATACCTGCCATCTCTACAACACCTCACTGTCTCTTAACACTGATCCCTGGCTCCTTGTTTCTTAAAATTAACCTTGGTAGGGGTAACAGTCTTCCTTGTAGTCTTTACTTTTTGCCTATGCACAGATTGTCCTTCTGAAATCTTTATAATCTTACCCTCTTATTTTATAAAATGTTCTTTTGCTTATTTTATAGCCAGTCTTGGTATATTCACACACTGATCCTTTTTATCCCTTGAAAATAATTTCTAGATAGCACACAGTATCCTCTGACACATGAACGTTTTCCTTAAACACTTTCCATTTCCCCACTGTGCCTTTTCCTTACTAATGCCCTTATTCTAGCCGAGATAAAAAAAATGAAGAAAAGAGCAAAAGGAAAACAGAACGCCTTCAAAGATAAAATAGTAACCTTGATTTTACAAACGTTGCCAGCAGTTTATCTCAGAGTCTATGAACACAGAAAAATCAGATATCCTTATGGGAAAAAGCTACAATATGAAATACTGTATTTTCAAGATCCAAAGATAACATCTTGCTAGCATAAATACATTTTGATCATTTGTGCTTCAGAGCTGAAGTACTAAAATCACTATTTTTTCCCTTAAAAAATAGAGATGGTACTTTTGGTTAAAAGATAAATGTCTGATAGTATCAATATTTGTTTCATACCACACTAGGCTGACTGTCAAAAGCACATATGTGATGGGAATATCATAAATGAAGTACATCAGTCATCTTTACTTGGTAAAGGGGAAAAACAGACACTTTTGTGAAATGTCAATGAAAATTAGCTAGGTACATGTGAATGAAATTTCCTGTTATGCTGCTCAGCTGCTAGCTACTACGTCACCCACAAAAAGCAGAGAGAGAATATACCAGTCTAATTTCAGCTGCAACGATTTACAGGGGATAAAATACCACTTGGCTTCCCTGACATTGCCTTCTCCTCTTTGGAAGCCCCATTTTTTAAAAGCATCAGAGACTGTTGAGCCTGAACCAAAAGACCACTCAAGTCGGGAGGGGTCTTTCCACTGAGTTTAAATAGGTTGAGTCTTAGAGAGGGAAAAGACCTATTCAGCAGTACTTGGTCCAGTTTCGTTCCAAACGTTGCAAAGTGACGTGGAATGCCTAGCACTTTTCCCTGAGAACTATTTCACCCTCTAATGACTTCACCATTGAGACATATTTTGTCTAGGTTTTACTGAAATGGTGGCTACTATTTTCAAACCTTGGCAATGGAAAGGTGGATTTAATAATGAGCATTTGAAACTGGGAGATAGATCACAACACTGGCTCTAAACTACTTGACAATATCCCATGGTGTAAGCTCGGTATGTCTTGAACTCCAGTACATAAATACAGCTGCCCTCAGTCTCTTCTGGCTTTAAATCTCGAAGCGACCCAATAATGTTCAATTACTCTCAGTAGAGTGATTTACAATTATTCATACAGGGATATACCAATTTTGGACAAGTGGTGTGTGTTATACTGTAGCAGTGATTTAAAGTAAAACTGGTAAACTGGGATACACTGCCTTTTGGGGGCAAACAGAGGATCTGAATTTCTGTGAGCAACCAGTGTCAGGGGCTGGATATCACAAAGGAATGGATGGACCTCTTGTTAACCTGTGAGGCAAAAACAGGGCTGGCATATTGCAGAGGAGAGTGTTGAGTGGCTGACAGGCTGATGGTATGAGGGCGCTAACACCCAGTTACCAGAATCAGGGCTCCCCCACTGGAGGCAAGGGATAACTAGGTGACTCACAGCTGTGGATACCCCAAGAACTGTCGCACTGCACTCAAAAACATTTTGGTATAAAGTGCCTAGACAATGCAACGAATAGCACTTTATAAATACAAATCTAGGAAATAGTTTGGATTAGCCAGATTAGATAGATAACACAGAAGAAATAGAAAGCTACAACATGGAGGAATTAAAACCACCACCTCTCTTTAGTTTGTTTTATAATGTAAAGTTGCATCAATTAAAGGGAATAGCAACAGCTTTTTCTCACATTAAAAAAAACCACACTACATACAAAGGCTCTTAAATCATATTTATGGTTATTTTGGTCCCAGATCAACAAAGCATTTCAGAACATGCTTAACTTTAAATAAGTGAGTAAGCTCTTTGACTTCAACAGAACTACTCACATGCCTAAAGTTAAGCACATGCTTAAGTGTTTTGCTGAATTGAGGCACTTAACAGATTAAAACTGCAGATATAGCCAAGTGTGCAGGACAAGTAATTTTGAAAAAGACAGCAGCCTACATGTGCACTGCAATCCTTTGTAAGAGGATAGCATGTGCCTCACATATTGGTGGATTGGGTTCATGGTGTATCTGGTTGCGTGAAACTGCGGCACATGACACCAAGTCATCCAAAAGTCTTCCAAGTGCTTTGCACTTAAAACTTGTAAATGTGAAATTGACTTTTTCAAAATATCGTTTATTCTGCAAACCCTGCAATCTCTAGTTTTAATCTGTTAAAATAAACTTAACTGTGATTAAGAGCCTTCAGTTAAAGACATTTAATAATTAGTGTATCCTCCATGATTACATATTTCAGAAGATTAGTTTTAACTTAAATTTCTGCAGACCTGTATTGCCAAAAGCTTATATGGCGTATAAATTAACCACAGCATCATTTAACAAGGTCATTTCTACTTTCTGACTTACCAGTCTGTATCCAAACGTAAAAATTTACTTTAAAACACAACTTCATCAGTATATCTACTGTCCACTCTGTTTAATGCCTCAGCATCACAAATAATCAACATATGGCTTTAAGTTTGTATATTTATATAAAGAAACACAAAACCAAGCATTACGTACTATGTCGGTGGAGACTCATCTTCTCTCATTTGAGAACAATCAGCTTTTCCAGCTGTAACATTGTGGACTTGAAGTAAAATCGATAAACTGTCAAAGCCTAGTGATTAGCAGAGCAGCTCAAATGTTTCTTATAGTTTCTCAGCTGATGAAAGCTCAAACACTAACTAGGTATTTTCTTTTACGATTCAGAACATCAACTCTATTTTAAGTTTTATGCACAGAAAAAGAGCTATCAAGCTGAATGAGCGAACTAAACTAGCTTTCGAATGACTGCTAGTATTCAGATCTCCCTGTGAAACTTGACCTTGTAGCAGGAATCTGTGTTAAAAATACACCCAGCACTTTGTGTTGTCTTTATGGAACTCTTCCCTGGCCTTTATCTGAAGGAGCCCGATTACAAGCTTTAGAGGAAAGATTTGTTCTTTAAACATTTTTTTCCTGCCTTTGGCAAAGAGCAATCCCTTTCCCTCCCTCAACACATGTTTTCAAAGGACTAAAATTAATTTGTACTAGTTAAATATTGATTTGCTTTGCTTGTACATAAGCAACCAGTGTTGTCAGCACAGATCTGTAAGGACTATTTATTAGTTTATTGCTACCGCAGAGCCATCAAAAGGAAAGAAAACATTGCTCTTGTGCCCCACCAAAATACTTAATAATTGTGTTGAATCTTGGCAACAAAGAAGTAGATTTCATACAGACAGGGGTGGTCTAATGGAGTGGGAGGCCAGTCAGAAATTTCTGACTTCTAATCATGACTTTCTGCCCTGGCCTACACTACAAAATGTGAAAAATCCACACCCAGAAAAGACATAGTTACACCGACCTAAGCGCTGGTGTAGTGAGCAGTGTGTTGGTGGGAGAGCTCCTCCTGCCAACACAGCTACCACCTCTCATAGAAACAGATTAACTAAGCCGAGGGGAGAAGCTCTCTCCCATCGGCTTAGAGCATCTTCATTAGAGCGCTGCAGTTGTGCCAATGCAGGGTTTTAAGTGTAGACCTGCTCTTACTATGATTCTATTTGTGGCTCTGGGCAAGACATTTAACTTCTTTGAATCTGCAAAAAGGGGTACAATACAATAGAATTCACTTTTAGAGCTTTATTCAGCTACATGGAATAAGGAACCTGTTCTGCTCTCATTGAAGAGCAAGGAAAAGCTCCCAGTGCCATGAGCTAAGCAGGATAAGGGCTCCAATCTTAAATTTTCCAAAAGCCTGTAACTCCCTGCCAGCAAAGAAAGGGCTGAGTGCAAAGCCCTGAACTACCGGTGTATGTCTGAGGGGAGGGAAAGTGGCTGCAAAACTGTCCTTTTTCACAGGCATTCAAGACATGAATTTTTAATCTACAACATGCTTGCAATTCACTATTATTAGACATGTATTTCCACATACATATGATATGTATTAAAATCCCCATACCTCTTCTAAGCTGTGGAGCGAAGAAGCAGATACTGCTCGAGATGTGAGCGGATGAAATGGCTCCTGACCCACTGCATGCTGATGATTCTGTATTTGTATAAAAGGGTTCTGTTGTGATCTATGGGGCAATGGAGGTATGCCATAATGAAAGCCCTGCCCCATTAGGTGATTCTGCTGTAGGTTAGCATAGGTCCATGATCCATCAGGTTGCAGGTACTTCAAAGGAGGTGGGGTTATGTGTTCAGATGGCAGTGAGAATGGGGGATTGTATATTTGGGGCAAATGCTGCTGAAATGCTGGGTTGTTGGACATTTCAATGTCTCTGTTGTTTTCAGTGAAGTTAGGAAAGTGGCCGCTGTGGTTTGAGTTGCATGAAGGAGAGGGGAGCGCTGGTGGGCTTCTGGGCTGAACTTGTCTGTATTGCAACAGTCTGGACTGGGGAGGTGGCATTTCAGCTAGGTCCCTGCTTTCACTTTGATCGCGGTGTGACAGTTCTCTGAGCAAGTCCTGGAACCTGTATTAGCAAAATAAATGTTATTAAGATGGAGAAATGCAAAAAGTGCATTGCTAAAGCTCCACCCATTTTGAGGTACCAGGTTCTGAATATCACAACCAGAATGGCGGCAAATACAAACCGTACAAAACATTATACTTAAATGTGCACAAGATCAAGTCTAGCTTCAAAGCCTATAATTGTGGGCAATTGGAAATTAAGGACATGAGACCTCGCTGGACTGACATACCAACCAGAACAATCACACAAAACTCAGTGATCAATATCCTTCTGAAGGTTTGAAAATTTCTGGCCTTTCTATTCCAACGAGAAGGGCCTATTAATAATAATGTAATGTATCTAGGCCTATTGCCGACACTGAACATCCTAACAACGACAGCTCTTTATAGGACTCATAGTGCCTGGCACCTGCGCATGGTATTATAGTGAAGGTGGGCTATGTTCTGTTTTTAAATACAATACTTTGAGAATTCAGTCAACAAATACCTTGAATATGTTGCCTCTGTTTCGTCTTCTGTATTACTTGCAAGTTTCCAGTTTGCCCTAACTGGCTGTTGGTGCAATCCAATTGGCTGCTGGGGAAGATGTTGTAGGTGAGGGTGGTGATGGTGCGGATATGGAAGATTGCCCTGACTGAGATAGGCATTATGCTCATTCCACTGCTGTAATCTTGCTTGCTGCTGCTGCCTCAATGTTTCCAAAGCTATATTTCCATGCATACGATCTGTAAAACATTTACAGATAATATAAAAATGTCCCCAACCTCCCTTTTTCAAAGCATTTGGTGCCAGAAAGGAGGATTCTACCATGTGGTATATTAAATGTAAAAAACAATCATGATAAGAAGGTACACAATGGAATCTCCAAATTTACCAGCACCAAAAAGTTGTTTATTAATAAACACCTGCACATCTACCAAGGTGATATATGCCATCATGTGCCAGCAATGCCCCTCTGCCATGTACATTGGCCAAACCGGACAGTCTCTATGCAAAAGAATTAATGGACACAAATCTGACATCAGGAATCATAATACTCAAAAACCAGTGGGAGAACACTTCAACCTGTCTGGCCATTCAGTGACAGACCTGCGGGTGGCTATCTTACAACAGAAAAACTTCAAAAACAGACTGATGAGCTGGAATTGATATGCAAACTAGATACAATCAACTCAGGATTGAATAAGGACTGGGAATGGCTGAGCCATTACAAACATTGAATCTATCTCCCCTTGTAAGTATTCTCACACTTCTTATCAAACTGCCTGTACTGGGCTATCTTGATTATCACTTCAAGTTTTTTTCTCTTACTTAATTGGCCTCTCAGAGTTGGTAAGACAACTCCCACCTGTTCATGCTCTCTGTATGTGTATATATATATCTCCTCAATATATGTTCCATTCTATATGCATCTATATGCTGTAGCCCACGAAAGCTTATGCTCTAATAAATTTGTTAGTCTCTAAGGTGCCACAAGTACTCCTGTTCTTTTTATTAATAAAGTGCCTTCTGTATACCAACCACTCCATAATGTATCACAGAGCATATAACCTGGTTATTTAAATCTCCCAGAAAGACTATGTATATATGAAACTCATAATGAAACACTACATATTAAAATACACCCAAAGGAGCAAATTATTCCTGATCACATTACTTACTTACTGAAACTAGCCCAGCAATGACCAATTCATAATTTTGAAGTCATACAGCCATATCCCTGACAAGTAAATACTTTCTTCATTTTCACTGTAGGGTAGCTACATTTGCACTCCCATCAGTGGAGAAGAGCAGTGGTACCTACCTAATGTCTCCCCTATGGGCATTCCTGCGGGATTCTCTTCAATGAAGTTGTTCAAGTGAGATGGCAGCATTGGGTTGTGCTGTGCAATAGGTCTCAGAGGGTTACTGACTTCTTGCAACATGGGTGGGGGATGATGTTCTGAAATCACAGCATCTACTGCAGGAGAATGTGGTCGGTGGGGAATCGGGTTATTAAAAAAAGACTGGTTGGGGCCCATCTGGTAAGCAGGGGAAAGTTGTGAAGGTTGTGGAGGCTGCTGATTTACATGATTATGCTGCTGGACTACCTGGCTCTGCTGGGGTGGTATTTGGTTTTGCTGTTCAGGCAAATGATTTTGTTGCTGACTTAAAAGATTTTGCTGCTGTTGCACAGGGTATGGCTGCCTGGGGATCTGGGACAGGTGCTGGTAGTGGCGACTGGGGACTGCATACTGTGTATGGGGAGGGGTGAGATGTAGATTCAGCTGCCTAGGGTTGAGATTATCTTTGCGATGAAATTTAGAATTAGGATAACCAACGCTGGAACGTGACTCTGGGCTTCTATTTTGGGAATTTCCTTCTACGTCAACCTAGAACAAAGGATATAAAACATTTCAAAGTTACTTAAGAAAACAAAATCCTTGTAAGCTATGCCTGTACTACACTAAACAAATTAATCTAACACGGACTCAAGCATACAAAACCTCGGGAATGTGGGAAGAATAAGGAAGAGAAAGATGGTACTGAACAGCTTAGACATATTCTTCTATTTATCAAACTGCAGGTATATTCTGCCAACAGTTCTGGCTGGCTTCGTCTTATTTACACTCCTTTACAGTGTTTGTGATATTTTATTAATCTGAAATTTCTCCCCATTAGAGAGAGAAAACTAATTCCTTCATAGCTATTTCACTAGGTGCAAACTAAGAAGTGCACTCCATATTTTCTTCTTATTCTTCTATATTTAAACACTACACTCAGACATTTCCCTCGTCAAATTTCTTTCTGTAGCTACTGTTATTGCAGAGATGAATTACCAGCTGCTTCCTTATGATCATATCTAATTTAGCTAATTATAGGCAACTGTCAAATGTTGAGCCTTTTGCTTTTATTTCTAGGACACAGACACCAAATATTTAATGGAAAAAGTCATTATTTGCCAGTTTTCGACATTTCACTTCAGAACACTCCATTATATGACTCACACCTTTATTTCTAAAACTGAAATTGTCGTCTACATTGCACTATCCGCTTACTCTCCCAGAAAATTACTGAAGATTTCGGAGTCTTCACTCCTAACAGAATTATTTACATTTATAGGAGTTTTATATCAAAAGGTACATTAATTTCTAAACATTTAAAAATCAATTACACTCAGTGCTAATCCTAGGTGTAGACTTAAAACTTACAAATCAATACATTTAAAAAAAATTATTTATGCTAGCAGTCAGTGAAATCCAAATAGTAAACAAAGGGATTAAAATCATGAGCAAGGACAAGTAGCATGAGAAAGCATTTTTTAAAAATCAGATTAAAATCTTTTAAGTTTTCTCTTGTCCTTGGGTGACGAGAAGAGAGACCTATCGTCACTCAACAACAACTAGCGCTGATCAACACTGATGGATTCTGAAGGAAATCCCATTCATTGCCCCGGGCTAGAAATGTGGTGACTAACGGGGGAGAGGACCTGTTGAGCAGGAGGGGAAGAAATGATAGAATCCTCAGAGTGAGATACGTAGTACTCAAAAGAGAAGGAAAATTATGGGGGGGAAGTAACTCAAAACAGACCTGTTTGGATTCCACAGGTTTTTTCTCAGGTGTCCGAATTTTATTAATTTCAGGTCCAGCACTGTTTTCAGTTTTACCTAAAAATATTTATGATATTTATGCATTAGTTTCTAGGTATGTAAAGAACGAACAAATATTTTCAACATGTTTGTTTATTTTCCTTAGACATGGACAGACTTAGAACTATAAGTCTAGCATTTATGACAGGGGGCAGAAACTTAACATACAACATTTCCTCCTAAATATGGCCTTCCCCTTACCCTGTATGTTTTAACTTTTGTATTTGAATCATTACAAAGTACCTCTTCCAGTTCAATAGCTGTGCTACTGGAGTTATTGCAGGAGAAAGTAATCACTGGTTTGTGCAAGAGAAATAGAAATGGGCCGAACACAGGAACTTTTTATCCTAACCACTTCCCTCCCTGAACTTTGGTAGCTCAGTGACCTTTGATCCAAACAAACACTGACTATTTTGTTTGTAAAGGCAAAAACACCTTACTTAGCACCTTTCTTGTTTTAACTTTTAAGCCACTAACTTTAAGAAAAATTAGAACACTGAATGATTCTATGGAAAATGATTCTTTTTAACCAAAGCAAAGGCCATCCCTAAAAATCATCCATCACTGGAATTCTGTGAGATGGTAGGGAAATCACATGAAAGCACATGAACGGATTTTCAGTGGCACTCACATGCCCGGGGGGCTCTGCATTTTAATTTAATTTTAAATGAAGCTTCTTAAATATTTTAAAATCCCAATTTACTTTACATACAACAATAGTTTAGTTATATATTATAGACTTATAGAAAGAGACCTTCTAAAAACGTTAAAATGTATTACTAACACGCGAAACCTTAAATTAGAGTGAATAAATGAAGACTCGGCACACCACTTCTGAAAGGTTGCTGACCCCTGCTGTAGAGGGATAAATGAAGTAAACTATTGCTTGTCACTATAGCAAGCAAATATGATTCAGAATATCCATCAGGAGAAGATCTTTTGAGTATGAAGGTGGCATTTTTACAGTCATTTTTCTGATCATAATCACAGTTTAAGGAGAAATTTGAGTGGTAGCCAAATCTCAAATAGGACCACAATGACATTTGACTTTATTCCAGATTCACTCTTCAATTCCCAGAATGGAGACTATTTCATTCTAAGCCCTAAATCATTTGGCAATGATTGACAATGTATTTTCCTGCCTATTGGAACATAAATGGTTTTCCATCTATATTACAAAAAAAATCATAAACAACATTTCAATAACCGGGGTCCCTGGGTTTTCAGGATACTCCGGTAGGGTTATGTCCAATGCTAAAATCATACTCAAGGAAATGAATCCTCCACTACCACCAGTCTACAGTCTGGTCTACAGCCTTGCACAGCCCCCCTTTAAAGACACATAATTCATAGGCATAATAAAGCCTACAATAAAGATAGTATTTCCAAACACCAGCTATTTTCCTGGCTAGGCAACATCACAAATAACTATTTCTGCTTAATATATTTGCTAATGTTTTACAAAATATTCTAACTTTGTGTCTATTTCCTCACATCCACATCCCAAAACACACCAACTTCATGGGGTGTCTCAGGAAAGAGAACAGGTTCGGTATGGGCCATGGGAAATGAACTACCATCAGCCCCCTGAAGAACGGGATTGGTGTTCACAAGTTGGGGATGGCATGGAGAACCCTGCCCTGTGATCGCCATTCCTGGGTGTAAACAGAGGAACAAGTTTCCATTGCTGTCAAATTCAGCCTCTGTCAGGAACATTCAAATTCACTTTAAAAATGACAGGTTTCTCACAATATTCTGTCTGAACTGCAGATATGGTCACCAAACAAGAAGTCACCCGCCGAGGGATTTGAAGAAACAAATACAACTCACCATTTCGATTTTGTTCATGTTGCTCCTTTTCTTGATGTTGAAGTGGCTGCTGCCCTATACTAACTGGTGAATGATGTCCTAGGCCATAAGGTATAGGAGACCCGCGCCCATGCGCCTGTAACAGGTTCATATTATATGCCATAGCTGCTTGGTGCGTAATGATTCGAGGGTCAACTGCAAACCTACCCTGATACCCTGTCCACGGTACCTATGTAATTAAAAAAAATAGATGCAATAAATGAATGTACATTTAAGGAAAGGCACAGTGTCAATTACAATTACTATGGCATCATCAGGAAGCATTTCTCCATAGTAGTGGTGATGATGAGGAGATAAAGCATTTGTGAGTGATAGGGAAAAAAAAGCAACAAGTTCAGGCAAAGACCAAAAAGTTCAGGCATAGTAGCAACGGTCACAGAGAAGAAGACTTTTGAAGAAGAGTGAGATAAACCAACAATGAGGGCTACATTGGGGATGAGGGCAATCATGGAAGTGCATCTGACAGGAGATAAAACTTGAAAGCCACTGAAACAAGAAGGCAGGGACCTTCCCTTCTCCTAACTGCAATAAAAGCAGATGAAACTGATTAAATAAAGGAGGTGGGTCAATACACCGTTACTGCAGATATTCAAGACCAGGTTAGATAATATATTAGTGAAAGATGGACAGAGTAGCCTATGAACTAGATACCATGACCAGGCAGGTCACTCTGTCCACGAAATGCCCCAGTAAAGTCAGTGGGGCTCTGGTGGGCTCAGCAAGCAGTCCAGCCACACGTTACACGCTGAAGGACCTAAAAATCTATGTTATGGGACATATTTTAAAAAGGTGGGGGGAGGGGTCAAGAAGGGACAAAGAGGGTCACACGCCACTCCCCAGATGCCTGGGGGGGGGGCACATTCAGAAGGGAACGGCAGCAGTGAAAGGAGCAGAAAGTGGGGCCGCTGGGTGGCCCCATGCTGTCAGTTCCTCCAACATGGCTGTACTGCCCCCAGTCCGCTCCCAGCCCTTCCACACAGCTGCTTCTCCTAGGGTCTGTACAGCTGGAGGACAGGGCTGGGGGTGACACTGGTAAAGCCATGCCAAAGGAACTGCTGGCATGGGGCCGTCCTCTTTTCATCTGAAATTGGTATCTGGTGCAGCGGGAGGACAGAGCCCGTCCCTCCTCCCAGGAAAAGCACGGGGGCCCGGGTTGGAGAGCAGGACGGGGACAAGTCACGTGGGGGGTCATGTGGGGAGGTCACATGCCCCCCTGTGTGTTCCTCCCATGAGTTGCCCATCTGTTTGAAATAAAATTCACTTCTTGAAAGTGTGAAATCGAGGGTCTTTAAAATACTGTGCATTTCGTTCCCTAAAATCTGAAAAGGAAGACATCCCTGGAT
The DNA here is from genome assembly GCF_027887155.1 of Malaclemys terrapin pileata. Taxonomy (NCBI): domain Eukaryota; kingdom Metazoa; phylum Chordata; order Testudines; family Emydidae; genus Malaclemys; species Malaclemys terrapin. Next base: position 7,726,403 of record NC_071517.1, read on the forward strand.
CAAATTAGGTCAATCTTCCCCTGTGGGGAAGTTTATTAAAAAAGGCGATCCCATGAATAAAAAGAGAATGAAATGAATATCATCAATGCTCAGTGTGACAAACCATCCTTAACTGAGGGCAGCAGACAACCTCCCTCATTTTTTACTCTGGATATGAAAGCTGCCCTAAACAATACAAAAAGGTCTTTTTGCTTACATGGCCGCAGTCATTTTATTATATTTTTAATAAATTAATCCCTTCATTATTTGCTTTAAACATAGTATCTTCCAAGTAATTCATTAGATTTTTGCAAATATTTGCCTTTGAAACCTGTACTCCCGAACTTCAGCTGTGGGCTATGTGCTTCCTTCAATTGTGTCTGTGCAATTTCAAATTATCTCCAATATACTTCCTTTTTGAAAGCAGACGTCTTATTAGTATGTGGACCTTCAGACCTAATTATTTAAAAATCCATCCCTGGGGCGGGGGTGGAATATGCTCAAACATACTGATATTTTCATATTTTTTCTTTTGATTGGAGGTACATAGGAATATATTAGGCCTTAAAATGTAAAATAGAAAAAAAATATTTAAATTATTTTGTTTTGATATTAATAAAAAGTGAGTAAGCATTACAAAGATACAGCTGCTGGCCTTCTCATTCCATTTAAATTTAACCATCATATGCAGACTTCTGGTAACCTAGTAAAAAGAAAACTTATTTGACCTAATGAATGGAAATCAGTGGTCTTACTACTTAAAAATGGAGAAGATTGTGTAATCTATAGTTGCCAGATGGTCTGGGCACCCATATTTGAAAGCACAGGCTTATAGCAAGCCTCAAAATAGTAGCCATGAATTGGATTTTCATAAAGAACCCACACAACTATTAAAAAAGTTAACCGTGTGTGAATATTTACAAATGTATAAGAAATTATATGTACACATGTGCATGCATACATCCTATCCCCAAAGAAACTTTCAGGAGATGTGCACAACTATGTTACTGCACAACATTATTTCTGTAACTACTGTTCTCTCTTCCCCAATTCCCTACCTACTTTTTTCTGCTCTTAATCTTAGATTGCAAGGTCTCCAGGTGAGGGAACATGCTTTTTATTTGTACAGTGAAGTGTCTAGAACACTCTTTGGTGCTATATCAATGTATAATTCTGCATGTAATTCCTGCAACCTAACAAACTGCAAGCATCAGGTATTCTCATTGTATGCTCAAGTTATAGCTTCTTCTTTGACATCTCAAGGATGATCGTTATTTGGTAACATTGTGGGTAAAGTCACTCGGAATTAGTTGCTACATCTAATGGAGAGAGGAGCGGAGGGAATACTGACTCCCATTAAAAAAAAAGTAAGGGGAATCTATTCATATAGCAATGCCAATGTTATCAACGACAGAACCAGGCATGTAATTTCAGCAGCACAGTAATCCTCAAAGGAAAATTAATAGTTCTAATTGATCAGCTGGACAGTTAACTGCTTGTACTTCAATTTTCATATGCTGGTAATATTTTAAGTGCCCAAAGCTGAGGTGAGACAGAATCATCTTCTATTGCCTAGTGTGTTTTGGTTCAGCAGTACAACAACTTCAAAAGGTGTGCTAGTCATAAAGCAACAACTCTGAGGGAATTAGATGCACTTCTCATGATGCTCCAGAGAGAAAGATACCTCTCCCATTATGCTTATTCCTTCAGGGGACTCTGATGTGCACCTGTGAAGCTTCACAGACGTGGATTTGAAAAATCAGACTTACATGCAGAGAATATGAAAGACTAGAAGCATAAACTCTTGGATTTTCAGTCAAATTAGCCACAGTCAGAGGTCCCGTTCAAGTACTCAGCTGTTCAACATTCAGAGACACGGGATTATAGTCCTATCTATTCAAGTCACAAGCTTTAAAGCAAATATTGCTATCATATAGCTCAAAAATGACTTTGCATAGAGCAATGAGAATGTCTGTGGTAAATATTTAGGGTCTGAACCTAGTCTTATACCACTTTTACTGTGGTGTAATTCCATTGACTGCAGTGTCTCCTGAATTACAAAGGGAAAGGCAAATCAGAAAATGCCCCTTAGGCCTGGTCTACACTAGAAAATAGGTTGTCTTTAACTACGTCGCTCAGGGGTGTGAACAGTTTATTTAAGCCTACCTAAGTCCCCGTGTAGACAATGCTAGGTCGATGGAAGAATTCTTCCATGGATATAGCTACTGCCTCTCGGGGAGGTGGATTACCTACGTCAACACTGAAGCACTAAGCAATGCACTGCAGCGCTACACCTGCACTGCTGTAGTGTTTCAAGTGCAGACAGGCCCTTACACAAAATGAAGAGAAGCAATTTTGAAGCCCCAAGTACTCAGCAAGCCACATTTTCATAGCATGCTAAAAGACAAGCAAGCAAACCCATTCTAATTTGGGTACAGTATTATTCAAATTGTGTTGTTTACATGTTCTATTTTTCCTTGTATATTTATGGTAATAAAAGTATGATCCATGGCCTTCCAGGTCTGGATTCTGACTGGCTAAATACATACAAAAGATGGATAATATTGTAACTTGTTTTAAAATCCAAGTCACTGAAACAGTAATAAAACAAACCTGTAAATTATTATCTTAATTAGTGAATGTGGGGAGTTTGGGTGGAGGTTGTATATACAGTACTTTTCTTTTTATCTAAGGAGAAGGCTGGGTAGGTCAATGATTCAATTAACTAACCTCATACTTTGCAAATCTGAGATCAAAGGCTACCATGATAATATGATCTGTTCTGAAAACCCCAGGGCTATTACGGACCACTATTACTATGCTTTATAAAAGATGAGGACTTTTGAAACTTTACAACAGTTCTCTCTTCACACTTCTACATAGAAACCACACTGTCACTTCTATTCCTCCGCAAATTCAACTAATGCTTGTGAAACAATATTATTCAGAAAGCTTTCAATAATTGACCATTATATCTCAACTGTTCCTGCATTCTCATAAGAAGAATTAATTAATCAGCAGTAATTAATCATGACCATCTTCATTCAATTTCAATATGGGTAAACCTCATATGGCTTAAACATGAAAACCCTTTTAGGCTGTGTGATATTCTTCGTAGGAGCAACATCATTAAGCCCTTGCAGCTTGGTGGTCATCACCATATTCCTAGCTGGGAAAACCCAAGTAAGCATGAAAGAGGCTGTCACACTTTTCACTACCTAGTCTTGTGTTCATTTTATCTATATAATAAAAGAAGAAAATAGGAAAATAAATGCTTACAGGTAAAGGCACAGACATGACCATATTTCCTCCATAGACAGCAGGTACGTAAAGAATACTTGTCCCAGTATGAGGATCTATCCTTTGAACAGGGCTTGGAGATTTCCCCAGGTTGGGATGAGGTCCAAGAGGAGGAGGAGGAGGAGGAGGAGTATACGCTCTGATAGGATTTCCAATTAGGACAGAAGGATTGGGCTGAACTGAAAAATAAACAAAAAAGAAACACAAAGAGAGGAAAAGAACATGAAGTACTTCAGTGACTTATTTTTTTCCCTTCCAAAAAAGGACCCTTCTTTACAAATTCACCTTTATACAGAAGAATCTGATACAGACAGAGAGAGCATTAATCTAAAATCAATATTCTTTCTATAAGTTTCCCCAGATCCAATAAACAAGCTAAGTTTTAGTGAACTTCTGGGACTAGGAGAAAGCAGAGGAAGCGGGCGGGGGAGAGGAAGAAGCAGGGGGAGTTATTTAAAGGAGAAGCTCCCCAGTGAGCACCAGCTATACATTTTTACTTAAAATTTGACATGACCGTTAAGGTGGCCAAATGAACTGTACAAATTGCACACACTACAACAATACAACCCTGGTTTACTTCTTCACTCTTTTAATAGGGACTAGAAATGCTTTTTAAATTAAAAACAAATACATATAGGTCTGAAGTCACTGTAGACTACCTAGCTAGAATATCATGATTCAGTAAGTTATAACTCTGTGTAGATCCATATATCCAAGTAAGTCCAAACTATGTTATAAAACAGTTAGAGGACTATCATTTTATACCATGATTCCCATGATTCTACACAGCCATTCTGCTAGTGTAGATCAGCTCACACACCCAGGTTATTGTATCCATTCCATGGTGGTGTAAGCATGGGTTTCAGGCACAAATCCTCTTCCACAGGTCAGAACGATGATAGCAACAACTATGTTGCAACAAGGTTGTATCTAAGTTCTAAAGTCAGCATGCAAAGAGCATATAACGAGAACCCAGGAGTTACCTAATGTCTATTTAAAGTATGCTGAGATATCTGCTGAATTCACATAAGGAATAAATGACTTTCAGAGACATAATGGGCCTGATCCTCCCTTAACACATACACCTGTATAAATCAACATTAACTTCACTGAAGTCAAACTAGTAGCAGCATGGGAGAATCATTCCCAGTTTCTCCAGAGAAACAGTAGACACTTACCAATTCCATCCGTTTGAAAATGGTCATTCTGATTATGATGATGGCCCTTGCCCTTGAATGAAAAAAAATCATAATCACTTACTTTTTTTTTTACATGTTTAATGCAGACCAAACACAAAGACAGTTCTTTATTTCAACACAGTAATAGTCAAGTAGATTAAATATAATTACAGAGAAGAGGTTGGAAAAAACAGCAAGTCTGCGACTCTTTTCTTGAGTCTTTTTACTTGCGCAATTCCATTGGTTCAGTACTGTTCCACCAAGGCCAGTACAAAGTACCATTAGTAAGCACCTCTGTTTCACAGTGCACTCTGCCCATCCTTCCAATTCCCACTGCCATACCTGACTACTAAACGGGAGTACTCAAAATTGCACTGTCTCTAATATTGCAATATCTGAAATGCTCCCATTTCTCCCTTTCTCTAAAGGAAAAGATATAGATTTGCTTTATTATTACTGCTTGAAACGGGAACTACAAGCAATTTGATACATGGATTTGAAATGACCAGTTTCACTCTAGCTTGTGTAAGTGCCTCTGCCTTTGCACGGTCTTTAAGATCTTGTGATATACACAGTGTTGGGGGACAGGTTCTCTGAGGATCTGATATCTTCTTTCGCTTCAAATTAAAATTTTAGAACAGAGACACTAGTCAGGATAAATATTATTATTATTTTGATTTGCCAGCTTTGACTGAGTACCTTGATAATCTATAAAGAATGGATAAAAGAACTAACTTTTCCATCATCACAGATGTGCAGGGAGAAAGCAAACAGCTGTTACCAACTTAACTATTAACAGCTCCCCTTCATCAACGTGTGCACACCTGACACTCACAAACGGGTTTCCAAAAATGTCTAGAGCTTTAGAGCACTCCAAAGGCCCTGGGACCTAAGCTCTGAACAGCAACAACTACCTTCGGACAAAAATTATTTACATAGATTTTAAGGTTTGATACTTGATTTTCAGCTAGTTTGACTCTGTTTGTATACATTACATTTACATTTCGCTGAAGAGAACTTTTGATTATGTATTCAAAAGACATGTATAATAAGGGCTAAGGAGCTAATCCTTATTTGTATAATTTGTAAGACAAGAGGACTTTTAAAAACAAGAAGGCAGTTACTTACATAGGAAGACTGAAAATAAAGTAAAGAATAAGCAAAAGACCTGTAAAAGCATGTAAAAGGCTGCTAAATGTAAATAATGTACTCAGGCAAGCATTTTAGAAACTGACTGGAAAATCCAACGCAATCAATTTAAGCATTGTTCATCAAAGGCTACCTCCAGACTACAAGGTAGGGATGTGAGTATAAATAGCAGTATAGCGGCACTGGAGGCATGGCTTAGCAGTACTGAGTACCTATTCCCCTGCAGGTTTGTATTCAGCCTCTGCTGCTGCTACCCATCCTACCACAGCTACGCTGCTATTTACATTCCTGCTAGTCTGCATCAAGCTAGCGCAAGTTTTTATACACAAGCAGGGGAATCACATCCCTACTTCATAGTGTAGACGTAGCCAAAGAGAGTAGACAGACAGTAGTGCTAACATAATCCCTTTCTTCTACCGCTCAACAGTATATATCACATTTTGTAAGTATTGTAAAAATACTTCCCCATTAGATTAGCTGAATGTGTCAAGTCAGAAACACTGTATATTATCGCTCTTGAGATTTTATATGCTGCAGTGAGGGGAGATGCAGTAGAAGTGATGGGCCAGCCACTTGCTGCTAAGTGATGCTGCCAGCGGTGGAGGAGATAAAGCATGGCACCATGCACCCTGAATGATAATCTGAGATCCTTTTAGTCATTTTCTGTTAATCAGTCACCCCCCCCTTTTGCAATTCATTATCGGTTGCTTGGTCTTTACTCCCCTGGTATCTGCTGCCCAGAAGGAATGATAGAGCAGATCTACAGAAGCCCCAGAACAGCAGATCTTTGGGATGAGTTCACCTCTGCCGTGTGTGTTTTATATTAGAAAGGGAGGCTACAGTCAGAGCTATCACTCCTACACTTTAAAGAACACTTAGGCATCAACTGAAGAAAGTACCTAAGCACCTGAAGTCAACAGAACAGGCACATGCTCAAAGTTAAGCATGTTCATAAGTTCTGAATAGGATGCTTTTCTGAATCAGGAAATACTCTCTCAAATTTAAAATATTTTTTAAAACCTATTGATGGCTGCAAAACTTTACTTGCCCAGTAGATAAGTCTAGGCAGTTTTCCAGAAGTCTGAGCTAATTAATCAGTTGTCTAAGTACAGAGACAGGTGGATTTGACAAACATTGACCTATGCATAAAATGGATTAAAGGACAGTGTCAGACTGGTCTCTGAATTTCTTATTGTTTTTTGTATTAATATTATTTTTGAAAAGAAAATAATTATTTATTTTTAACAGTTGTGTTTAAGCAAACAAAACCCCAGAAGCTTTTAAAAAGGGCTATTCATATAATAAGAGACCTAATACCAAATCACAATTTAGGCAAGCTTTGTGCCTTACTATCAACCATTCGTTGTTTACACAATTCTATTGCTGTATTTATTTATGCTGTCAATTGGTATCACATAGTCTGTTATATGCCCATAAAAGTTCTGCTATACCTAACATACTTGCTATGCTTTGTAGCAATTGCTTTTAGGGATCTTATTTTCAAAATGTGGAAAGGTTGCCTGGTTTGACTAAGATTCTGTATGTAACTGCATCACATGGTGATTTTTTTTTTAAATTTACAGTGCAGTTCTACACACATAACGACTCTGTTTAAATGGCACCGTGGAGCTCTCAAGGACTTCTGGATTAAATTTACAAGTAAAAAAAAAATTTTTTTTCTTATTTTCCCCAACTTCCCACAACAGCAAACCAACCCAACCTAAGAGCTGAAAATCAAGCCAGATTCTTTCTGGTTTGTGCATCATCACCATTAATAAACACAAATTCAGTTAGATTTCACATTTGGCCTAGCACAATTATATTGATAATGCACATGCCAGTACAGAATCCAGCTAACTCCATATTAGCTGTTTTGGCCTTGAAGGGGTGACACACGTAAAAACTTATTTAAAACTATTAGCCAGGATGGGCAGGGATGCAAAACCATGCTCTGAAGTGTCCCTAGCCTCTGTTTGCCAGAAGCTGGGAATAGGCAACAGAGGATGGGATCACTTGATAAATTACCTGTTCTGTTCATTTCCTCTGAAGCACCTGGCATTGGCCACTGTAGGAAGACAGGATACTGGGCTAGATGGACCATTGATCTGACCCAATATGGCTGTTCTTATGTCAAGTAATACATTTTATACTGAATAAGCACAGGGTCAGATGTAAGACGGTATCAGTTTTACAGAATCACTTTTCAGCGTAGATCACAGGTAAGCAACAACTCTTGAACTGCACAGATATCCATAAACTCAGTACAGAACAATTCTTGGGGACTAGTCTTCCTATTTCTTCAGTAGTAGAAATACATCAGCATACATCTCAAGCCTCCTCTCCACTAACAACAATATATGTTATATTTAAAGAGGCCTAACAAGAACAGAACTAATCACGGGCTTTTAAAACTTGAAGGGAAAAAAAGGGAGGTTTATTACTTATTGTAGTTACTTCCTACGTGTGTTCAAGTATTATCTGCTTACTTTACTCCTGTCATCTCAGATGACAACTTGTCAACTATGTTCAGATGGAAGAGCTCTTATTACTGTGATGATGTAGGTGGAAGAAAGATTTTCAGATCTTAGGTTGAAATGAAAGTGCAGGCAGTTTGAAAATGTATCTTTTGACTTATATATCAAATGTGCTTAGTTTACAAGTCATTGAGAGAGAAAAAAATGAAACTATCTGCCCACAAAAACTCTTTTTTTTTTTTAATATAACAATTTATCTGCCTTACAGAAACAGTGATTCTTACTTACTAATACAATGCATGTCAAAAACATTTTCAAATTTTACCAATTAAAATCAAACATAGCAAATCTTTCAACTGTAAATTGCACTCAAGACTGAAACACCAGTAAAAAATGAAACAGCAGTAAGAGCAATTTAAAATGAACGGACCTGAAGTTTTTTATAAACCTAATGCTTTGATGCATTATTAGGAGCTTTAAAAAGCTGTACTTTGTTTCAGAGACCAATGGATCTTGATAAAGTAAATGAACAGTCCCAATTATAAAGACACATTTTGAAAGGATTACCAAAGTGAAAGCTTTTTTTATTGCACTGACAAATAAAATTAAAAATCAGCAGTGAAAACCAGCATTAATTTGAAAATTCACTTTAACTGTTAACTTGTAATAAAAAAATATAAAGTTGCAAAAAATTCTGTTTTTTCTTCACATAAAATGAAATTTTTAACAGGCCTAACAAAGCACATTTTAATTACAACTGCAAACATGGATCAATTAAAACAGTATCTTATTTACTGACATTTTGTGACAACTAAATATAGAATTTCATATTATTCTTCATGAGCACAATTAAGAGGGGAACATATGCTTTAACCATTCGTGTACTATCTTCTCTCTTGGGAACGGGAGAGAAAGTTAGTTTTGTGCAATGGTAAACTTCACCCTTATATCAACCAAGAACATCTTCTAGTTACATCCTTGATAGTAATCAAATTTGGCCTTTTGATGAACAGCAATAATCAGTTAATGCTAAATAAATACTGTATTTCAATAGATTTAAAGCAAGAAGGGACCATTATGATCATCTAATGTGACTGCCTGCAAAACACAGGCCACTGAATTTTTGCACCAAGTCTAAAAATGTGTGGTTATTGTCACACTGGTTCTTCGTTTTCCCCTCACTGGCCTGTCTATATCCACCTGTTGTCTCTTGTCTTAGACTGTAAGCAATTCAGGGTAGGGACTGTCTTTTTGTTCTGTGTTTGTACAACACCTAGCACAATGGAGTCCAGGACTGGGGCTCCTACGTGCTACGGTAATACAAACAATAAATAAATGAATGAATGAATGAATGGTGGTTGAGATAGAGCATATCTTTCAGTAAGAGATCCAATCTTGTCCAGTCCAAGCTATTGCTAAATAAATATCACCTTGTAATTAGGTCTAGTGCCTTCTTTTGAAATTGTTAACGGCACCTTCAGCAATTGCATTGACATCTCCGACTGCAAGTCTGTATATGCGTGGAAGCTATTTTAAAACAACAACTAGCCCAATAAACCTTTTATGTCATTTCTCGACAGATATTTCTACCTTCACTCCCACCTCCTGACAAACTTCATTACCAGTTATGCTTTACCTTGGGTGGTGATTGTTGCTGTTTGTTGGTATTTGCTGAATGCTGCTGTCGCAAAGCCCGAGGGATAAACTCGGGTGCCAGTGGATTCAACACATAGGTTTTCTTTAACTCCAAAGCCTCCAACTGAGCCTTGATCTGTTCAAACGTGATACCGTGGAGGCTCTCATTCTCGTGACACAAGGCAATAAACCTCTCCCAAAATTTCCTAAGGAAAACAGTTTATAAAGAATAAGATTTACCAACTCAGGTTATAGTTAACAGAGGTTTTACACAGCGAAGTACAGTTCGTATTTTTCCTACATGCCCATCTTCTACATCATGCCTCCAATTCTGCAACAAAATCCAGGGGCGGGGCCTATGCATAGCCCCAACCACAAAGTAGGCATAAGGGTCTGTTCAGGCAGATCAAACTCCAGCCCTAACCTATGTCATATAATTTCTGATTCCTATACCTATATCAACATAAAAGCAGAGACTGCACTAACCTGGAAATTTTCTAAAAGACCAAACATACAGTAAAAACACAGAACACCATTAAAGCTCTACACTTTACACACATTAAACACTATTAAAGCTCAAAAAGCCAAATGCTTTGCAAAGAAGATTAGTATCATTATCCCCATGCAAAGCAGTGACAGAGCCAGAAATTGATCTCAGGTCTTCTGAGTCCCAGTCCAATGTCCCATCAACTGCTTCCCTTGGAAGAAGGAAGTTGTCACTGACAGGATCAGAATTAGTTTATCCACTAATATCCTGCTTAGTTGAGGCAGCAGTTTCAAACTGCAAAGTGCAGCTGTATTCACAGCCCCAAGCCCTCCCATTCCAAAGAGTCCAACCCAAGCAGGGGGGAGGGGGGGAGGGGGGGAGGGGGGGGTTGGGGGTTGGAGAAGAGGCAGCATGCCCTACTCCATTAACTGAGGAGTTGGGAATAATATGACCCTGAGTTTTTCTTGGTTTTCTTGAAGTAATAATACTAAATACAAATCACACAGTATTTGTCTGGTAGCAATAGTGGGACAAAATATTGAAGGATGGTCTTGCTGTTAAAGCACAGGATGGTGAGTTAGAAGAGCTAACTTTTAGAAGTCTACTTTTTTTTTTAAACATATGTGGCAATATCTATTGGTAAAACATTTGATTTTAGGAATTCTATCAACAAATACTTTTTCTGAAAAGCAAGCAGAACATGGGACAGTCATTTTCCTCTGAAAATATTTAAATCTATCATTGTTTAAAAAAAACACAACACAACAACAACCAGGATCTTATCTCCTTTAATCAAGGAAAAATTATTAAATTCTCTCCTTCAAGCAATGAAGGGTGATGAAAAATATAAGATCTAGGGGGAAAACTACCTTATTCTTTGAAAAGATGAAAACCCTACGACGCACATTTAATAATAATCCATCTCTTTAATTTTCATTTTTTTGGTGAGAGATTAAAGACAACAGGCTGACAATATTTTACACTAGTACATGTCTGCTGACAATCTCAGATTGATTTCTGTACTGGAAGGTGTTGAAAAAAATTGAAGGCCTGTATAATATATTACCATTATTCATAATCAGATTGGGGTGCCTGCTTCTTCCGTTTTTTTCCTGAACATAAAATAATAAGAAGTATAGTCATATGTAGATTTGTAAGTGTTTTACAGAAGATGGGAAATATGAGGCCATGCGAATGAGCAAAGAATTATTTTTAAAAATAAAAGACTGCCCTCCTGGGCAAAAATCTGGCTGGCTCTTCAGTAGGAGAAAGAGGCCAAAACACAAGTGTAGAGTTTTGTTTAGAGTGCACAAGTGTTGTGGTCCCCCAAAACCTGTAAAACTGATATTCTGCAGGTCTACTGCACATTGACCTGCAAAAAGAGTTCAGTGATCAAAGTTCCTTGATCCACCTATGGCCACCGGGCATACAGAGAGGAGTTTAGTGGGTGATCACGTTCAAGGAGCAGAATCTGCCAATTCTGGTCAATAAATGATGAGGTTTCTGTGACATTGCAGTCTATATAATTTTATAAAAATATGCTAATGAGTGAATATAATGTAACTGGAATATGCTTCATGTAAAAGGTCTCTTGTAAGGTATCATTACAAAACTTATAATCTACTGAGTGTGATCATCCTATTTATATAAATGTACCCCTCTTGTATCTGAAACTAGAAATATGAAATATAACTCTGAGGGCCTATTGTAATTATGCAAAGTGTGGGCCCTTAATAGTGGTTTGGATCTCGATGACTCCCATTAACCAGGACAATTGTCTGCAGATGGGTGTGTTTTACCTGTAAGTCTTCCTGTATACGTGTGTGCTGGCAAGTGGGCAATGAAGTCTTGCAGTGACATGTGATCATGTCACCTGAACTGGAATCCATCTTTAACCTGGTGTCTTTCCATTGAGAAGGAGGGGGTGGGAACCCAGAGAGGGACAAAGGATTCCCGTCTTATGCAAAACACATATAAAGGGGTGGAACAGAACAAAGGGGAAGGAAGAGAGCCATCATGAAAAATCCCCTAGCTACCACCTGAGCTGAAACAAGAGCTGTACCAGGGGAAAGAATTGTGCCCAGGCCTGGAAGGTGTCCAGTCTGAGGAAAAAACTTACTGAAGCATCTCTAAAGGTGAGATTATCTGTATTCAGTTTGATTAGACATAGATTTCCGCGTTTTATTTTATTTTGCTTGGTGACTTACTTTGTTCTGTCTGTTACTACTTGGAACCACTTAAATCCTACTGTCTGTATTTAATAAAATCACTTTTTACTTATTAATTAACTCAGAATATGTATTAATACCTGGGGGAGCAAGCAACTGTGCATATCTCTCTATCAGTGTTATAGAGCGCGAACAATTTATGAGTTTACCCTGTAAAAGGTTTATACAGGGTAAAACGGGTTTATTTGGGTTTAGACCCCATTGGGAGTTGGGCATCTGAGTGTTAAAAACAGGAACATTTCTGTTAGCTGCGTTCAGGTAAACCTGCAGCTTTGGGGCAAGTAATTCAGACCCTTTGTTGGAGCAGACCAGTGTGTCTGTCTCAGCAAGACAGGGTGCTGGAGTCCTGAGCTGGCAGGGAAAGCAGGGATAGAAATAATCTTGGCACATCAGGTGGCAGCTCCCAAGAGGGTTTCTGTGATCCAACCCGCCACAGTTTCTATAGGGGAATACTGCCTTTTTTGTTCTATATTTGTACAGCACCAAGCATAATGGGGTCCTGGTCCATGACAAGGGCTCCCACACGCTATGGTAATTTAAATAAATAATTATAATAAAAAAATTAATTCTAAAAGCGATAAATGCTATAGGACCATGTGGAAGTGATGAACCATTGCTCTGCAAGCACTGTGGAAGGCAGAGTATCTGGCACAGGAATGGAAGCAGCATAGATAAATCCCATTATCTCTGGAATTTTCAAGAAGAGAAGAGCAGTCCAAGGGTGAAAATCTACCCATATTGAAGTTCATGGCAAAACTCGGGTTGACTTCAATGAGGTCAGGATTTCACCCCACATAGGTGAAGATGCAGGGGGGAAAATAGCAATGCTCCACTTAGCTCCAGTGGAATCAACATTCCAGATGCTGGCTGAGTCTTTGCCACTGATATATTTCTCCATGCCCATATATGACATTGTGGAAGCAGAGAAAGAATTGACAGGAAGGGGATTGCAATGCATGACAGTTTGTTAGCAAGAGTCAGGCTAACTGTAACCCTAATAACGCGAAATTTGTAGAAGCGAGGATTGTGTGAGGCGAGTGAGAAAGAACTGTGTGAGAAGTTGTTGCGACCTTGTGTAGATAATGTGCAGACAATATGGAATGTAGACTACATAAGTGAGAAAAACAAGATATCAGAATGACCGATGTATAAAAAAAAATGCAGCTGTTGCTTTTCATTATCTGTAAAAAAAGGTATAAATACTTGCTGTAATTGTTTACCTGTTGAGAGACCTGCCCTGTGTCCTAGTGCACTATCTCCCTCTATGCAATTGATAGAGAGAGAATAAAGTATCTGACTTTGCTGTACCCAAACAAAGAGTGAGAACTGTGTTATTCTCCGACAACCTGAAGCTATTTTATCAGAGCTAGGAGTCAAGGCTTTACAATACTCAGGCATCCTAGATATTTCAGAATATTTCTTGAGCAATTTTATTAGAAAATGAGTAATCAAGCTCGTTGATTAATGGGGTGACACCGTGTATTTGCAGATGGATAGTTTTTCCCCACACAGTGTCAAACACCTTTTGCTTTAAATTTTATAATTACCCTAGTATTGATGACAAAATGAACGAAAAGATTAATGCTGCTTTTAAAAATAACTCTGTTCACTGTCTAGAGCAGGGGTAGGCAACCTATGGCACGTGCGCCAAAGGCGGCACTCTGTGGCTCAAGTACGGGGGGGTATGCTAATAAATGCTGACCAGTGAGTTACATAAGCAGGCATGTCCAAAAATGCAAGCAAGCAACATGGTAAAAATGGTAAAAATAAAAACACACAAAAATCCTTTTGATTTTAACAACCTGTTAGCAGCAATAAAGAAAAGGTTATTTTGATGCTGTCCCTTTAAATAAGTATTTAAATTCAAATTATATTTTAATACATGTAGTAGATAAAGGTTTGGTTTCCATTTTCTAAATAAAAGGTGTCTGGGCTTCTCCGAACATCTCCATGAACATCAGAAGCATTGTAATAGAGAGACACTGCTCAAGAAAGTGAAGTCAATGTAAAGGGACAAATGACTCTCACACACACACACACACACACACACACACACACACACACACACACACACACACACACACTTTTGCTGCATTTTTATTGCACAGTCAGTGCAGCATTTCTTCTGTTTCAGAAACAAGCTTAAGGGTCTATCTCTGATCTTAACATTTCACCCCTTCCATAGAAAGAGAACCCTTTGAAGATGAAGTCCTTGATATCCTTAACATGATTGTTTAAATTTCCTATCATTTTTCACCTTTCCTCATTCATGTCTTCAGGAAGTTCATTTATTTGGCTACCATTTGGCTTATTCTAGGTTTACAGAGAATAGCTAAACAACAGCTTTGTGCTTTCCACTTTCATATGACTGCCATGATGTTTCACAAAAACAAAAATTAAGTAATAAATCATGCTATTTTTCAATGCCCAAATTTACTTGCAGTATTTATATTGACATGCAATGTTATAATAAGCACCTTAAAAACAGCTGAAAATGAAATGTAGGGTTTGGAGCTATTAGTATCAAGTAAAAATTACAGAATTAGCAAATACAACAAGAATGCTTTGTCAATTACCCTTTATTACATATAGAAACGCAGGTTTTTTAGTAAGTAAACAGCTACACTGTGATTTTGGAAGACACATTAAGAACTAAAGATGGGTCGACCCTGAGTGAACACTAAAGATCCTGTGGCATTTTTCGTACGAGTAGGGCCCTTGCATAAAGTTTTCCCTCCCCTACTATCTCACTCTTCATCAGCTGGTTACCCTCACTACACCTTTGCATTGTCTTTTCTTCAATTTGAAAGTCCGTATCAGACTCCGCCAATGCCGCATTTCAGTTTCCCCTACTTAAGAACATTTCAAAGGAGCAGAGTCCTAAAAGAAGATACTGTTTTCAACCATACTGAAGTCATTTCTTTGTTGGGCAGAGAAGTACCTTAACTTGGCATTCTGCCTTTTGGTCATTATATCTCTGCTACCTTCATGTTCAATTCGGAGATTTTGTACTTACAAGAAAAGGAAAAGAAAAAGAAAAAAGAAAAAGAAAAATTGCCATGTGCTTAATAATGCTAGTATCTCATTTAGACTCTGAAGTTCACCAAGATAGATGAAAGGTGACTTCTCACCTTTACTGGTGTTATTGATTGTTTGGAAACACAAAACGTGCCACCGTAAATCCAACTATTGAAAAAACAAAAGACAACACATCCTTTTACATCACCTGATTTACACTACTAGAAACTACACTATTACAAATCATTTCCACTTAAAAAATAAACAATTCCCTCCATTAGCAATCTTCCAAGATAACACAATTAAACAACACTATCAGTTCAGAATCTACACTACATACAATAAACTGTTTCAAGATAACACCAACTCAATCTTGCCAACAATCAGAAAACATCAATTTCTAAGCACTCTGCATGGCTGGAGTTAAGAACTGCATGTTTAGTATAGTGGGTGATGGAAATGGATGGCATAATATGGACAAGGTGAAACCATGGTTGTAGACTGCAAGGGATGAATGAGAACTTAATTAGTGTCTTTCTGGCTTTTTACCGATGGTGTGGCATCATCTGAGCAATTTTAACTGATTTGTTTAGGGGATTTAGTGGATTTGTTTTGTTTAGTGGAATATATATAAAATGATGTAAAAAATTATATATGCTTCTCCAATTAAATTTGTTTAAATGCAACTCATTTGCCTTTGGAGCCTAAAAAGCAGACCGATTTTACTTAGTCCATAGATTGTACCCAAATGTATAATATTCACTAGCACTTCTGCTACCACTGTTTAGCCAAAGAACACATATACTGTACCTGCATCTTCCAATGGAACATAAAGCAATTGGGTCTCCCACCACAGCTACCAGGGACTGTGCTCTTGTAATGGCAGTGTTGAGAAGTTTGTAATTGGACAGAAAACCATAATCCAAGTCCTCTGTTGAATCCTCCAATAATTGCTCCTTCCTTTTGATCGGTGTTTGCTTGTGTTTGCACGTATGCCGTGTTCGTACTGTGCTGAGAAACAAAACTCTAAACTGCTTTCCTAAAGAAAGGAGAGATGAAAGTCTGAGATAATTTTAACTATTTTCAGATATAATGCAACCAAATGACAACATTTGCTAGACATATTTCACAACCTGACATTTTACATGTAAGTAATTCTAGAAAGTCATTAGTTACTCTTCACGTAAAGAGTTTTGTGCAAGAATAATAAGAGTTTAACATTTTAAAATACATTATAAAGAACTTTTCATTGCAAGAGCAATTTGTCCTTTTAAAATCAGTGTTTTCCATGCCAGTTTTAAGCACTCCAGAAATTTTTAACATTCTGACACCTCTGCAAAGTTTCTGTTCAGCCAGTAATAGGCGTGGTACCAATTTACACTAAAGGCTATATCTTATAAAAATCAGGCTGTTCCGCAGGAAAAAATGCACATCATTTCAGCCATTTCTGTTTCACAGCTCAGCAAATAAAAATGCCATAAAAGTCACACGAATACAAATTTCTACCTATGTGAAATTCATTAGATTTATGCTGTTCTTTCCTGCTCAGCTATCTGAGTTTGCCAATTGCTACCCTGCAGACGCTTGTCTGCTCTTTGTCTATTTAAAACACGATTCTGCAAAGGAACGTGCCCCCGCAGAATCCTGCTGTTGTCAGCGGGACACCATGTGGGAATAGGAGTCCAAAAGTATGTATTCCTTCGCAGGAAGAGGGCCTTGGATTGCAAACACTCTGGGGCAGTATGTTTCTTTATGGATCTTGTCTGTCTCCATAATTGTTTGCAAAGTGCCTAGCACATTGCTGGAGCTACATAAAGAAATAGAAAGTAAGGTCTTTTTTCTCCTTCACACAAAAAGTCAAATTAATTTTGAAAAATATTTCACAAACCACGTATTTATTGCTTTGGGTAGTCTATGATGGAATAATATCCCATGAGCACGTGCACTAGTCAGATCCTGTCACACCAACATTACTGACTGTATATTATTATATCTACTCTTTTTACTCAGAGTCAAGATTATTTTCACTGCTTTTCCTATATGTTATTCCTTTGTTTAAATTGCTATTACTATCGTATTCTAATTATAAAGTACAATCAAAGACATTTTGAGTGTGAAATCTAGGGATCACAATTAAAAAGCTTACTGTAAAAAGCCTCCTATATCACTTGTTATAAAATGACATAGATTGGAAAATTACATACAGAATTAGGACCGCATTTCACAATCTTATCTTTGTTAGCAGATCCTTAAGACACATAACCGCTACTTACCCTGAACATTTAGCACTCTTTCTACACTGACGTCAGATAATCTCTTTTTTCGAAGTTCTGCCCGAATTCGGAACACTTGATCAGCATATGGTGTTACAACCCCTATACTGCCATCATCCAATTTTCCCCAAGCTACCGGCCATTTTCTTCTCAATTCTTCAACACGTTCTACTATTTCAAATACCTTTAAAAGAGAATAACACAACCTCAGTCAAAAATATTGTTAAGAGTTTATTTGCTTTTTAGTCCAGTATCATTCCTTTATATAAAAACAGAAGTGGAATTTTAAAGCTGTACAGATTTTACAGGCAAAATATTATATAAAACCTTCTTAATAAACACAAAAACCTGCTATTGTATTTCATAATAATGTTTCAAAACACTGTAGCTTACACAGTATCAATAATATTTGGGGTCATTACTCTGGAACACCGTAAAAAATTCCTATTAAGACAAATGCTTCCTATGAAAAAATAATCTTTAAGGCCCTGATCCAGCAAACCACTTAATCATATGCTTAACTATAACTACTAAAATACTTAAAGTTAGGCTCATGCCAAACTTTGGAGCATCAGGACCTTCTATATCTAGATACGTCAGCAAAATACATGTATTTTTATGGGATTTTTTTATTTTTACTTTCTGTTTGTACATTTCATGTAACATTTTGGAATCTAAAGAAAGGACATACACACAAGCAAGTATACTGAAAGCTCCTCTGTCACATAAGACTGCACCTGCCTCGGCTATCAATCAATTCAACTGAGGAAAGCATACTGTATGTCACTGAGGAAGACTGATAGTAATGGAGAATCCAGTAAAGAACTTCAGTGGGTATATGAATAAACTGTAAATAAACCCTTTTCTCCTTCCATAGCAGGTGTGCATTTTTGAGAGTAGAAATACACTAGGAAACCTAGTCTATATTTGTTTTTCAGCCCCATGTGGCCTGCCGGCTCTCTGCAGGCTACTAGACAAAAGCTCCATGGACCTCTGATTGGGAATCACCGGGTTAGATATAAAGATTGGCCAGTGCTCTTCACTTTGGGAAGTTTCAATGAAATCTTTGTAACCTTGCCTTAACCAACAAAGCTACTTTATCATGAGGAGGAAGCAAGAGAATTGGAGATGTCTATTAATTATTACTAATCTGAAGCAACAAAACTGAATCTGAGATTTATCTGGCTCCCAATAAAATAAATGGCAAAATTCTTACTGATTTCAAACTGAGCAGAATCAGACCCTTAATAAAAGAGGAGTGTTTTCAGAGTTAAAATGGGAAATTTCAGGGGTCTAGGGATTCCTCAAAATAAATTTAAAATGTCTGATGATAACGATTACTTATTATTTGCATTATGGCAGCTTGCTAGAGGCCCCCAAGACTGGAACTCCATTATGCTAGAGCTGTAGACACACATACTGAGGCAGTCCTTGCCCACAGAACTCAGTCTACACAGCAAGACAGAAGGGTGAGAGGGCAAACAGAGGCACAGAGATTGGAAGTGACTTGACCATGGTCAAGTAAGATGATAAGTGGCAGAACCAGGAATAGAATCCAGACCTCCTGACTCCCAGCCCAGAGCACTATCTACTAGACCATGCTGCCTCCTCAACAGTTGGGAGCCAATTCTCTCCCCAAACACAATTTTAGTTCTAGATGTTTATAGATTCTCTGATAACTCAAGCCAGGGAGATGCATACACTGAAAGCAGTAAACTTGTAAAGCAGCTACACAAATGTTTGCTGTGAAATGCTGTTTGAAGTTAACATTGCAAAACCCTTTCTCCAACCCCTATTTTTCTTAAAAACATTCCAAGTTATTCTAAAGCAATTTTAAAATTTCTTTCTATTTTCAACTTCTATTTTAATTTACTTATATCAGCATTTATAAAACATGTGCTCTGGGCACATTCACATCTTTAAAAATATATCATCAAAAATTCATAACATGCTGTCAAACATTGGCAGCAAATGGACAATTCCCAAATTAATTACGAGCCATCACCAGCAAGAGGAGGAAACAAAGAATTCCATCCCTACTCCTCTTTTAGATTTAGTGCATCTTTCATGAACACCCTTACTTAGACAAAGGCCTGGGTAAAAAGGTGGGCTTTGAGAACTGACAATAAGAGCTAGTCAATCACTAGAAACTGGCCATCTACAATTCCAAGTGAATTAATGATAGATTCGGTACCTATCAGGATCATGCCTAAAAACTGCTTTTAAAAAACGATCTTGATGACACAAAACAGACCTGTTCTCAGTTCCACTCCTCATCATCAAAATGATCTCCTGCTAGGGGAGACAGCAAAGACAACAGCCCCTACTGAGAGACACTGGGTGAAGATATTGACACAGTGATAAGTATTTCTAAAACACATTGTAAAACCTTTTTTAATATCTATATTCTCATTCAATAAACATTTACTTAGCTACCCAAGGGATGAGAACTGATCAATGGAATTTTCCTATAGAGCTTCAAGCTCATTCTCTTAATGGCAACATAACAGAATCTACACTGTAAGAATTACAAGTATTCTAGATTCTCTTCACTGCCCACCCAGTAATCTTTAGAGGGGTTGTTAAAAATAATTCAGCCTGTTTCCAGTATTTACATTAATTAGCCTTCAAATCTGTAGGCCAGGATTTTAACTGCCTGCGGAGAAATATTTTCTGAACGTTTAAACTGATATAAGTTGCAATGGGCACATACCATAAAATAAAAAAATGCAGTCACTCTTACATGAGATTACAAAACAGAAATGACAAGAAAAGGACTTGCAGAATCAGGACCATCCTAGTGAGAAATGTACCACACAAACTAAGAACTATGGGCCAGATCCTAGAGTGGTGTAAGTTAGCAAAGCTCCATTAATATATTCCACACTAATTTACACCAGCTGAGGATGTGGCCCTGTGATATTTTTCAATAAAAACGAGTATTTTATGTAACTGTCCTGGTAATTAATAGCTGCAACAGATTACCTAGAAAGGGGTAAATTCCCCATAGGCTGGAGTATTTAAATCCAGAATGGATGTCTTT
This sequence comes from Malaclemys terrapin pileata, assembly GCF_027887155.1. Taxonomy (NCBI): domain Eukaryota; kingdom Metazoa; phylum Chordata; order Testudines; family Emydidae; genus Malaclemys; species Malaclemys terrapin. The sequence continues at coordinate 7,747,167 of NC_071517.1, forward strand.
CTAAACGAGATGCTTTAGTTTAACCACAAGATGCTGGGTTAAATACTGAAATCACTGGTACGGTTTTATGGCCTGTGTTATGCCTTAAGCCTGCCTAGATAAGGAAAATGCTCCCATCTGACCCAAACCATACTAATGAATTGATACACTGAGAAATGTTCATTTTATTGCTTTTGCACTTCCTTTTTTCACTTCATACATTTCAAACTTTTCTTGTAATACTAAACGTTTCTCCACAAAATGTGAAATTTTCACAGTAACCTTCTAGCATGTTTCCTGTGCCACAGGCTGATGAGCACAAATTAGCATCCATGCTAGTAGTCTGAGTAGTGAGCACAGAGTGTGAATCTCACAGATTACATGAGTGCGGCACAAATAGGTTTGTAGGATTTGTGCACAGATACAGTCAAAATATCGTAAAGGAAACTTGTAACAGTTTCACAGAAAATTGGTTGTACATATTTGATAAATGCTTCATCCAAAAGATAGATCTTCAGGACTAGGTTTCTATCACCTCTAGTGAATGTCGCATTGTCATTTTGTGTATGAAAATCAGATGGTCATTAAGTTAATGCCTGAAACTGGGAGCTGCGCTGGGAGAGGGCAGGTTTAAGGGATGGGTGCCAGGCACGTCACCATCTTTAACATCATTGAGTAAAACCATGGACATATTTCAGATTGGCTCTGGCTGAACAAAGACAGCGATTCAGAATCTCAGACTTGCTTGAACGGGATTTGAACGATGGCTGGACTGCTATTTAGTTTGTCACATCCCTCGTGCCTATGCCTATCCCATCCCATCCATCAGCAACTGCTGCTTCACAACTCCAATGCTCCTTGGAGTCGTGGGCTCCAGTCCTGACGCTTCACAGGCACAGGCAGACTTGCTGTATCCATCAGGAGCTTCACTGATGCTAGTGGGACTCTGCCCACACACAGCAGTTTGCCCACATACACGAAGTTACAGGATCAGGACAACAGAGAGTCCCAGCCATGGACAGCTCCAGGCTCACTCAGCTGAACCAATCAGGCCAATCTGATTATATTTAGCATTACATTGTTGGCCAAGCAAAGTGAGGTTTTATATCCAATTTCTCTGTTTGTCTGTCTGTTTAGAATGTAACAGGACAACTTTTGAACACCACATCTGATCAATTCCAAAATGTCAGGGATCTTTCTAGGCATCAAAGGGCAGAAGCATTTGATGAAAATTAGAAAACAGAAGGGAGAAATGGAGGACACACAGAGTCCCTGGCATTTGGTCAGTAGCTTCTACCACCTCCATAAACTGTCTATAGATCAAAGAATAGATTGATGGCAGCCACCACCTTCTACCATAACAATAAACACCCACCATCTCAGCTCTGGCCATCACTCCAATACAGAAATAAGAATGATGGGGACAGGGGAAACTAGGAGGGCACACAGAGCCCCTGGCATGGGGAGAAGAATGGGAGACCTTGGCCTGGGAAGAAACAGAGCCACTGGCAGGTGGCAGAGAGGGGAAAAGGGGGGACATACAGAACTCCTGGCATGGGGCGGAGGTAGGGAAGTTACAGAGTCCCTGAAATAAAAGAAGATGGGAGGGTGGCACACAAGGAGCTTGTGGGGTGGAATGGAGGAATGCAAGGAGCTCCTCATGTGGCCAATGTGACCCTCCAGTAAATATATTCAACGTTTGCACACTTTTTGTCAACAGGTATCAAAGTTATTTGTACTGTTACACTGTTACATCTGAGCTTCTGGTTTGCTCGACAAATGGACAGACAAAAACATAAAGCAGATCCACCCAACCTAGTCAGCAAAGATAAAAGTTGCAACCATTGCCAGGAATAGTTTATTTTAAATATTCCACATTTTAGGAGTGAAGTAAATATATGTTGGTGGTATGTGTGCAGGGCTTGGATACAGACAGTGAAAATACTTTAACTGCAATTCTTCCAAGCTTCATAGTTCCTAAATTCTCTAATAATTTAAAAAGTCTATTCTGTTGCCAAAACACACTCGAATAGATATACTAGATCGGTAAAAACTATTCTAATCCCTTTGCAGCTTTATTCAGCTACCAAGTAAAATTCTTCTGAAAACTCACTGCTTCTGGCTATATGCTTAGAATTATGACCAATAATAAAAACTGGAAGTATATTTTTCAATTCTGAAACCCTTATGCTTTTCGTAAAAATGATATAAGCTTATACACTCCTATAATGCCTGCAGGCACCATTGTAACACTGAATGTGCTAATACAAATGTGGGAATTTTTTTTAATCAGCAAAAGCTAACAGTAATAATGCTCCCTCATTGTTTGAGCCCTTCTTGTCAGTATTAAGCAGCTTTTGTCCTTTATTCTTGCCTGCAGACTACTAATGACTCAATTTTCATTCAATGACTGAACTGGAAGGCATTGAAGATATTTTAAGATCTTTCACAACCTTTTTCATTTATGAAGAAGAGATACAGGTACATTAATGAGAGAAGTCAGTAGCCTTCGGTTTCTTTGTTCAGTGATGTGTCCTGAAGTCACTGGTGTTTAGTGTTCAGCTGCATTATCAGGAGCTTTCAGCAGATCTCTTACTAACAAACAACGTCAAAAAAAATGTAGCACAACTATGTTAAAAATTGCCCATCAGATTAAATGCACCGTGGTTAACAGATAGTAGATGTATAATGCAACTATTATAGTGCTTGCTTTGTAATGAACGGTGTTGCTAAACTACAAATTAGCTTCAGTTATAATCCTCGGTCTTCACTTTCTCATAACATTTAAGACAATATTTCCTTTGGGGCTGAAATTTTCTATGTTTAGTTTCAGAAAATGGGTCATTTTGTTGTTGTTAAAAGTTTAAGGAAAATATGTTCAACCATTTTTAGTAGAAAGGAGCCTAAACAACAAAATTTGAATAGGGATTCAAAGTTTGTGGGTGTCAGGATTTGGGGTTTAGGTCAACCCCAGGTAACACTACATGTGGGAGAGGGAAATCCCACTGTTTCTACTAGCAGTAATATTTTAAAATGGTCACTGAAAGAGGGATGAGTTTTGAACCTGTGTGTATGAATAACAGTTGTTCTGGAGAACAGGAACTGTCATATGTGAAAAAAACTATAGATTGAAAAATCACTTCTGAGCATGCTCATTAGGGGCCTGATTCCCAAAGCCTGTTTAGGTCCATGGGAATCTTTCCAAAGACTTCAATGGGCTTTCATCAGACCTTTGATCTCTAGCTAAGAGGAAGAATGGCCCAGTAGTAGGGCCATAACCTAGAACTTAGGAGACTCGGGTTCAAGTCCCTGCTCTGTCATAGACTTCCTGCATGACCTTGGACAAGTCACTTAGCCTCTCTGTGCTCAGTTCCTGAGAGGCCGAAATGGGAATAATAATACTTCCCTACTTCAGAGGGTGTTGCGGAGTGCTTTGAAAATGCTTTATAAAGTTAGGTATTATTATTATCTACTGAAACAATTTGCATAAACCAGACTGAACATTTCATTCAAACTGAAAACATGATCCTTTAAAAGGAATAAAAGATTGTTAACATTAGGAACAGGAGGAAATCACAGGAGTGAAAAGAAGTGTGGCTCGCACAACCAGAGAGTGTGAACAATTCTGCAACTGTCTGAAAATTGCAAGCTTTATTTTAAATTGTAAAAAGAATGCCTATCTTTCAGTTGCTAAGATTCAGCCATCACAATATCATAGAAACTATCGGGCAAGTAATTCTGAGTAATGAAAAAGCCTGACTAAACTGTAAGCAGCTTGCAGCCAATCTGCAAAGAGAAAAAGAAGCTAACTCCATTGAAATAGTCATTATAAATTATGGCCATGATTCTGCAAGCTTTTCATGTGGGTGGAGCCCAGCGGAATGCCACTGACTGAAGCGGGGGTCTGTGCAGTTGTAGAGGTGGTGCAGCTCGAAGGGTTGTAGTCTATTTGCTTAGCTCTACATTCCATATTCAAGTTGTGCAAGATACTACCGGTCCTATGAAGGCTGAGATAATCTATGCCATCTATCTATATCAAGCACTAAAGCTAACAGAGACACAAGGTGGGTGAGGTAATATCTTTTATTGGACTAACTTCTGTTTGGTGAGAGAAACAAGCTTTCGAACTCCCTCACCAAACAGAAGTCAGTCCAATAAAACATATTACCATACCCACCTTGTCTCTTGAATATCCTGGGACTAACATGGCTACAACAACACTACACACATAACCCAATAGGAAGTTGTTCAAAAAACCTCTAAAAGTATGCAATTTGATAACAGATATTGTGACAGATAAAATGCGTAAGTGTATCAAGAATTCATATTCTTGAGAAAGCAATGAAAGGTAAATCCAACGAAGAGCTACCTCTGCATTGTTGTAGAAAGCTGTACTGTTTTTCTCCTGCACATCTTCTCCGCGTGCTGTGAAGAAAGTCAAAGGGTAGAAATCTTTGTGTGCTGGCTGCTTTCCACTTGCCATCAATTTGCCCTCATAGAAAAGGTCAGATGTGTAACTGCAATGAGGCAAAACACAGAATAAAATGTGGAATTTGCATTTGGTCCCGTATCCCACTGACAAATATGCCATCAAAGAAAATAATGTTTTATACTGAAACAAAAGCCCTAATTCTTACTATAATTCTAACTGACTTCTCTTATGTGATGTTTCCACATTACAGGCAGTGCTGGTAGTGCCATCTAATGTCTGCCCAACACTTCCCATTATAAAACCCTATTTTCAGTTGCCAAACTCTAACCATTCAGACTGAAATTCTCTGTGACAGATGTGTGAGCTGCATCACAAATGGTTCAATTGTTTCAAAATATGTTGTTTTGCCCATGTTAAAATTCTTACAACTATTTAAGTTAGAAGCTCTAGCCCCTCACTCAATGCCTTAGAGCAAGGACTTGAAATTGGGTAGCAAGATCACTCTGGTGTAATACCAGCAGCACTTTTGCTGCTCCTATCAAAAACTGCCCAAATCTGGTCGAGTTCTGAGCCTCTGAAAAACCTCTATTTGCACATGCTCAGAAAAGAGTTGTTAGCAATTGGCAGCTAAAGCTCTGAAGATTTTGTCTGCACTGAGCATGCTCCAGCCCAGGGCTGCAGGGACTGAGCAAGGCTTTCCCTGCAATTGCTGTTACAAGCCATTGGGGTGCTGGTCATTAGAAGTGAGAGGAATGCTCCCCCTGCTGATACCCAGGCAGTGTGGAAGAGAAGGAAGCTGCCTGACCTAAAGGGAGATGGGACAAGAACCAGACCTGGGGGTGGAGGACAAGTAGATTGGAACAAGGGTTGTGGGGAGACTGGGACCGGCTGGGCAAAAAGATTGAGGTAAAGAGCCAGGGGAGGAAGACTGGAGAAAGGAACCACCCCTACCTCTCCCGCCCCACAAAACAGTATGTGATCATGTAATTAAAGAGTGTGTCATAATGCACAAGGGGTAAAAAATTATGGTATGAGCAGCCCCCCACGGACCTCAACATTTTTACCATGGACACTTGTGTAGGGACACATTGCCTACCCCTGAAGAAAACTGTCTGCATAATCGATAACATATTATATCAACTGCAATCTTAAGCTGACAAGTCCCTTAGAGAACATGAAAACTGTCATTCTTGCAACCCTGTATCCCTCAGTTTTCCCAAAGAACAGGCATAGCCTTTATTATTTATTAATCACTTGTATTATTACAGCGCTTAGGAGCCCTACTCATGGTCCAGGACCCCACTGTGCTAGGCACTGTACAAACACACAACAAAAAAACATGCAAGCTTCCCAACACTGTCCCACTCATAACCCTCAACCTGGACATGGAGCTACCCCCTCTAGAAGTCAGAGAATTGTTCAGTCTTCGTGATCCCCTAATCCTTGAAGGCTGCCAGTTATTGTAATTGTGGTTTTGGTTGGAGACGTAGACAACTGTCCACTGGAAACGCAAAAAACTCATTTCACATATGCCATCAAATCACCACCAGATCACAACTTTAGGTCACTATAAACCAGGGCTGCATTACACTAGACAACTCTGAGGTGAATGTATCTATATCCCATCTGTAATCTAAAGTGGGAAGAATCAGCCTCCCTCTGAGTCCCATCAGCTGCCCTCTCATTTATAATTTCTAGAAATTTATCGGAAACTAAACCACACTTGAATCTGTAACGCAGTGTACATCTAATGGAAAGAGGCCTTATTATATACTATTTAGGAAAGTGTGTTAAGCCATTTTTCTGCTTTTTGCTGTGAATAAAGTGAGTGATAACGTAATTAACTTGATTGGATAGCAACAGAATATTCTTCACTAAATATTGAGCAAGGACTTAAACTTTAACATTTTTCTCCATGAATGCACTGATTCTTTTTAGCACAGTTCATGGATGAGTTCATTATACTAGCAGCTATTAATTTATCACAGCATAAAAATGACAAAACTAATTAAGTGAGTCTTTAAAAAAGTAACAAAAAATGACACTAGCAAAGTGATAAGACCATAATTTGACCAATTTTTTTCTTTTTGTACTTATAAGATCATGTCATTCTATACGTTGGAGGCAGCTTTTTTTTTTTAAGCAAGAAAAAATATCAATGCTCTTGAATTATGCTGATGCTGCCTCAATTTTTGAAACTAATAAAAGAACTGCAGAATATGGGCTGAGTTGAAAGCTGATTAATTTCAATTCTACTCTAATTTTTTTAAAAGAAGTACTAGGTTAGTGGTCCAAACCACTACAGGTTTGAAGAGTGTTGCTCAGTATCATGGGCTATTACTGCAGTATTTTTATAAGGGCTTCAAAATCAAGGTTCTGCAGCTGCAGAGGCTACTTCCTGTGTGGAGAGGTGGAAATGGAAATGGTATGCCGGATGCCATCAGGTGGTCGAGGGACATCTACATAGAACACATCACCGGACATCGGCAATACCAGGAGGGATGAGCTGGAATGCCGATGAGAAGCGCAGTCAGGAAAGTAACTCAAATGCTTTCCTGATGGACTGTTTTTTTCTCTAAATGGACAAACTATCCTAAATTTTCAATTACTGAGGGACAATATTCACTCATTGATATATTTTGCTTTCCGCCACCAATTCTCTGTATAACTTTTTTCATGAGTAAAGTACCCGAATGCATGGATGCTAGATATCTAAACTATATTCTTAAATTCATTCATCTAAATTGGGTTATTGCTGATTATGCACTATATGTGTCTTATGACTTTAAAAACAAACTTTGTATTTGTGGATAATCTAAGCACTATACCCAGATGTACAGACACTCTTTTATCAACCTATATATTATATACTTTTTATTATCATTAGCGTTAATAAAAAAATTATTTCAGCAATGTTTGGTCACCCCAACCTGCCTGCTTCTTCAGGACAGAATCACAAATTAGCCATGGCCTTTCACAAAGACATTGGGGAACATACTGAGCATATTCAGTGAGGGTTAACTAATGCCAGCCAGAGCAGGAAAGACTCACAATCAAGGCACCTCTCCCTGAATAACAGCTCCATAATAGGAGTGTCAAAATATATCCTAATTTTTGCTCCTTGCAGCTAGTTTCAGAACTTCGTCTTTTTTTTTTTTTAAACAAAAAAGCTTCGTCTCATTATTTAACAGTGGAAAAATTTCTCACCAATTAACTTTTAAAATGCAGAACTACTATGATTTTATTATGTAAATGCAAGTTGTAGCTCCTTCTCTCTCTCTTTTAAACTGCTTGTGGCACTGAAATGACAGAGTTGTTCTGCCTTTCGAGGTTCACTCAAAAGTGTGATACAGTGAAAAAGTTCACACCTACTTGATGATAGCTTCATGGGAGCGATAGTTCTCACACAGCAAGATCCTGCATGGAAACTCTGCAGGGTAGTGCTCATAGAGCCGATCAAGTAATGAAACATGAAGATTTCTCTCCCTGGCAAATTCGCTGTAGACAAAAGGACTGAGCTGTAATAGACACACACATACAGAGAAAATTTAACTAAATATGCAGACTTGGATTTTCATACTCCTAAAAGAAAAACTCTACATCAACTGAAGGATGGCCTGTAAACAACTAAATCTTACAAAGCTGCTTCAGTAGTATTAAGAAAACATATGTCCCTGACTTGGATTTGGGGCTAGTTACAATAACTACATAGAAACACAGTTTTCTGCTGCAAACGTGACAAGTATGTATGATCTTAGCTGAACAGCAGAATATTTTGTTACTATGTAAAGATGAAAGGAAGAAAAAAAGCTTGTTTACATGTGTGTGCCAACCCTAACCCAAAACACCTTTGTCTATGTTTCGCTTATATAGTTTGCAGACATCACTGACAACCTCAAACAATGGAAGGAGATACACACCTCGCAGAGTACTATCTTGCAATTCTCTAGTACCTTTAATCTGAGGATCTCTTCAAGGCTTATAAAATTAAGTTATTATACTCAGTGGGAGAACTAGGAATAGAACTCAGATGCCCTGGTTAGCAGTATGCTTCCCTGATGCCTACACCACATTCACATGTCTTTAGTGGTGAGTCACATCATTTGCTGTAGCAGGAAAATGCATAACCCAGGATTTCAATTTAGAAAGGTAAGGAAATATGGAACTGATTTTAAAACATAGTTTACACATGCTGGGAAATGTTAAGCCTACATATATAGTCTGCTATGTTAATGATTTGAGATGCTGTATTTATTATATCAATGTCAGCTCACTTTTAACTTTAGAAATGAAAATGTTGCACACTGAGGTGAGATCACTGTTTTTTTAAAAAACATGAAAACAGCCAAGCTATTTTACTTGGAAAACAGAGGAGGAGTAGGATAAAATAGAGACAGCAATGTGGCCTAATGGTTGGGGCACTAGACTGGGACTCCCGACACTTGGATTCAATTCCTGGCTCAGTCACTGCTTTGCTGAGTGATGTTGGGAAAGTCACTTCCCTCCCTATATCTCAGTTTCCCTATCTTTCAGATGGGGATAATGATAATGACTTCCTTTATAAAACGTTTTGAGATCTACGGATGAACAGTGTTAAGAGCTCAGGATTATTATTAGAACAATAAATGCCCCATTGGCCCTGTATCAGGTCTGTAGGTCCTGCAGTCCCAACAGGGGTATTTATGCGAGGATTAGAGGAGCCATAAGCATATGACATTACATCTATTGTAGCGGTGCACAGGAAGGGGCTGCATCCTCACTAAACTTCATTACAATGTCAACACTACATTTTATTCTCTCATTGTGCTGTAAAATGTCAAGAAAAGTAACGGCAAATCCATAAAAGTCATGTTAAAAGTCTAACCTAAGCCAACAAAGCAAGTACGGCTGACCTTATTCTTAGCTCACTCCCTTTTGCCTTCAGGCAGCAGAATGGCATGCCATCATCAGTGTTTGAGACTCCTACAATTTCTAAGCACAGCATGGTGACACAAGGGCAGAAACATAATGGTATTTTCAATTTCAATTCATCTAATAGAATATTCACTGCCGGTTTAGATCCTCTTCCTGATGTTGTTGTAATAAAAAAAGCACTGCCTAAATCATAACATGTGATATCTGTTTTCCTTCACCTCTTTTAGAGACGGTGTGGGCTAGTGGTCAGAGCACAGAATGAGAAGGAATTCTTATCCTGGTTCTGCCACTGACTCAGTGGGAAGCCTAAGGCAAGTTACTTTATCTCTTTGCGCCTCACCTTCCCATGTATAATATGGGGTGATCATACTTACCTGCCCACCTCATTAAACTGAAACACTATGTAACTTTTATACTTATATACTTTATAAAAGAAAGAACTGTCCCAGTGGTTACAGCATTAGCCTAGGACTTGGCTGAGCTGGGTTCAAACCCCTGCTCCTCCACAGACTTCCCTGTGTAATCCTGAGCAACTCACTTAGCCTCTCTGTGCTTCTGTTCCCCATCTATAAAATACAGCCCTTCCCTATCTGATAGGGGTGTTATGAGGATAAATACATTAAAGATTGTGAGGCACTCTGATACTACAGTAATGGGGCCAGATAAGTACCTTATATAGATGGATAAACTTAATACATTTTCTGAGGGAAACATAATATAAACCGAGCTCGATATGAAAAAGTCCTGAGGCTCTTACTTGCATATGGTCTCCAGCCAAGACGATTCTTGTGTTTTTATTAGCTAATGCTAGAGGCATGATCGTCTCACACTCCATGGCCTGCGCAGCTTCATCTAATAGAATATGCGTAAAAAACCCTATAAAATAGAGACATCAGCAAATAAATGAAATCACAGATATGATTAAAAAAAAAAACAGTGATGACACTACAATAAACTACCTAGAGCATTACATTCTGATAGTCACCAATGGAAACTATCTACACATTCATATGCAAATGAATGTCTACTAACTGCTAAAAACCATCCAAACAATAGCGCAGCATATCAGATGGACAATGGTGCCAACTGATTCACACAATTATTTTAACTTTTGCCTGAGAGAACCCCTCTTTCCCCTGACACCCCACCACAGTTGACAACAGTGGAGATAGTCAATCTGGAGCTTCCTTGATACAAACAAGAGGGGACCGCTAGCAGGATGTTCTCCAAATAGGTTTCTCAACTCCAGAATTTGCTGCCCTACTGGGTCTGACAGAGCCCAGATTTGTTAACCTTCCAGACACACTGCCAAGTCCATCTATTCTTGCAGGCATTTAGACCTTGATCAAGCAAAGCATTTCAGCCCACATGTGTGTAGTCCTATTGACTTTAGTGGCACTATAAATTTTCTTAAAGTTATACACACACCATAGTGCTTTGCTGGACTGGGACACTAGGGAAAGTGGGAGTTCATGAGGGGAGGAACTGGAGGGCAAAAGAATTTAAATAATACTGGGCCTGATCTTGGGACAAGAACCTGTCAACCATCAAAGTAATAACTGGAAATTCTTATGTAATTAATATAATTAATACATAATCTGTAGATCAGGCTACACAGTCTAGTCACGGGAGAATTCGTAATTGGAAAAAACTGATGAACTAAAGCTTTGAACAGAAAATTTGTAATTTGTAATTGTGTTTCTTAAATTCTTGATGCTCTAGATAGGTAAAATAGAAATATAAATATATATTTCAATTTTTGAGAAATGTCTCTATATATTTCTTAAAGATTTAAAATGGCGTCAGAGAACAATTTCAAGTACAATGGAGTTAGATTTATTATATGTAAAAAAATCTAACAATCATTCTTTGAAATAACAAAATAATTAACAGCTATTGGTTATCAAGTGATAAATTATTCAATGCTTTATCACAAAAACTAAGAAAGTGAGCCTTGAACCCCTTGTAACAACTTTATAGGTGTATCAGCATAAATATACGCAGCCCTTTACCAAATAAGTAAGGTAAGAACTTTTGTCTCAAAGAGATCACATTCAAAATCAAAAATCTTGAAACAAAAATGTATAATGATTTAGAATTTAACCTTATCTATAGCAGCAAGTGTGTCCAGCCGTAAGGAGTTAATCTTAAAAATATCTTTAAGGAGATTAGACATTCTCTAAATGTCAGATGAAATTTATTTGTGGATCAAGGAAAGTGATGGGCCCTAAGCAGCCTTTGCCCCAGTGAATTAGTCTAGGTTATTTCAAATAAAATAATCTAGAAATAACAAATGAATCTCTTTTTAATGTAATGGTGTGTGCGCCCGCAGGTGTATGTGCATACGGAGAGAGGGGAAGGGGGAGGTAAGGGAGTCTGCATAGCTAAACAATCCACAAAAAGTACAGAATGATTTGTGGGTGTTTTGAAAAGTAAATTACCTGATAAAGATACGAAAATATGTACTGTATGTGGAAAAGCAAGATACCACTAACATCATCATTCCAAAGGCCTTGATTCAACAAAGTACTTAACATGTGCATAAATCAATCCCTCTTCAGCACAGTGTTTTGCTGGATCAGGGCCTGGAGCAAGCATGGTAGAATGGTCAAACAGTTTCCACTGAAACAAAGTTTGACAGAAGAGATAAATAAAATATTCAGCATCCCTATCTCTCCCATGCTGGATCAGCTCTAAATAATGGACAATTCTGGTTTTTTTTTCATTAAAGTTGGCTTTTTTTTTAAATGATCCCCATTTTCTAAATAAACACAGTTCAGAATGAGGCTAATCTGAATACCAACAAATTTATATTGTAACATTTAACACCTCTGTAACATTCACTAATTACAAAGATTCATATTTTCCTTCTTGTCTCTGGATCCAAAAGGGAAAACCAAAAAGAATATTGAGAGGGTTCATTTATGGCAGGGATGGGGAAAGATGTAAGAGCCACTTTGACTTGTACTGGAAAATACTGAAGGAGACTATTTCTCAAAAGTATTTTAAAGATATTTCTTGTTTGAAATCTTCTCACCAGGTTCAAGATCCAGTTGACATAGATACTGTGAAGTATTCAAAGTAACAACTACTACTCGTTGTCTAAGAATATCTTCTTTCTGTGGCATCTGAAAGGTGGAATGTGTGCTTGAAATCAAACAGTATTGATGCACTACTGGGTGGACAGTCTTTACCCAGCGATTTCTGAAATATACCCTAGAAAAGAAGAGAGGGGCTCATTTTCTATAGGACGTAAACACAAAGACAGCTTAACATTTCATAAGCTAGGATTCTGTTTTCTATTACATAAAATAAGTTCTTTTGGAAGTTAAATCTTGCCACAGTGTAGAACCGTAGCAATTGAGAATTAATAGGCTGAGCCCTTTATATTAATACATGTACACAGCTATTGGACTCAGTTCAACAGTGACTCATGTAACAACGGTAAGAATATTGATGTTAATGAAATAGTAAGGCTAAGTACCAAGTATCTATGAATACAGTGTATGGATAACTACCTGCTCTTAAGTGGTTGAAATCCAATTCAAATAGTTAGCCTCTGAGCTTTACTAAGCCTGGTTTGATTACCATGTTGAACTTTTATTCTATTTAAAACTCAATTCATTGATAGTTTGGGAGTATTTCATATACTGAAAAACAACGAAGAGTCGGGTGGCACCTCAGAGACGGAAGTGGGTTTTTTACCCACGAAAGCTTATGCCCAAATAAATCCGTTAGTCTTTAAGGTGCCCCGGACTCCTCATTGTTTTTATGGATACAGACTAACACAGCTACCCCTCTGATACTTGGTGTCATGTACTGAAATATCACTTCCTAATCCTAATCCTGCAACTGGCAGAGCATATGGCAGTAGTCCACTCGTGTGGCCAATTACAGGTTCAGGGCCTTAAAAAGTATGTGAAAGGATATTGCTCAAATCCTACCCTTCCTTTTACACTTATTGAATGTCTTGTAAACTCTAAGAATCAAACAGAAATTATGTTAATTATTTTATTGTGAGGGGCCATAATAAAGATACTAGATAATGTTTTCACCTCTCTTAGCCAGAAGGCCAGGAAGTGTATGTGTGTATGGGGGGGGGAATCCTAGTACCAGAAGTCAGGATTTTCCTCGACTAAATTTTAGTAATCTGGACATTATCATCAAAGGCACGGAAGAGAAATGTCATCTCAAAACACATAAATAAATTAATTTTAGTGGGACATACTGTGTTATTTCAATAGAGAGTTCTGCTTAAAAACTGATGGCATGATATGACTCACTTTGTGAAAAGGAATGGGAAGAGGGAAAAAAAAAAAAAAGGGGGCGGGGAAGAGAGACTTGGGCCATGATCCAGGAAAGCGCTTTAGCGTAAGTAATCCCACTGATATAAATGGAGCTATGCCAAATTGCACCAACTATGGATCTGGCCCAAGATGTTGAAATCAGCATATAGGCATTCAAAAAACAGGGATTTATGCACCTAAGTATCAACATGACTGAAAGATGTGGGATTTGGACATCCTATGTAGGTACTCATGTTTGAAAACTGGGCTCACAATATCTACAATGACCCTATTCAATTACGCTACATCTAACAAGACAAAAACAATTACTCAGGCTATTCTAAATTTGGTTTATGAAAACAAACGTGATAATGTCCTTATGGGCCAATGAGCACAGAATGAAATGCAAAGAGCTGCAAATGCATTGCATTACTCTGAATGACTTAGTTATTCATCAAAGGGTAAGACTTGAAATTGACATTAAGTTACTAAACAGAAACACAATTAAGCTAGAAATCAATGCAGAAGGAAATGATTTAAACTCCTGACTTACTCTAGTGAATATAGAAAAAAACACATTCTAATGATATAAATATGTAGTTTATCACCAGCTGTTAAGCTGAAAATTTCAACTGCTATTTTATACTCAGTATAACAAGACATAGGGAATACAGAACAAGGGACTGAGAGTAAGAGCCTAGATTCTATTCCCAGATGTGCCACTGACCTCCTGTGTAAAATAAAGCCATTCACTCCACCTCTCTGATTCAGTTTCCCTGTCTGTTAAATGGGGATAATCCTTACCTATCACTTTGTAGAGGTATTTGTGAGGATTACTGAGTTTCATATGAGTTTATGTTTGTAAAGCACTTTGAGAATCTTGGCTGAAAGGTGCAATTGAAATGCAAAATAAATGGTCATTAGACATTATTAGACCACGCACTGCCTTTTATTACACAAATTTAATTTTGCGTGACTCGGGTTGGCTGACAGCATCTCAAAAAGTATCTCTGCTCAACAATTACATTTTCTTATTTTGTTATGAGATTAAAAAGGGTAGCCTAGAGCAATTATTCACCACTGGCAGAAAAGGCTCATAGAATCTCAGAAAAATACGGCTTTAAGGGACCTCGAAGATCATAGAATGCATTCTCCCCCCCCGCCCCCCCTCCTGCCGAGGAAGGACCAAGTATACCTAGACCATCCCTGACAGGTGTTTGTCTAACCCGTTCTTAAAAACTTCCAATGATGGAGATTTCACAATCTCCTTTGGTAACCAGTTCCAGTTCTTAAGCATCCTTCACAGTTAGAAAATTCTTCCCAATATCTAACCTAATTTTGGTACAGACTACGTCAATTATTTCTTGTCCTACATTCAGTGGACAAGGAGAACAATTGATCTTTATACTTTCTATAACAGCCCTTTACATATTTGAAGACTGTTATTAGGTCCACCCCCAGTCTTTTCCCTCCAATAAACGTGCCAAGTTTTTTTTAACCTCATAGGTCAGGTTTTCTAAAACATTTATCATTTTTGGTGCTGTCCTCTAGACTCTCTCCAATTTGTCCACTTCTTTCTCAAAGCATGGCACCCAAAAATGCAACACAATACTCCACCAGAGGCCTCAACAGTACCAAGCAGATCAGGATAATTATCTCTCCAGTTTTTCACTAGGCACTCCTGTTAATACACCCCAGAATATTTTCACAACTTTTTCACATTGTTGACTCATATTCAATTTGTGATCCACTAAAACCCTCGGATCCTTTTCTACAGTACTACTGCCTAGCAAATTATTCCCCACTTTGTATTTGCATATTTCACTATTCCTTCCTAAGTGTTGTACTTTGCCCTTGTCTTTATGGAATTTCATCTTGTTGATTTCAGACCAATTCTCCAATTTATAAGATCATTTTGAATTCTAATCCTGTCGTCCAAAGTGCTTGCAATCCCTCTCAGCCTGGTGTTGTCCGCAAAATTTATAAGCATACTCTCCGCCCCATTCTCAAAATTATTAATGAAAATATTGAATAATGCCAGACACAGGACAGACCACTGCAGGACTCCACTAGACGCGTCCTTCAGTGTGACAGCAAATCATTAATAACAACTGTATGAGTTTGAAACCAGTTGTGCACCTACCTTGCAGTAAATACCTGACAGATGTGACAAACTGGGAAATGTCATGATATAAACCAGTACTAGTACTTCGCCAAACTTTGAACATAGTGGCTTTTTTTTCGATGCAATTTGTGTCTGCAAAATCTGCTCCTGTAATTTCTTTGACTTTAAGGGCAGAAGGGCCCATTATGATTATCTAGTGTCTGACATGCATAACAAAGGCAAGAGAATTTCACCCAGTAATTCCTGCATCAAGCCCACAACTTCTGGTTAAGCTAGAGTATACATTTTTTTATTCCACAAATTTGAATACTTGCACTTGTAAGTATCTGACTGCAGGTGCTATCAGGCAGTAACAAGTGCAGGTACTCAAATTTGTGCCTGCAACTGATTTTGCTTGAGCAAAGTTACAAGTGCAAATGATATGGGTGTACACTGTGGCCACGGAAAAGGAGGTTTGACTTCAGCCAGCTGAGAATTCAGGCCCCAATGTCAAGCACATTATGTCAAGAACCCAAACAAAACACCTAAATTAAGAGGAAATTCAAATCTGAACATTGTGGCTCAGGCTGACCTATCTTTGCACAGAACTAGAATACACTGCATGCAGTGAAAACCATAGGAAGTACATGATGAAACTGAAAAAGCATGGAAAATTTACACAGCAATCTCTGTCAAGCAACTAGTACTTTGTAATAGAAAACCTGCAAAATCGCACAGCAGGGATCCATCCCTTTTCAGAATATGGCACTGTACATGTTGCAATACTTTCTAATGCCACTTTAAAAAGCATTTTGGAAACAACCTGCAATTACAATGAAATCCATGTAAGTTATTTTTCTAATCTGACACCAGTATGTTCCAGAAAATGCATTTATTTTTGTTGACGTCTACACTGATAAAAAGTACAGAGAGTGGATCAAATTCTCTGCTAGTCTAACTTTCCATTGGCTTCAGAGTTACACTAGCAGAGAATTTGGCCCAATATGCCTGTTCAAGGTTCACCTGCTTATTTTCTTCTGTTCCTCCACATTATACTGTCGTGGCTGAATTTCTATCAAATTGTTTGAGTGAGCAGGGCCAACAGGCTAACTGTAAAGTAACTAACTTCCATGTGTGATTAAAATTCAAGGCCATCTCCATGCTTATGAGTTGCGTTGGGGATGCTCCTAAGTCACCTAGGCTAAATTTTCAAAAGTACCTAAGTGAATGGGCCAGGAACGGGGTTTAGGCCTCAAGAAACGAACCTCTGGGACGAGCAGAAGGGAACTTCATTTCAATTCACGCTTTAGAAAGGAGGATCCTCTCAGCTTTTCTACATAGGAAAGGGTAAACGAGCACTGCTTTGGAGCATCCAAGGTCGATCTCCTTTCTGAACCAGGGAACGCTAACATCTCTCCCCACTTCTTGGTCAGAATTCTCTCTCCTCTCCTTCACTCCCCCTCAGGACATGTTCCAGAGGACTCCGCTTGAAGGAACTGCAGTTCTCATTCTCCAGAATTGGAGGAGTCAGCTTTTTCTCATTTGAAATTCCTCCGGTACAAGGCAGCTGGGAAGCCTAAAAGTCTCATTTCAGGCCACTGTTAAAATTAAAAATCTAGGAAGTCCTAGGAATCAAAGAGAAAAACTTGAAACGCACCTGATTTCTCCCTTATTTCTTCAAAATCACCCACAAATAAAAAGGTGAATTATTAAATCTGAGCAGGAATGCTCACACTACAAAAGTAGAACATTTTTTTCCTCTGGAAAAGTCTACAGCCATGAGAAAAAAACCCAACACCTTTGGCACATATAACCAGCTAAGCCTGTTTCAGGTTGTATGGAACAAGAGCCCGTGTGAAGTCAAACTAGATTCACAGTTGCCTTTTCACTCCTCCTTTGAGGTTAGGATAAGTTCTCAGTGGGAATTTCCAGAAAAAGACAATTAGCTAAAGAGGCAGATTTTTACATTTTATAAGAGCCAAGAACCCAAAGATTCCATGTCCCCAAAAACAGTGTCCGAAAAGCTGATGTACGGGAAATTTCTCTGGCTACAGGCATGATTATTCCCTGTGAGAAGGACATTTTTCCCTGAAAGGGATTTGATTGAAAGAAAGATAAAGAGCTCCCTGAGAATAGATTCTGACTGGCTGCCAGCTGTCCTGTAAGCTACTTTCGGTGCTACATGTTTTGCTAGCACCTTCATGGCTTGGTACAATGGCTTTAAGTCCATTAAGCATAATAATGTCGGCTCTCTAGTGAAAGATGTCATCTTAGCTCTGCTTTTATGCCCAATGCTTCCATGAATATCATGCATTCTTCTGCCACAGCCAAGGGCCTCAGGTCTGTGGCTAGGTCATACTCACCTGCGGTATCCTTGGAATGATGGTGATTATTCTAAGTTTCTACATGCTTCAGAATTCTCTGGTTCAAATGTTATTCAAAGAAACCTTGGAAAAGGTTGTGGCTGATAATACTGGCATAACAAAAATGCTTTCTACTGGCTACTAAAAGGATATTCAAGCAATCATGCAGATCAAAGCAGTCCTTTTGGACCCAGCATCAGCAGAAGCATAGCCCCAGAGATTCCAACTATAAGCCTAAAAAGTACTGGAACAATGGCAGCAGGGGAAAGTCATCCAGCTCTTCTGCTGTGCCTGCCTGCCCTCAAAGCCTCTGTATGACAAGCTAAGGCCTTTGGTTGGATATAGGCATGTGGGGAACTACTGTCAATTTCTTCCTGTACTGGCAAGCCTCCACAAAGAGACTAGCAAGTCCTGAAAGTAGTTCAGCATGGATGCTTCCTGGAAGTGACATGACAACCCAAAACATTCTTCATCCAATCTCTCTTCTCCAAAACCCCACAAAAAACATAGGAGTTATGCAAGAATTCTGTCACCTTCTTGCTCTGGGGGCCACAAAGTCTGTACAATACCAGAAAAATTCTCAGGGCTATACTATATATTTTTTATCATCCACAAGAGGACAGGGAAGTCAAAACACTATTAAACCTAACGCAGCTCAATGCCAGCAGAAGAAAAACTAAAAAAAATAACAAAACTCCCAGATGGAAACATCTGTTTCAGCCTTTGCTGCAATACACCTGGGAGATTTCCTAATCTCAATAGAACTGGCTGTCATTTCACATCCCTATCACTGAGTCCTGCTGCTCTTTCATGTCCCCTTCACATAAGAGGATCTCCAATTTAAATCCTAGTCACTCCCCATCAACCCCTCTTCTGTTCTTTGGCTTAGTGACTATGCGAAAAGCCTATGCACATTTAACCCCGTGGGAGAATACGCTGATTCACACCTCTTTATTCCAGAAAGCAGAATTCGTCACCCAGAGAACCCTGAACAGTCTCATTATGGACAGCTTCAACCCAGAGGTAAAAATAAGCTGTGATGCTGTATAAAATGGAAGATAACTAGTTGCACTAATTCAGTCACCAATGTTACAAAATGGCAATAAATCTTGTATGAAATATGTCATGTAAGGTATAATCTGTTAAGTATGACTACCTTGTTAAAATACGTGTATCATCATTGTATGTGAAGTCATGAATATTGGCTATGTGTTTTGTTTTGTTCTTGCGTGACACCCACAAGGCAAATTTACATCCAGACCAGCCATTCCTGTGTTGGGCCACTGAAGAGATTCAATCCACCCAGTGAGCCCCTCCAGCAGACGTTTCATAGAGCACTGAGGCAACAGCTGCCCCACGATGCAGCAGGGCATGTAAGGACATGAAAAGGACACGAAAAGGACACGTGATCTAAGACTCCATCTTTTGCCAGTAACTTTCCCCAAATGACACAGAGGCCACCGGTGCAGTCCGGGGCAAGCCGGCTATAACTCTGCAATGGTCTCCATCGGCTCAGCACCGATCCTGGCACCGACGTGCGGCGCCACCATGGTCTCTGCGTGCGGACTCATCGGAGTCCGAATCGGTCATGGACTCATAGGTGTCCTCTGAGAAGCTGGAACCGTAGCCACCAGCACTCCCAGACAACAGGGATGACTCAAACTTTCTCCCCGGTACTGTGGCAAGAACTGACTCAGATGCCAACTCAGTGGCCTTTCTGGACCCCGTGGGCTTACCTCCAGTCCCAGGGGTCTGCCTCGGAATGCACCTTTTCGGTCGCTTCTGAGAGAAGAACTGTGTCTAGGGCCAGGGATCTCTCCCGAGCATCAGCCACCACTACCGCCACAATTGGTACTGTGCCCAGCACTGACAGCAGGGCCAGTGCCAGCACGGCCAGCAGAACCGGCACCGCGCCCGGCACAGCAGCTACGATCAATACCATGGAAGGTACTGTGCCTGGTGCTGCGCTCGGTACCATAGCCGACACTGAGGAGGACTCCATTTTGGGGCGGATCTGCAGCGTTTTAAGGGGCCGGAGGGGCACTTCCATGTTCGGGGCTCCTCATCATTGTCTCCAGATGAGGCAGTGGCAGGAACATCTGCGGGGCCTCCCCTTCCTGACAGCAGAGCACACCTTGAACTTCTGAGGTGGGTCGCTCCGAACCTCGGGATGCAGATCGAAGAGGTCACCAATGTGTCAAACCAATGGTGGACATTTTATCCCCGCAGGACCCACCACGGTGGCCCTTCCCCTGATGAAGACCATTCAGGAGAACACAAAAACTCTCTGGCAAAAACTATCCTCTCTGGCTCCTACAGCTAAAGGAGTCGAGAGAGTACTTTGTACCCTCCAAGGACTACAAATATTTGTTCACCCACTCCCACCAGACTCCTTTGGAAAAATTCTGTTGATGGCTTGCTAAGCAGGCAAACCCAACAGTCTTCGCATCACAGGTGTGAAAGCACTGAAGCTGCCCTCTGTCTCTGAAGATTAGAGAAGAGATTATATGGAAGAAAGGAAATCACCAGATGAGTAAATTTCTATTAGTGACCCCTTTAGCCTACGCTCCACCAATGCCAAAAATCTCCAAAAAGAGCATGTCCAACCTCCACAGCTGAAAGGATGGACACAAACGATATCAGAGAGAAGAGAGAGGAAAAGAAATCCTCTGAGCTCCAACAGGGGATTGAAGGATCTACTTCAAGTCAGAGCAGGTTCGACCATAATGCACAATCTGTTTCTACCTAAAATATCATGTTATTCAGTTTTCTCTCATTCTCACACATAATTACATCCAAATTCCTTCACATTCCTATAGATCCCTCCTACAGAGGCTTTCTGAATATATCATTAAACAGTATTTCCCTTACCATATTATTTTCTCATCTCTTTCCTCCACAGCTTCCCAAATCATGCTGCCCTACCTACAACATCTCTCTGCCTCCATATCACATTGAACAAACCTATTTATTCTTTACTTTAAAGGTGTACCAAAGAGTGCAAAATTGGTGTGGAATGGGATTATTACAGAATTCATTTCATACTGAAAACTATACTTAAAGTTATGCTGACATTTCTAATATAAACGCTTGCTATCACCTCATAACTTCCTGAAAAAAAATTCCATCCTGAGCTACAATTTCCCATGCTTGGTCTCAGCTCTTTACATTTTTGTCTTTGTAACTGTGACAGTACAAAGCAAAACCAGTAGAGGGATGAGTTCTTTAATTTTTTTTCCATTTAAACAATTGAGAAATTAAAGGCAGATCGGTACAGTCTAAAACTCAAGCTACAATTTTTAACACTCAAACTCAGGAAGGAAAAACAAAACGTAGGCTCTCATAGTCATCTTAACTCACCTACCCTACACATATGGAATATTCCAGCTCATTAGTTATTTTTAAAATATGTATTTTATACAAGGGGCTAATGTACAATGGGCACAATTCTGACCTTTGATACACAAATTCAGCTACAAATGACTGAGGCTACATCTTTGCTATGAAGTTAATGTAAGTTATCTACGCTCCAGTTAACTCCTCTTGAGTAAGCCTAGCTTGAGTGAGAGGAGCCACACTCCAAAATAAGACTCGAGCCGCAAAGAGTGACTGTTCTAGCAGGTAATGAGTTGTGCTCAGTCGAGCTGTAGTCTATCCCACTAATTGGCCCCTACTTCAAGTTAAAAGCACCAGACTCAAAGCAAAGGTTTTGGGGGAGGGGCTCAAGCTATAACTTGAGTTATCTCTGCAGTGAAGTTGCATGAATAAAACTGCCCCCCTACATAGCTAACATTGGTGAGCTAAGGTTATTAAGAGAGCCTCAATTTTGCACATCCTAACATTTCAGTGTTTAAGGCAGAAGTCAATGGGACTCCACACTAGTGCAGGGGTCTAGTCTAGCAGTTCCCAGTGTAAACTTAGTATTACATTAATGTAAGGTGATGTCTTTAATATAAAATTGTATTCACTGTAAAATTAATCTGAAATCACATTATCATCTGTATATTAATCAGTGAGAATGTTTAACATCCATTTAACATGCAGAGCTAAAGGTATCTCCGGGGAACAGAATGCTAATGGGTGTTGCGTATTGTTTAGCATGATTTTTTTGTTTTAGCTTGCTAATGTTCTCCTTATTGCTTATAACCAATTATGTAAATGACCTGTTCTCTAACACAGTCGATGTTTGTTTTAATTCGGATTCTATGGAATTGCTCTGAAGGATTTATTTTTATAAATTTTATATCTCCTGAAGCCTTGTACTCTGGGGACCCTATACCGATGGGGGTCTTTGGACATTACCGAAATACAAAAAAACAAAATAAGTAAGAAATAACAATAATAACAACAATAATATAGTGTGCAATAAAAGTTTTCATTGTACTCCTTTGGGGTGATCTACATAATATCTTAAGCTTCGCTATACATCAATAATAAAGCCATCTCCAATCATCCTTTTTATCAAATCACACTATCATGTATTTACTACATTTTTGCTTTGAAGGTGCTATAAATAACCAAATCATTATTTTATTAGAGAACGTTGTTGAATTTAAAGCAGAGTATTCAAAACTTAAAAAATTCTACAACTTCAAGCACTGCACCATTGATAGAGTGATTTATTTACTTTATAGATAACCTAAACCACAAAATATATGCATACAAAAATGATTATGCAAGTGTCACTGCTTAGCAAATATTAAGTCATCTTTTCCTTGAAAATAAATGTTACTGTCATCCCAACTAATCTACAGAAACATTCTTAGTAAAGATAATATTTAGCCATTTCATCACTTGTATAGCAAATAAAAGAAAACCTAAAGCAAACTGTTCAGTCATCTATAAACACATCAATCACTATAAGTGTACCATTTCCTGCCTTGACACTTAACTGATTCTGCTCCACCTGATATTTTCCTAGAATATAGAAAAAGGCTTATGGCACTACTTAAACTAATGGCAACGATTTTAATTGAAAACTTTCATCATGACAGACAGAATAAAAGCAAGCAAGCAAAGTTTTCTTTACTCTAATTAGAGTAGTTATGAAAACATAAAATGTACTGCTGGTGGGGCAATTATCTTAACGACTGAAGAACAGCCCCTCCTATCCAGACTGATCAACAAAACACCTCATGATCAATAATATAAAAGACACCTGACAGATCCAATATACTTGGTACAGACACTTGACCTTTCGCAATGCTAGAATGGGATCATCCACCAACGAAATAAAATGATTTCTTTGTGCCATGCCAAGCTCTAAAAACAGATGAAAGGAACTCAAGGAAATATGAAGAGTCAAAGCTAAAGTTGTCTCATCAAAAATGTCTCAATAACCTTCCCCAAAAAAGCAAATATTCAAGACTGGGCAGTAACTGACAAGAATAATAATATCAAGTGATAGCTTCTTAAGTATGGACCTAACCACTGCGGGCTTAACTGCTGGCACCTTGCGGGCTTAACTGCTGGCACCTTGCCCTCCTGAAAGTAAGCATTAATCAACCCCTTCACTGATGGATGCAAAACCTCTCCACAGGGTTTCCACAGAAAGGCAACAGTCCATCTCAGAGGCTATAGTCCAGAATTCTTTTGCCACACCAGAAAACTAGGTGAAATCCCACTGGTAATGGTGAAATACGTCCCATCCCGTTTCGACACTATTCAGCTATTAAACTGTCAGAGATTGATTTAATAATCTGTAATAACTGTCTAAGAATACAATCATTTAACAATCATTTAACTCAGAGATTCATATCAATTATTAAAAATCAGTCATCTTTAGCTATCAGATGTGAACAACACACTGCATGCTAGACTAGTTCACGTAATTGGATAACAAAAGACTAATTTACTGTGCAACAAAAGCCAATGGTACTACAAACAATAGCTTGGTAATTTGTATAATGTTCCTCTGAACAGAGGAATCTTTTTCATCACCAACAATTTCAGACTACAACAATAACTAATAATACTATCAAGCACTTATATAGCACTTTTCATCAGTAGATCTCAAAGCACTTTACAAAGGAGGTAAGTACCATCATCTCCATTTTATACATGGGGAAACGGCACAGAAGTGAAAAGACTTGCCCAATGTCATCGAGCAGTCTAGTGGCAGAGTTAGAAATAGAAACCAGGTTTCCTGAGTACCAGTCCAATGCTCTATCCACTAAGCCAATTTATTTTTCACAATACCCATTTCCCCAAGCAAAAATTAAATATAAAAACATGTGTGTGTAATATATTTAGAACATTGGGATTTGGCCAGTTTTCTACAGAGACCAAGAGTTTAAATAAATTAAAATAAAACATAGTTTGCACGGTAGGTGGAACCTGAATGCCACGGGTATGCAAGTGCAAATGACAACTTTAGGGAGCCGATCAGCATTACTATTTTTAGCATTTATGCATTGACTTTGACAGGCACTTGTCTCAGGGCCGTCCCTAGCTATTCTGGGGCCCTACGCAGCCTACCCATGGGGGGGGGGGGGAAACAGGCCTCTGCGGCGGGGAGTGGGGGGGCTGCGGGAGAGATGAGGAGTGGGCCCCAGGCCTCCATGGGGGGGGGGAAGGAGCGGGCCCCAGGCCTCTACGGGGGTGGGGGCTGGCTTAGGGGACAGGGGGGAACCATCCCCAAGCACTCACCAGCGGCACGGCTGGGTCTGGGTCACTGCACTCCTGCCGCCAGTGAGTGCAGCCCCGGCCCTGTTGCAGAGCTCAGGGGAGTGGGGGCGGGGCTGGAAGAGGCGGGGCTGGGGTGGGGAAGAGGCAGGGTGGGGCGGAGTAGGGACAGGGGCCCTGGGGAAGAGCCGGAGCAGGGGCTGGAGCAGCACGCAGCTGCGCAGGGCACCAGGAAATTTGGTGCCCCACATGTCCTGGTGCCCTACGCAGCTGTGTACTTTGCGTATGGGTAAGGACGGCCCAGGTTAGTCTGCAAGTACTTATGCCTATTACAACTCTTAACACCACATGTACGTTAAGGCCAAACACCAAAAAAATGTGTTCATCTTTTGAGCTATAGAAGCTCACTCATGGCATAGAAGCCCTCAAAAAATTGTAGATAGTCTTTTGATTTCTTACAAAGCACAACAGCTGAATGTCGTCCTTATGTTTGTATGGGTCAAGCAAGATGCATGTTCTTCTACCAAAGAAGTAAACTTATCAGTATCCAAAGCAACTGAAAATTAAACCATTCACAATGGTCTGTATAAAGTCTCGCATCAGAACATTCCATGTGTACTGCAGGCAATTTCCTGCCCACCAGGGTGAATTCCACTGAACACTGAACTCCTCTTAAAATAGATACTGCTGAGGAATGAGTGGAATTTTAAGGCTACCAGACTGAACAGCAGCCTGATAGCAAGATAATTCCAGGGGAAAGTCCACAACCACTTAGGATGTTTCAGTGTTGGCTTCTGCTATGATTAGAGATTTCACAATCTAGCTTCTTAAATATCCAACTGTGTAGTGAATGTGACTCAGAAAACATGCTCCTCTTAGACAAGGACAGTAACTTTAGTGATACGACTAATTTGGTTTTATTTTGGGAGTCTGGAATAGCTATCTCTTTCATTCCAGTGCAACTACCGATGCTATAACACCCCTTCTATTTAATTATGCTGATTTTCACAATTAGCTGCTTAACAACCTATAATACTTTTTAAAAGCAAATGTTTTTAAAGAAGTCAAGAAATGTATAAACGCCAAAAAAAAAAAAAAAAAAAAAGGAAAATCTGTGCTGCTTTCGTTTTTTAAAAAGTGGGAAATGACCATAGGAGGAAAATAATTATTTGTATAATCTCACTTACAAACTACAGCAACACTTTCTGAAGTAATCAAAACCCAGGGCCAATTATATTCAAATTAAAATGTTTAATGACTTTTTATAAAAAGTAATATTTGAATTGCAGTTGAAAGAAAATAAAATTGCCTCTTGAAAGAGTCGTGTATTAACTTTACCATGAAAAAATATAAAATTTTTTTCACCAACTGACATATACTTTTGAGAGTCGGACTGCAAAGTTGAATGGGAAGTGAATCGGAGCCGTGTGCCCAGAAAGAGGCCAAAATTTGGATCCTATAGCATAAAGCAAATGTTCTTACAACTCACACAGCACTCTTTTACAATGTTAAAATCACATTTCACTGACTACATTTGGTCATTGAAAAGAGGGAGAATATTTCCTTCCATCCCCCACTAACAGTAGTACAGGATGCATATAATGCCTTTCATCCCAAAGTGCTTTACAAAGTGCATTATAAGACATTCCTAAGGTGTAGCCGCCTCTGAGGTAGCTTTAAAAAAGAAACCACAATAAATATGTGCATCTGTCTTTATTTAGACTCCCTGGGCCAGATTCTCAACTTGTGTAAAATGTCATAACTGAAACGATGTCAACAGAGCTATGACAATTCACACCTAGTGTGGATCTGGCCCCCTCTGCACAACCTTAATGACTTCAATGAGGTTGCACAGTTTAGAAGTTAGATAGTAGCAACTTAATGTAAGGTAAAATGCAAGTTAATATGGTGTATTCACATCTTGATGCTCAGAGAATCATGCACATAAATTCCCACACTTTTAGATGAAAATCTACCACACTGGCAGTATATTATATAGCATGATCACTTAGCAAAATCTTCCAAAGGACTTTCCTCTGCCGATAACTGAATTCCTCCTCATTGTCTTACTGTAAGTTTAAATCCTCTTCCCCATATTTTTTCCTTAGCTAGTTCCCACAAGACATCCATGTCAAGCACATTTATTCACATATACAAATTACTTCAAACTGCCCTTTTAAAAGAGGCCAAACTAATTTCACATGATTCTCTAAATATACAGCTTCTATGACATCAAGAGATTGCTTCAAAAAGCCATGTGAGTAGCCCCAGTTTCCAAATTACCATGGTAAAGGTGTGCCAAAATCTTTTTCAAAGTACAATCCAATTAATCTCCATTTTATTTTATCATAGTAGCTTTTAGAGGAGCATATCAAAAGTTTGCTCAGCTAGGAAAGACACATTTATCAATAGAAATAATAAAAGCTTAAAAAAGGATGTCTTTATCTTTATTTAACACATGAAACAAAATCACATTGACAATATGCTTCACTTTCCATTTTATCCATATTCCTTTTAAACAGACGGCGCTGTTTAAAGCACTGCTGTTACATGCCAATGTGCTTTTAAGTGTTAACAGTTCTTTAAACTTTTTTTTTATAGACATCTTTTCTTAAGAATAGTATTTTATAGAGACATAATAAACCTTAAAGAATACCTGAGAGGTCTCGCCTGGGGATTGCCTGCTTCTACATATGGATGTAAATAATCCTTTATGTAGAGATCAGCAGCACTATTAGAATGGGTGCAAATGAGAATCCTGCTGGAATAAATGGTGCAAATAAAAAAGCAATGAAGAAACAGAAAACAATTCAAAGCAGTAGAATACCAAAAAAAGGGAACAGTGGCCATCTTCCTGCACATTTCCCTCAGTGAAACTAGTCATTGGCCTAGCCCAAGTTTCATAATTCAATGAAGCCCCTTAACTCACTTTTTCAGATAGGAAAAGGATTAAACTTTAAATACAACTTTTAAAAAGTATTTTGTGATTATTAATCTAACCTAGATCTTAAATAAAACACAGCCTTTATTGTCTGACACACCCCACAGCTTTCCACATCAAGTGAATGGCATTTATTCTACATCATGCCAATTGTATTGATTTTTTTTTCTAAATGGGAGAATATATTTTAAGACTATAACATTACTTTCTTAATATCTATTCAAAACAATGATGGATGGGGGTTTTTTGAGATGGATGGAAATTCTGTACTTCTAACTTTCACTTGCATTTAAGTAAAAAAAGAGGCATTTCATTTCTAATAAACTATGTTGCTCTCTCTCTCATGTCCCAGCTCACCTAGTATCCTGCTGTTGGAGTATGTGCTTGACTGCCTGAGCCAGAGTGAACGTTTTGCCTGTCCCATAGGGACCGATGATAAGAACAGGAGGCAGTTGTATCGAAAGTGGAGTTGTGATAGCCAGAACAGCCTCTTTCTGCTTTGCATTTAGTCGAGGGTCCAACTGCTCATCCCATTGTCTGTACAAAGAAAGCAAGACTGTTTGTACAAGCAGCAGCAATCTAAAGTCAATTAGAAATAAAACTGTATAGCATATAAAAAAAGACTTCAATTAAAAATACTACGTTATCAACTGTATCATTTTGAGGCAGTTTAACAAAATCATACGGTATTCCAACAACTAAACAACCACATGCTGTTATCACAAAGCTCTGTTAAAGTTCATGATAAATCAGTAAATTACTCAAAAGCAGACTAACCATTGCATGACTTACATTGGCTAAACTGATAATAATTAACCTCTGGAGTATACATTTTGGATACAGTATGCACTTCGCCACCACAAAGACAATATAATTAAACGGACACACAAACTACATCTTCTATTGTCATTAATCAGCCAAACAATACTTATTAACCATGTTTTCAGTAGAATTATGCATGGTGTCAATTTAAACAAGTCACCATTATGTATGATCAAATACAGACATGCAAGCTTGGTATAGCTGAACTAAGAAGAACTGCAAAAAATAACCCAGAGAACTTACAGCTACCCAGTTAATTGAAGGCTTTTCTTCACTATCATTCTTTACCATAAGAAAAAAGCATCTGAAGTCTAAAAAAAAGTACTGGTACTATAACTGGGTTAAGGGTATCAGCATTTAAACAGGAAGTTACTTTAGGAAAGTTCCAATGAACATAAGAGGCTAAGGATTTCTATATGCAGTTTTTAATATTCTCACTGACAGATTTAAAAGTAGGTATACATAGTAAGAAACACCTGTCACTTTGCACATATGGCCATACTTTTGTAATGTGATCTGTCTTGCTACTTACATTATAATTCTTCTGGGCCTGGAAAACTTGTGTTGGGTAGTGGTATGGGGTAAAACCAAGAGGGAATTAATTGAATTCCTAACTCATAAGACTGCTATGGACAACTAGATGACTGAAGAACCTAAGAACTAGTGGAAAGATGATAGGATGTAAAAAATAGAAAAACTACAGGCGAAGACAGTTTGAGTCAGTCAAGAAAAGATAACATAGGCCAGATCCTATGGTGTAAATTGTCATAACTCCATTGACTTCAGTTGAGCTGCAATTATTTACACAAGTGGAGCATCTGGCCCCCCAGAGCATGTCAGAAAAATTCTGCACTAGAAAGATAAAGATATTGGGCCAAATTCACCTCTGACATGACTCTACTAACTTATATAATATTTAGGCCAAAGTAATTAAATCCTCCTGAATAAAGCTCCATAACACTTAGCCCACAGAAATCAAATAAGTCTGATAAAAATGTGGACTACTTAACAAAATTACACCAACAAGAAAAAGTATTTTATAATGATATAAATGGATAAGATTATTTATGATGAAAGAAAAAATAAGGTCTTTGAACTGTAACTTTATATTTTGTTAAAAAACAGGAAAAAACCTTTAAAAATTAACTGTAAGAAAAGAAGAAAAGTCAAAATGTTTCAAAATAAAGCCAGCCTTAATGACCATATCACAGATAAACAAAAAGTTCCAGCATTACACTTACATATATACAATCAATGCAGTAGGTGAAAGCTTGCTATGTAACAAGTACATAAAAATGGATTACCCACCATAAAAAAATATTTTCTC
The DNA here is from genome assembly GCF_027887155.1 of Malaclemys terrapin pileata. NCBI lineage: Eukaryota > Metazoa > Chordata > Testudines > Emydidae > Malaclemys > Malaclemys terrapin. The sequence continues at coordinate 7,776,959 of NC_071517.1, forward strand.
ATGTTATAAATACTGATGTCACAAGTATGCTCTGATTTATGCTATCAAAGTATGCTGGCCTTGTATCCAAAAATAGAGCCATTTTCTTTCTGATTCGTGTATCTTCACCAACAATAAATAGTCACAAATCAGACGGAAAATGATATGATGCACATTTGCTATTTTACAGCAATTCCTGAAACCTTAACAATATTTTGAGAATAGTATCTTACAAATTGCACTAACAATTCAGTATTCAAGTCTCTCTTTAGACTGAATGTAAAAACTTTGAGCTGGATTACAGTCTCCATTAAGTGGCACACAGCATAGCATGTCTTGAAATTTTCCTACTGTACAAGTGCAACAACAGGTTTTTTTTCTTCTTAACTGTAAGTGGCAATGCACAACATGTCCTCAAAATTCAAATCTGGTCCCATTGTTTCATTCCCCGACCATCTCACCTGAGCTTTAAAGCCAATGTACCACAGAGATATAGGGAGAGATTTTTAAAGGCACAAGTGGCAGTTGAGCACCGAATTCCTACTGACTGAGAAATGGGTGCCTACATACCATGTATGTCTTTGAAAATGTCCTCCAATGTAAGAAACAATGGAAGTATGCAGTGCTGGGAAAAGAAGCCAAAAACCAAGTGTCAACATGATTGTGTATGAATTCATACTAACACTCTTCCCACTCAGGAATAATTATTTTTTTCAAAAAAAATATTTCAATAAAGGTACTCAAAACCTTCAATTTTGATGATTGTTTTTGCTTAATTCGCAAAAATTAATTTTCTTCATTAATTTGCCAAAAAATTCATGGACTGTTATCTGTGGCAAATCAATGTTTAGTCCAAAAGTCCATTTAATAGCCTTTTTGAGACCCATGCTGCTTCACATCACTTCTAATTAATTTCACACTTTATCCTTCAGCTACTCTGGTTTTAGAGTTTACAAAATTTAATCTCTGAGATGGAGGACAAAAAATGTAATATTTTAAGTGAGAGACTGTTCATAAGCCCTGAGTCAGGAGCTGTGCCGTATTAGAATCTTAAGTTTGGAATTATTATCAGGTCACTCTGTTGCTGATGATGATCTTTACAACAAAATGAAACAAATATACATTCTGAATGAAATATTTTATTACTATGTTCTGAATAGAATTCACATTGTGCTGCACAGATGTTGTTTTATTGGTAGAACTAATTTACATAGTGCTTGATGACAGACAGCTGCTTGACATCAATAATGTTTCCAATATTTACTTATAGCAAATTTGTTAAACGTAATCAAATCGTGTGCATATACCAGCAATCTAAAGACTAACTTAAGAGCAGAACAGTGGTTTAGTTTCTGTTACAGATGGCATAAAGATTCTTAACAAAAAATATGGAAAATGGAAAATTTTATCTTAATTACATTTCTGCCTTTTCTCTTTCCTCTTCTCCCACATCAAGACTTGTTGCTAAATCCTTTCTGTTCTTTATGGGCCTGATCCAAAGCTCAGTGAAGTCAGTGGAAAGATTCCTTTGACTTTAGTAGCCTTTGTAGCAGGCTCTCTCCAAAATCCATCTATTTCTATCTCTACAACTAAAGCCTCGGTCCCTGCACCAATCATCTCTCACCTGTACTACTACAACCACCCATTGTCTTCTCTGGTTTCCCCATTCTTCACATCACTGCACTCTAGTTATCCAACAGGCTGCAGCTAACATCATCTTCTGGCCATGTCGTTCCCGTCCTTGAATACATGGGCGAGCTTCTGATCTACTCTCCATCACAATCACACTCTTCATTCTTGTCTTCAAGGTTCTGAACAACTCCTCTCCTGTTCATGCTGAATACCATCAATTGTCATGCCTCATCACTTCCCAGGTCTTAGTCTTACTAGAGTAACTTCATGACTTTTTTCACCTCTCCCCCTCCACCTAGAATATCTACCATAATCCTTTGGTCCTATGCTCAGGGTCCAAATGACCGCCATATTTGGGGCTGGGAAGGAATTTTCCCCTGGGTCAGATTGGCAGAGTCCCTGGGGTTTTTTTGCCTTCCTCTGCAGCATGGGGCACAAGTCACTTGCAGGTTTAAACTAGTAAATGGTGGATTCTCTGTACCTTCAAGTCTTTAAATCATGATTTGAGGACTTCAGTAATTCAGCAAGAGGTTATGGGTCTACTACAGGAGTGGGTGGGTAAGGTTCTCTGGCCTGCAATGTGTAATCATGAGACTAGAAGATCAAGATGATCCCTTCCGGCCTTAAAGTCTATGAGGCACAAAGCTTCACTTTGCCACCATCAGGTCCCTGCATAAGAGTCACTTCTTTCAGTTATCATTCTCATCTGACCTTGACTCTACCACTCCTGCCCTTGTGCCAGATTTAGCTCCCTCAAAACTATTAATACAATCTACAGATTTTACATTTCAGAAAAGCAACCAACAAGATGAGGACACAGAAGATCTCACAACAGTTTGGCAGTGCGGTGCTGGTGCTTCCCATACTTATGATCACATCTTTGTTGGTCAGACACTGCAGTGCCACATGTAACTTTGGGCCTGATCCTGAAAACTCACATAAGTAATGCCATTACCAAGTTTATAGGACTACTCATGCAAGTGCAAATTTTCAAGTTTAGGCCAGTATACTGTAAGCCCCTTGGGACAGGAACCTGTACTTTTATTTCTCTATAAAGCACCATCCACACTTTCAGCATAGGGCTAAAGAAATAGGAAATAATAATAATATGCTTCAGTCTTCTAAAGCTACAATGTAATTGCAGTACAGGTCTACTTTGGGGAGAACAGGGAAAAGCCATCTACCAGTCCTAATCCTACAAGAGTCTGTTTTCATTTTCTGTTTAAAGCAGTTCAACTCCCTTCCCTGAATCACCTTTAACATTAATGAAGAACAAAGATGTACCCTTAAACAGGAAGTGTATCTGAGTCATCAGTTATAAGGAATTCAAAACAGAATTAACATACCATCTTTGATATGAAAGTGTTTGTATTTTTGTACCTGTTGGGGCTCCAGGGTATGGTGGGAGTCATGCGGACATCTGGAAACAAAATACTGTTGTCCTTGATCCTGTCCAAGGCATAATGCATTTCACAGAGGGGTAAGCGATTTAACTGAAACTGAAGTTCAACCTACAGTACAAAACGAATGAATGAATAGATGTACCAGAAAATATTTAATTAAGAGGACTTTTTTTACTTCAATTTTATCTTTCAATAAATTATACCGAACTTCAGAAAAACTCAAGCAAGCATCATCAGATCAAAAGATTTATAATAAAGTTAACTTGCTTAAGCCCATTTTGAACAATCACAGAGAAACATATGATTTCTTTGTAGTATAATTTGTGCGTTTGACTACTATGAAAGGATTTCATCGTACTTTTAGAAATAATTCAGTAATTTCTTGCAGAAATAGAAAGGACTATCTTAGAAGAATATTTTTAAACTGTATTTGAAAAGAGAAACTGAAAGACAGGTTACAGAAACCTACTCTGGAACTTTGACCTGGTCAGAAATTTTCGTGGATCAGTAGATGGCCTTGTATGACATATTGCCAAGAGAGGCAAAACCCAAATACTCTCTGTACCCAATCAATCATTCTCAAAGTATAAATTTGTTGACTACATTGTACTATAAAGACTTCCAAGATACCTCACAATCTTTGCAAAGATGGATTTCTGAGATTAGTTGCATACTAATATAATCATTTTCTTTCTTTCCAATTACTGGGGTTTTCATGTTAATAAATAAAGAATGATGACAACAAAATCTTGGTACAAAGCCAGAAATGGTAGCATAGCATGTTGGCATCCGTGATTAAACCCAGAATTAAGCAATGAATGGTAAAATGAATTTATACAATTGCATTACTAAAGAAGCAAAGATAAAGAGATACATTTTAATTACAGAAATGGATAAAAGCTGCTTTTAAGGGGAAACAATTCATGAAAATGATCCACTCAGACTATAATCTACCCAGCTTTAATTTTACATTTATTAATCTCTCCAGAAACAAATGGTCCTGATGAAAGTACTGAACAGAAGAATTAAATGTTGATTAATGATGGTCAACATATTTCAACCTATACAGAAGGGCACTCCTCAAGAAACATACTGACTGGAACATGCACTAATAACACTTGTACTTCTATGGCAACCTTCACTCAAGGATCTGAAAGAACTTTACAAAAGTGTGTTAAGTACTACCTTCCCCATTTTATAGATGGGAAAATGGAGAGACTGAGTGATGACTTGCTCAAGACAGCACACCAAGTCTGTAGTAGAGCTGAAAACAGAAATTAAGGGTCAAACTCCGAGTTAAGGTACCCCAGTGTAAATCTGGAGAAATTCCACGGAGGTCAATGGAGTCACTCTAAATTTATAGCCATGCAACCACATTAGAAAATTTGGTCCCAGATCTATTAACTCTCAACCCCTACTCTAACAACTCAATAATATTTGACCATCCTATTGCTTAATCTCTCTGATATCAAATGGTAAATATTGTTACACCTGATTAACAACAGCCAGAAAGTTCAACTGGCATCAATCAATCAGATGGCATTTTTAAAAATCTGTCTTTGCTGGAAGTTTCTCAAAAGACCAAACTGAAAATTCTAAATGTAAAGAAGTACCAGAAATTGAGACGATAACATCGTGTTCACCAATTAAGATAACATGGAATCTATACTAAGTAAAAAACCCTCCTAATTGTTATATTAAAAATCCTTTGTGACAATCAAAACAGCAATTTGAGCACTAAAAAAAAAAAAAAATGGTCGATCATTCCTCTGAATTAATAACATGCTATCTCACGTGGAATAAAAACCCAGTCAAAACCAAACCTCAGAACTTCTCTAATGCAGGCATCAGCAACTAACAGTACAGTGTGACCTTATTGCTGTAACCCTCATCCTTCATTAGCTGCTATATCCCAGAGTTAGTAATTGCTTGTGAAATCACTTCATAATTTAGGGCCCAATCTTGCAAACTCAACTGTGAATGTTTCAATTACTCCAATTTAGGGCATGCAAGCTTAGGCTCTTAACAATGAAAGCTCATTGGGGCTGGAATCCGTTGAATCTGTTTTAAGCACTACGCTCTTGTAGGGCAATATGTGAACAGTAATATGAACAATACCAATATTTACGAAAAAAGCCAAATCCAGCCCTGGTTTAAGTGGTGTAAGTCTACTAAAGGCAATAGAGCAGTGCCTGCTTATACTAGGGCTGAATTTGGCCCAAAAGTTGGAAACCTCTTAAAAATCAATATAAAGACTTAATATTCATCCCCCTTGTTTACTTGTATGCAAAAATCTAAAGCCAACCATCCAAAAGAGATAAAGGTGACATTAAAGCTACATAGTATTCACTATGGAGTTCACTTCGCAAGGCAAACGCAACATCTAAAAAAAAACAAAAAAACAAAAAAAAAACATGATTTTAAAAAATTACCTGAATAAGTAATCTCTTTTTCCATAGCCCTGGCTAGTTTAAGATGTGAGCCTACCAAATGCTATATATTATATACATTTTACATTTACAAATATACATTTAATATACTTTTAATTTTAACATACACTTTACAAATAGTAATAAAATATATTTGGATGTTGTATTATTCTGAGGGATGTTTACGTTAATTTCTGAACCAGTCACTGGATAAATCTCGTAACCAGGTGTACAGGAACTATGCTCTAGACAGGCACGGAGGAACTCGGTATGATTAAACTAGGGGGTTATTTAATATTTGTATTGAAACACATCTAGAGGCCCCACCGTGCTAGGGGCTAGACACACAATGAAAAGGACACATATACTTTTGGTGCACAATTCATGCTTCTGCCTTGACATGTTCTTTCCTTCTCAGTGATCTTGCATCATAATGTGTCAGATCATTCCCCCTCTAGTTATCAGCGTATAGACCTCCCCTTTGAACACCACATGGCTGTGACAGAGGCATGGAAGCATCCCATGCTATGATCCTAGCACTGTGGGGAGAGGAAAACGCGTTTCTCCCCTAGACGGGTGGCATGCTGCTCTTGCTCAGCACACAGAAGCGCAAAGCCTGCTCTGCTAGTTTTTTCATCAGTGCGAGAAGAGGAAAGAGCGGGAAGGCCTAAGTAAGAACGTGGAATGCTTAAGCACAATGTGCCTCCAAGCAGCACACTGCAGTGCAACAACCACATATCTCAGCAGGGAAACCATGTAATTTACTGTAGTTCCTCCTTAGAGTAAATTAGTCCTCCACCGGCCCTGCTCCTCCAACTCTGTCCCATGTTCACTGTACCAGCACCCCTCTGAGCCCCAGAGCCTTTTCACTCTCTTCCTCCAAACCATTACCAGCATCCATTAGACCCAGTCTTCCAAAATCCTCATCTCAATCAACATCTTCTTCCCATCATCAGTGGTTCTCCAACTCAGGTCCCCACAGCCCTCCAAGATGTCCATCTCTCCCCACATTCTACTTAGCACCAGCAGCCAAGGTCCTAGCCCCCACCCCATGAGGTTCAGTACTGCCTGTTGTTCTCCTTTCCCCTCACCTTCACACAGAGTGGGCATAACCTTATCCTTCATGGTAGCATTCTTAAACCCGAAGCACAGATTCCATATGGGCAGATGGGGCATTGGTGCCTAGCTCCAATAAACTCCTTTCAAATTCCCATCTTAAGTGTCCTGACCGACATTACACAGTGAGTCAGTGGTAGAGGAAGAAAAAGACTAAGATTCCTGGCTCCCAGGCCTCTGCTCTAACCACTATGCAATACCACTTCCTTCATGATCTCTAAAGAGTATGAGAGCTGTCAGCAATGCGTGGAGAGAGGCTACAATTCATTGGTCTCTAAAAAGTTTCTGTAATATTAAAGAGGCAATGTCAAGTTAAATTTTAACAACTGACTAATTTTTAAAAATTCATGTTTCAATGGAGTCCCCTTCAAACAATTTGTCCTGAATTTTTTCCTTTTTTATCTTTTAATAAAAATATCACAGGAGTTTTTCTCCCCTGTGGATGGTTAGAAGAGTCTTCCTAACAAACGACCATGGCCCCAACCTTGCAATTGGGGTTACACAGGAACAAGGCTCTGACAATGCAAGACTGGGGCTTTTAATGGAAAAACAGCTAAGCTGACTACATGCAAAGTGCTGTCAAATGCACAAAGTAAACAAACAGGAAGAGTCTTTTTTTACTACTTCTTTCAGTTATAGCCATCTTACGTGTCCACTTAGCTGTAGTACCTACACAATTTTCAGATAGACATGTGATTTCATGTTGGCAATGTCCCTATAACAGCCCTTTCTAGGAATCTGAGTTAGTGTTAAACATCTCTTACTAGCTGTATGTACTTCGCCATTATACCTTACAATAAATGTAGAGGTTTTTCATCTAATTCGTATTAACTCATTCTGTTAGATATGCTATCTGGGAAGGAGTGGCATATTACCTGCATTATCTTTCTTCATTCCACAACAAGAGAACAGTGGGAACAGAATTATAGTTCCACTGCCAGTTAACAGAAAATGACACAGGACCGTGTGGGCCACTAAAGAAAATTGTCCTGGCGTAGCCTACAGATGGCTGGGCACCAAAAGGAGCAGAGATCAAGAAAAAAAAGCAGTTCACCCTGGACAACAGTTACTTCCATTGCACCTCTGTAAAGGATGCACTTGATAAAATCAGAACTGCAAACATATTAAAAAGCCTCCATTACCCGAGAAGCAGGGCACCAGGAAAAATGCATGGTCAAGGAGGTTTTTTTTACATGGATTACTGGAAGAGATAGGAACCAAACTATATACTTTATCCAAAGACCATAGCAATAAGACAGATTTGGCCAACATTCAAAATGAAACATGAAATCCTGGCTCCACTGAAGTCAATGGCAAAACTCCTATTGACTTCAGTGAATCCAGTGTGTATCCAAAGTATATGGGCTCAGATCCTGAGTTCCCTATTAATTTTTCACTCAGTTGTCAATCGGTCCTTGCACTGAAGAACTTTCACTGAAATCAGGACTAATTAAAAACTATATAAAAAGCGTTAGGATTTGACCATTGGTTCTCTAACAGATTTACAAAGCATTACACTTCTTTATGAATAACTGTAGGACCCAATTCTCATTCTAGGATATTGGAATCCTAAAATGACAGATCTGAACAGCTCACCCTACCTGAGTTTCATAAGCAGTTTTAAAAGAAAAAAAAATCAAAGTTACTAAAAGCCCGAACTCATTTTGTATTCCAGTGGAGTTTATAAATAGAGTCAGTTAGTGGCTTTAATTATTGTTTTAAGAAAACAAACACTAACCACACTCAGCACGATACAAGTCTTGTAGACTAATTATCCATGTTAAATGAAGACATTAGGATTCTTGCATATGTTTCACAAAACAAACTGAATGGAAGGTGACATGCTCCCCCAAAATGGATTTATTTCAATCAATTTCAGTGGCCTTAATTTGGGATTATTTCTGTTAGGTAGCAGGTCAATCCCCTTATCTCTACCAGGGAGACACAGGGAGGGGGGAATTATTTGATTTTTGTCAACTAGAGTTTATTCTTCCATGTTCTAGAGCAGGATGTATTTACATTACCTGAACTATCTTGTCCATAAACCCCACAACACTATTTAAGGTCAAGACGTCTATTTCAGTCCATTTCATGCTGATTGCAAAATAAACGAAGTACTGACCTTATCTCCAATATTGTTTGCCCTGGCAATGGAGCTGTAAATCTTAACTTTGTGACGGGATTCCTCTATTAAAGACATCTGGGCTAGGGAAAATAATAGTCTCCTTACACAGATATCTGTCTGTATTTTCATTTTAGTTTCTGTTATTCAACTGAATAATTTCTTCACCTAATGGTCAGTTTCTCCAAAGCCTGCCAAGACAGCCTAAAAAAGACTGACATAATGTGCCAAGGAGTTGAGGAAGCACCCTCCATCAAGATCAACAACTGTGAACTTGAAGTGGTGAACATGTTCACATACTTGGGATCCACTATCACAGTCAACCTTTCATTTAAAACAAAACTCAACATCCGCATTGGAAAAACCGCCACAACAATGTCTAGACTGCGCAAAAGGGATGGCAAAACAACAAACTGACAGAACACACAAAGATCTGTGTGCATCGTGCATAGGTTATCAGCACACTTTTGTAGGGGAGCGAGACAAGGACCTTATACTCTCATCAGGAAAAGAGGCTCAACAGCTTTCATATGCGTTGCCTTCATCAAATCTTTTGAATTTCCTGAAGGGAAAAAGTCATCAACACTGAGGTGCTCAAACAGGCCAGCATACAAACATTCCTCAAACAGAGATATCTCTGCTGGCTTGGGCATGTGTGCCGAATGAATGATGAGCGCATCCCAAAGGACATCCTCTACGGCGATTGTATGTGGCCCAGCCAGGCAGTCAGGAAGCGATTCTTTGAGATATTGTAGTCAGTGTGGATCCTTCTACACGTGCACACATGCATACAAGATCAGATTTGTTTTCCTTAATATCAGTGTCTGTTGGGGCCGCACACATGTGCCTTCCCATGCGTCCACACAAGGGGATAAAGTGCAGAGTAGCTCCAACAGTTCCCTCACAAGTCAAAGCCCATGGCAGCTTGGATGGAGGGCAGGTCATGGGATTCACACTGGTTGCAACATCTTGAAGAACACAGTTACTGGAGGGTAAGTAACCGTTCTTTCTTCTTAGAAAATGTGTCAGTGTGGAACCTGCTATAGAAAAGGGGCAAGTAGTATCTCCTCAGGATGTTGGGAGGAGGAGTTTCAGCTACGTCAGTCTAATAGTCACTGGAGTACCGCTCTCCCACATCTGGCATCCAATGCATAATGCTTGACAAAGGTCAGTGGATTACTCCGCGTCATCGCTTTGTAGATCTTGGAAACTGTCACATTTCTGAAGCAGGAGGAGGATGTTGCTTGAGGTCTGGTTGAGTGCGTCTTGATATTCAGCAGTTAAGGAACACCAGCCAATGGATGACGCAGCACAATACCAGGAAGATAGTCTTCAGAGCGAGGATGTGCAGGGAGCTGTCTCACAGAGAGGCTCCATGAGTCTCAGGAGAACTAATGAGGACCCAGGCAGGAGTAGGTTCTCTGCCCAGTAAGTGTGTTAATAGCCCACTGAGAAATTTTGACACCGTGGGATGAGAAAAGACTAAGCATGATTGTACAGACTGATGACAAGCTGAGAATGCAAACTAAACCTTAATAGAGCTGAACAAGAGGCTGGTCTGTTTTAAGTATAATAAGTAGCTGAGGTTCCGATGTATCAAGGCCTGGTCTAAGTCCACACCATGCTGGGCAGCCCATATCAAGAACCTCTTTTATTTAGATGAATATATTCTTCTAGCAAAGGTTTCCCTGCTATTTATCATGAGCCAAAGCCATCATCATGGGTAGGGTGTAGGAGCAGGAACTTGGAGCAAGGCAGAAAAACAGGTACCAGAAATAAACAGGGGTCTGGGATGAGGAGAGCAAGAACCAGGATCAGGCTGGGAGGAAGAAACCAGGACTCAAAGTAGGCAGAGACCATACCAGCAGGCAGCCAGGGATTCACCTAGATGGTCAGACAACTTCCTGTGCCTCTTCATGGGCGGGGCTCTTTGTGAGCTAGAGCTTCGCTAGCCCCCTTCTCCACTGGTTCAGAAGAGCTGCTGGGTGGCAGCCACGGTCTGATCACTGCCTGGGGACCCAAGGGCCCAGGTTCAAGGCCTGCAATCCTTCACAGAGGGGTTGGACTGCACTATAAGGTTAGCAGTTGGCATGAAGTGCCTTGCCTCACCTTGCCCCGCTGTACCTGGGAGTCATTGATCAAATTTTCCACAATTTTTTTTTTTTTAAAAGGAACATGCTTTATGATAAATAGTGAACATAAGATAGCCAAATAGGCTGAAAAAGACCAGTTACGGGTCTCAGAAGAGAGCAGTAGGTTGCACCTTCTGGGTTCTACCTCACTGCCCCAGGCAGTAAGGGGGAACTAAAGTAGGGTCACACCCTTTATGCCCTAACACAAAGAGGCAAAGGGCACATGCACGGCCCCAACAGACACTGCTAGTAAAAACAAAATCTAAGAGTCACATGTGCATCTACAGAGGGATCCACACTGACACATACTCAAAAACCAGACAATACAAAGCCCAGGGGGCAACGAAGAGAGACTGCAGAGAAAGGGAGAGTAATCACTCAGACAAAAGGCAGCAGAGAGATCAAAAAAACAGGAATAGAGAAATATCGCAGGTAGGTGTCAAAAGTGGATAGAACACCTATGTCCCATCACAAACACAAACCCATAAAAATAAAGATGAAGCTAGAGGCTCTTCAGAACAAATAAGTCCATACTCCGGCACAAAAATGGCTAAGTGTTTGAACTGGAGTTCAAAAACCTGTATTATTAGCTCTCAAGCTGTATCCTTGAGAACACAAGCTAAGATTTGCACAGGATGCTTAACCATATCAGAACAAGTTTTATATCAGAAATGAGTCTCATTAAAATATATTTTTACTCTAACAGTTTTAAAATATTAATTCTATTACGTATAAAAATCAAATTTAAACATAAAATTTTAATATGAAATTCTTCTCCTTGCTAGATTTTCTGCATATAACAAGGAATAAAAAAATCCTATTAATATCTTTCTAGTCCTTTGGCATGTAATTACTTTAGGAGGGAAAAAAGTAGCACAAATTCCTCCTACAGCAAGAATCTTCCATTCAAACATACCTGCATTTCACAATCTGCTCGAAGATTAAGTTCTTCACAGCATTCCCTGGATACCCTCAAGAAGATATAATCCTTTGTTTTCTCTTCAATAGCTGCTTCATAAACCTTCTCTTTGGTTCCTTGGGTCTGTACTGACTTCTCTTTAGTGACTGGCAATAAATAAACAGCATTGACTTTGGTCATCACCAGCCGTCCAGCCAAAGTGTCTTCAGAAAGCGTTTCAGTGAGCTTAAAGCGGCCAAAAAGTTGTCCGTTTTGGGCATACTTTGCACCTCCGGATACACCAGTGAGCATGAAGCTTGCTACAATCTGCAATTGCACTTTTATGTTGAACCTAAATCAGAAAGTATAAAGTTAGTTCAGAAAAAGGATTTGATTTTAGAAATCAGGAGACAATGTTAATCAAATGCGTCCAAGTTCAGAGACACCACACATTCAAGATCCAACCCTACCTCCCTTTGGGCTGGTTTACACTGGGGGGGAGGATCGATCTAAGATACACAACTTCAGCTACTTGAATAGCATAGCTGAAGTCGACTAGCATAGCTTAGATCGATTTACCTCGGGTCCTCACGGTGCGGGATCGTCGGCCACAGCTCCCCCATCGACTCCACTACCGCCTCTCGCTCTGGTGGAGTTCCGGAGTCGACGGGGAGCGCGTTCAGGGATCGATTACTACCCGCCGATCCGGTGGGTAGTGAAGACATACCCTTAAACTGAGTAATACCTTCTTTCACAGCAGTTCAATGGGACTGTGTAAGTAACTTTTCATTGTGAATAAGGGGGGCAGAATCTGGACTTGAGAAAGGGAAGTTTAAGCACAGTACTGTAGAACATTCAAGAACGTTGTGCCTCCATTCAGAGAAGGCAGCTACAAATTCTGTTGATAAGAGAAAACTTCCCCTGCAAGCAGCTGCTCTGTCTGTAATGGCAGGTATGGCAGCCTTTTAAATGTTATTTAAGGACAACATGTACTTTAAGGGTAACAAATACTCAGTTTATTCAGAAAAAAAGATCTTCAGAGTTTCTTCTTTTGGCAAGTAAATCTGGTCCATGATTCTAAAACCCCACTACAAGCAAAGTGACAATGAGGTAGAGAAATTCTATAAAGAATAACACAATTGATATATTCTTTGCCATTGTCAAATTTATTCATTACAAAACAAATTTATTCATTACAAAACTCAAATTATATCTATATTAAATAAATTAGTAAAGATATAAAAAAGTGTAATTATACATTACCTTAGTGAAGGAAAACGATATATAATAAAAGGAAGGAATGCAATTGTAAACAAACGAAGTAACTGAACAGTACAAAAACATCTGAGGGAAACAGTGTCTATTTTGCTTCTGAATGGAATGTAACTAACATCAAAGGGTGGTTACAAGCAGTAACATGGCTGAAGGTTTTAAAAAGGTGCTCTAAATAGAACCAAATCCTGCAATTTTTACTTAGGGAAAACTCTGCCCGAAGTCAATGAGAGTTTTACGTGAGTAACGTCTGCAGCATTTTTCTCGCAGCAATGAAAAGTTATTTTAATATCTTTTAAGCTTATGATATATTCATGAATTGACTACATCGTATTCTTTAAGGACATATACACAGGTCCAGAACAGAATACAGTTCCTATTCGTTCTGTACACCCTGTTCTACGTGCAGATCAGAGAAGGCAGGCTGCCATCTTGAGAGGAGCAAAGGGCTATTATACCTTCATAGTTTAACAGATTCTTTTAAAACTTTATGACATTAGAAGCAAAGACCAATAAATAATGAGAATGGATCTATTGTAAATGAAGGATTAATATCTAATATATCACATGCCTAACCACACAGGGCATCCGTGCACAAAGCTCCCGCTGGCAGTGAGTTCTTTCTGCTCTAACATTTAGCCATGACTACCCCACACCGCATTCACAGTAGAAGTAGCAAAACCACTCTTTGTATTTACACGTCTTAAAAAAATCATATACATTAAAGCTAAAAATGACCTATTAGCCTGTCTTGTCCTTCTCTTTTCTAAAGGACAATGATCCAATACATTTTATAGTTCTTTCTTCATCTTGGTTCCTAAATGTGCCAAGTAACAGAGCTTCAGCCATTCCCATGGAAGTGTATTACACACACTCATACCTATCTCAATGTCAGCAAGTTTAACCTAATATTTTGTAATGAGTTACAGGGGAACACATCAATGAAAGTAGAAGGGATGCAGAATACATTGCTTTCCACTAAAATGAGCAGTGATCTTTTTATCATGTGAAATGGACAACTTTCTATTGTTGTGTGTTGTCTCCATATGATGCTTTCCACATTTATGCTGACTTGTTCAATCCATTCAGCTTCCTTCCAACCATTCCTGGTAAACTATTAAAAGTGCATATGTAATACTATTTAATCCATTGTAAAAGAAAATCTTTACTACAACGTATCACAGTCCCAAACTAGTACCAAATCAAACCAGTTTCAGTTCTCTTCTGTGCATGGTAAATGCCTATTAAACCCATGAAAGATTTTTGTTCACATCTGATAAGTCTTTTTGCTTAAAAGAAAACTGCAAGTCTGTTTCCTTGTGGTGGTATTTCATTCTCTGTATAACAGGTATACTAAGACACACAAACATCCCTGGCAAATAAGCAATGCAATGAACTAAGATGATTTTTGGCTTGACAGGGACACAAATTTACTTTCTTCATCATCAGTATACTTAAGATAACTGTAATAGCTACTAAGGAATTTGCAGTAAAAGTGATCATTTAGTTTACCTCAAAGCATGAATTCAGCAGACCATGACTGAAATTAAAATAAATTCCTTCCACTTTCTAAAAACATTTAGGAAAAAGCATGCAAGACTGTTTCCTTGTCAACTTATAATATATAATTCTGAATTCTCTATTAATCAGTTACATATGTTAATTCCATTCAGATGACTGATGCAATATTGTGTTAAATGTATATAAACCTCAGTAACGTTTAAAATCTCATTATCATCAGTCAGATATCAGGTGGCAGTATAATGTTTTTATTTAATCACAGCTTTCGCTAACTTGAATCAATTTAAAACAGTCCATGTTATTACACATATATTAGTTGAATAACTATATTACTGCTATTCTGAGACATGCCACTCTTTACAGCATCATCTTAAGTGGCTACATTGGTTCTTCTCCAGATTATTAAATTATTTCCATTGACTAGGGAGACACCCTCTGGTGAGCTATTCAACTACCAAATCCTCTAGTACTCAAGCATTACACTTCCTTCATTCACTCCCCCTCTCCTTCTTAGATTGAACATAAGCACACTCCATGTTCATGCTTAATAAGATTTAACTAGCTGAACCTCACTCCCCAAGCAAAAGATTAGAATCAGACCAATTAAAAAGATCACTTTGGACTTGCATTGCACTTTCCTTTCAAAAGTTTGTTTCTATAAATGGATGAATTAAGCCTCAGAACATCCCTGTAAAGTCAGGAAGTATTTTACAGACTGTGAAACTGAGGCAAAAGGAGGTTAACTGCCACATTTTTTTAAGTGACCTCTAATTTTGGGTGTTCAACTTTAAATACCAAGGGCCTGATTTTCAGAGGGGATGAACTGAAGTTCCTGACTTCAACTGTTGACCTGGACAGTCAGCACTTCTGAAAATTAGGTCATAGGTGTCTAAAGTTAGGCACACAAGAATGGAGCACCCAAAATTAAAAGTCACATTTGAAAGAGCAAGCCTTAGTCATCTGCCCAATGTAACACTCCAAAACAGCAGCAACACAACCCAGGTTTCTTGACTCCCAGTCCAATGCTCCCTATCCTAGTGTATTAATTACTAAGCCGCTGTAATGTTCATAGCTACCATTTGCTTTACTGTAGGCTCTTTCAAATACTACATCATGGTGCTTTTCTAAGAGGAAATAAACTCCTTAGTCTCCCAAACAACTTACCAAAAAAAGTAAAATATATATATCTATATATGTCTATATATATATTTTGGAGGTTTCTCTCATATTTGACATCATTTTTCTGGATTACACAATGGATGCTTTCACGCTAACACTTAAAGATCTGATGTTCAGCTAATCAGAAATGCAAGTCCAATTAACACTTTTTAGTGTGCTCTCGCATAAACACTTTACCACAAAAGCCATAATTAATTTTTGAGAGTTCTTATACTGTAAATTCAAGCTTTGTGTAATTTTAGAAATACTTATTCTTCACTGAGAGATGAACTCTCAGGTGGTGAGAAAAACTAAGTTGGAGTTTCATTTGAAACTTCAGCTGTCTTAGTCATCATGCCACCTCAAAACTTTTGTAGTGTTTGATTTACTTCTTTCTCTCAGATTTTTCTGGGCAGCATGAAGCTGGAGACAAACAGAATAAAAACGAACAGGGAAAATCTATCAGCCAAAATCTCAGCAAATCCTAACGGCAAATCTCCCCAATATTCCAACCTTCTTAGCAATGTTATAAAATTTCAACATAATTATGCTTCTATTTCTAATTAGCTAGGAAAAAGGTTATTGTCTATATTTACATCACAAAAGTTTAGGACTTACCAGATCATAGCCCAACCACTGCCAATGGAGACTATAGCCCCCCAAAAGACCAAATATCCCATAGAGCATATGTCTCTGTGTGCCAGTGTTTTAAAAGGTTCAATGTGGCGTTTAACATTCATGTGTGTAAGTTCCACAGAGGGCATGCACAGCAGCATTTTACTACTTAGTGGCACAGTGTAATATGCAGTAATGGCTGATGAACTTAGGGCCCAATTCAGCAAAAATACATTGACCTTCCATGAAAGCCAATATGTGAGGCTTCTGCAAACTTCAGTGAAACCCTGGTCTACAATTTGGATAGCAAAAAATGTACTGCATGAGTACAAAATAGTGTGAGCCGTAATTATTTAACCTCTCAGATTCATTAGTGAATGTTTTTTATGGCACTTAGGTATTATTAATTATTATTATTATTAGTCTGCTTTCTTTTTTAATGTCAGAGTGAGAAAGATGATGACGTTTAAATCCTCAAAAATTACAGGAAAGGCCCAAATTTCCACCAGATCATATTAGAGCTTGGCCTGCACACTTGCTTGTTCATACAAAGCCCACATTTGCATATGGAAATCAGAGTGCTGGCTTATTTATTCTAACCTTTATTGCCCGTTTCCTACTCTAAGCACGTTAAGTAATTATCTAAAATAAAATTTTTCATCAACATTGCAATAAACACAACTTACACATAAAGCTCACCAAGACCTTCCCAACCCCACCAGAGACTCCCTTGCGACAGTCAATTAAAGATGCTTTCCCATGCCATTGCAACCTCTTCCACATAACACCTTTCAGCACTTGTCCTCTGGCCTTCCAAGGAAAGTTTGGGACAAGCATTGCAATTTGCAGTGTGCCGTAAAGGTCACAACAAATAAAAAATAAAAAAATAAGCCAGGCTCAAAATCAAGGCTAGGAACAAGAACCAGAGTGCTGAATCCTTCACCAAGAATGCCTGCAACCAACATCCTCCTGCTTATAGTGAGGGCTGTTAGCTCAAGTGCTGGAGATGACCACATCCGCTATAGGATCACAAGGAGAGAGGCACTCTCGCAGGCAGACAGAAACAAACCATTTAGGGTGTCATAGATCAAAACCAACACTATGAATTTGACCTGGAAATCAACTGGTAGCCAGTGCAGATTTTGGAGTATGGATTATGTGCTCCATGAGGGAAACTCTGCTTAGTAATAATCAGCTGGCTCAATTCTACACCAGCTGCAGCTTCCAAAAGGCTTCTGCATATAGGCCTATGCAGAGCACACTGCATAATCCACCTTTAGCTGAAAAAATGCGCATGTGCACACAAACAGCTGCATTCTGAGCTCAAAATTGAAGGTGTCACTACTGAAAAATTAGCCCGAAGGGCAACATTTGATTTAAAGCAAGCACCACCAGGAAGCTGGTGATTCCATTGTGTCATCAATTCACCAAGTTGTATCTAAGTATTGCAGGGGTCTCGATACAGCAGGTGTGGTGTTACTTGCTGCATATGAAGCCATAAAGTGGCCTCAAGTTTTAACCTTCGCTCTGCCTTTTCTTGTGCATGTTCAGGCCTATCACATCATTTTCAAATCATGTACACCGCCACCTTCTAAATGGAATCAATTAGGGGCTGATGAAAGTGAGGAACCAGCAGTACTGCTTAACCCAACAATGCACTGTAACCATGGACTGCAAATTATTCCAGTCCTGGACCTCTCTTGAGACACCCTGTTGACAATCAGCTGTTTTATGATCTGTACAAATATCTACTAGAGGCTAGCAAGATCCACAACAATCACCACTTGTGACCTAAGGCACATGGGATCACAGGTATGTAGAAGTTTGACCCAGTGTATTAAAATGGTTTGACTATAACATAATTTAATCAAAAGAAGACGATTTCTATCATCAATTCTACCAAACAGAAGACACTTAAAAAACATGTATAGAACTTATGTTTATTAATCCACTGAACAGAAAGTCATGCAATATAAATAATTTATTGCAGTACCAAATTATCCAAAAGTGAAGCATCATGTATTGGAATGTACTCGTTATTCCATCGTTTGTACATGCAAGCTGCTCTTTTGTCTTCCAAGAGATGTTGGCAACGTAAATTTTCAACATGAATATTAACATAGTAAAAACATTATTTATTTGTTGTTTGTTTCACTGTTTTCTCTAAGTCTGATCTTGGTTTAAAAGCCTTGAAAGATAAACCTCCATAAAAATACGTGTGATGGAGGTCAGCAAGAGGGAATCTGTTAGTTTGCTGAAAACAACATCATGTAGAAGCAAATTCTTTGTATGTTAAATTCCAGCTCCCCAAGAGAGGAGAGCTATGACTAGGTATATTCAGTGAACTGGTTCAAGTTTACTATCACTTTTACCAGATATGAAAGCAATATGACTAGATACTGTTTTCCTGCTTCAAAATAGTCTCCTTCAATAATAGTACATATTATTAATATTCTTAAATGACCACTGCATAATTCGATTAAACTCCTGACTACGTTCGGAGGCACAGTGCTCTTCAGAAGGCATTCTTGTATTGGTATATACAAGATTTTACTTGCTACCACATCAAGTTAAGGGGGAAATGATGCCAATAAGAGTTCTTGATCTAGGGGTATGTCACCTTAAAAGATTTTCATACCAT
Organism: Malaclemys terrapin pileata; assembly: GCF_027887155.1. Classification (NCBI taxonomy): domain Eukaryota; kingdom Metazoa; phylum Chordata; order Testudines; family Emydidae; genus Malaclemys; species Malaclemys terrapin. The sequence continues at coordinate 7,795,877 of NC_071517.1, forward strand.
ACAAGTGAAGGTGAGATCATTAATCACAAATGTCAAAATAGAAAAAATGGTCCAGTATAGCACGACTATGAACCTGGAACATGTACTTTATTTTTCCATGTGCATCCTTCTCATATGTCTAATGGTGCTGGACAGCACATATATAACGACAAAGAATATTTCTGACACAAAAAAATAGAGTCTACATTATGTGCCAATCTTACACTTGTAAAGCTATTACTCATTCTGCCTGTTTAGCAAATAGTAGGTAAAGGATCAGCTCTCCAAAGCAGTTATTCTAGATGTGCACGTGTGCAACAGAAATCCGGATCTGGCCCACCATGACATAAGGAGGATTCAAAAGTTTTCTTAAACCTGCAATCATCTATAGAGAAGAATGGTAATATTTTTCTCTTCTGAACCTCCTTTTTATTTGAGGCTGTCACAGATAACTGAACTGTAACAGACTCTCTTTTTTGGCAAGGGAACAGAAATATTCTAAATTGCCCCTGCTGTCCTCAACATTGTTTGGTATTTAAGGAGCTAGAAGAAGAAGAAAAACTAACCTCAGGACCCTAGGAAAATACAGTACATTTGAAGTTAGTGTGTCTAACCCTAACCAAAGGTTAATGAAGACATCTCTTTATCTTCACAGCCATTTATTTCTACAGTATATATTTCCATTCTCCTCTTTGAAGAGGTAAGATTTCAAGACTCATATCCACTCTTAAGATGTAAGAAGGTTTAATGGCTAACCTGTTAGCCCTTTCAAGACCAGTCAGAGAAGTGCAATTACAATGAAAGGGTGACATCCTAATCATTTTTAGTAGGACAGCAACAATCACTTAAGACAGAAGTTTGTAAAAGTATTACTTACTTGCTGACTTCCTTATACTGTGCTATTTCCTCAATATAAAGGAGGTCATGCAACCGTGACTGATAGTTGGTCTTGGTCAATGATTTGTCCAGGACAGACTGTGTAAACAGCTGGTCAGCAGATAGAGGAATTTGGTATCTGATAAGAAGGCTCTTCTCCAATTCAGTAGTTTCATTAGGCTCAAAATCTACAATAGTCTTAGAAGTAGAATCCCAACGCTTAGCTGTAGTTAGTAACTGTTGCCGTGCATGCATCAGGTATTCAAGATCTGCATGTGGAGATACAAACAGGGACAAGACTTCAGTTCAAATTCTCCAAGATAATTTTCCACACTTTGATCACATGTAAATGACATATATAAGTGGGAAACTTTAGATTTTTCCCCACCACAGCGTATTCATGTAAAACAGAAGAATCGTGAATTTATAAGCTAAACTTAATTTTTAACTAACAGAATATGGTTTGGTTCTTCAAGGAGAACACAGGATTACTGAAGTCACTCAGCTATCTTAAAATAATGAAACTGCAGATAACATTCTCCTTTGTCTAGGACAGTTTTCATAATTTTACTGTTGAAGAACTACTCCAACTTCAGATGTTGAATGACAACAGACAAGAACCAACTCACACACAAGAATAAGAGAATATCAAAATATAACAACTCTACAGATAGGAACAGAGAGAGCATACAAATTAAACAAGTGATGGAAGGATTCTATTATTATAACTAAGAGCAATCAGAAGCATCCATAGTATCTGCATGTCCTTTTCAAAGGTGAGCTATAATAGCAAACACCTTTCCCCTCCAAAAACACAGAAAATATACATGAACCTGTGGGGGAACCAGTAGGGTAGGTGATCGGGAAACATAACTTGCAGTACATGAAAGGCCTTTACCATATTAAAAACTAAGTCCTAGGTTATTATAACATTAGGGTTAAGCATTTGAAAAGATTCACATCGTACACACACAATTAATTCTCCAAGCATCACTTGAAAGCGTGACCCACATTGATAAATGGAAGGAAATTAATGTTTCTATCCTTCATTAGCTATGATATGTCTCTATATTGTAGCCCAAATCATATACATGAAGTCAAGAATTTTTCATAGAACCCTGCAATAGCCATTAACAAGGCAAAAATTCAACACATGGCAACTGCTATCTGGAGGACTAAGTAGGAGTTTCATGTAACAGAACTATAGTTAAGCTAAAAGCTGCAATGGTTTAGCATTCATGGTGAAGCAATAGCTACGTTTTAATGTATCATCTTTGAATCAGGCTTAAAATGGGTGCCCAGATATCACAGCAGTGGCTGTGAAAGACTGAGAGACTCTCTAACCTCAAATAAAGTATTTCATTTTATCTTCATCATTCTGTATCCTAAAGAGATGAAAAATGTGACGTCTGAGTGATAATATGAGGCCAGTTTAGCAACAGGAATCTCAGATTAACATCACTCTTCAGCCACAGGAAACAGGTCTGTCTCACTTAGTAAACTACTCTAATATTTTTGAAAGTTCATCTAATAGAGATTAGAAAGAAGATATAAATAATTCTCTTCTTCCTCTAAACTGAATGATGTTAGGTGCTAATGATGTGCAACAGGAAAAAAAGGCCCATGTTTGGTGATTTCAGAATTAGGAATTATCCACCATGACATTTTCCTATATTGATCATATATTAAGAGTGTAACAGTTCAGTCAGACTGCCAGGACACTGTCCTTGTTTGCTAGGAAATTGGCCATTTGATATTGCATGCTACAGACACTTCCTGTAACTGTTGGTCTGACATAACTGAGTGTTAACATGGAATATGCATACAGGGTTGCTTTCTTAAGAAGAATCTCGTGCATTTCCAATACTAAGAACATTTTCACTGCATGAAAAACTAATCTTCTCTTGATTACTTGTAACTTCTTCCATGAAAGAGAGAGCTCCCCAAGAAAAGTGACAGACGCTGCTCAACTTAAATGTCTCTTCTTAATACTATTTAAAAAGGAGGATGCTTGTCTTTCATGATGTCATAGCTCCAATATCCTTCAAAGTTATTATTGACCTTCCCAAATCACTGCCTAGATCTATCTGTCATATAAGGATTTGTACTGGTAGTGTAGGCACTCAGCAACAAAAGGTGAAGGCCTCTTTCAGGGTTGTTTGCTCGATGTTACTTCTTCTGTCAGACCTCTACATACTATAACCCAACACTCCACTGCTCGAGGAAATATAAATGCAAAACACCCACATGGAACAAGATATATTCCTAACCACTATTCCATCACTTGCTTTCAGTTGTAATCCTTACCCCTCCCATATGTTGTCTACCTAGATTATTAGCTCCTAAGGGAAAGATTTTGTACTTATGTTTGGTTGTAAAGAACCTAGCACACCTTTGGGCATTAGATAAATATTAATAATAATCTGACTGATTGGAGATTTTCTTTGCTATCTCTCTGCATACAGAGCTGTGACATCTCAAAAAGAGGTGCTGTAATGAACTCAGTAGGCATCACACTATGCAGCTTCATCTTTCCATTTTGTACCAGAGTGCCATTTATATTGCCCCTGCCCTTGATCTATTTTTAGTAGTCAGCACTGAGAAATCCTGGTAGTTTAAGCTGACAGGGACACTGACTCGTCTGAAGATTAATACTTTTGCCTTTGCAAATAAATTATGGCTTGGCTCTCTTGGTCTTAAACAGTTCTACACTGCAAGGACACCAGGTCTCTGCAAGTTTACTGACTTTGGAAACCTGTCAGCTCTGGTTAGCTGCCCTCTTACATAGAGATCACATAATAGTTCCTGAAAAGACCACAGCCTTGCTCTTAAACACAGAATCTCATGCATTCTGAAACATACCCTATGTGGAATTCTAGTGTACTGTAGACACTACAACTTCCTGCTTTGGGCTAAAAGTATTCAGGTAATCTGGAAAGTACAGTTCATAAACTATGGCATTTGCTATTTACATTTTCTCTTTGCTGATCTGGTAAATGTAAATCTGTTCTATGTAAACAATGGATAGGAATAGCAAAAAGCAACAACTCTAGCCAACGCACATACAGTATGTATTAGTGTTTAGTAATGACATCTATTATTATTACTGCTAATAAAAAGGCCTTAAAAGTCTTGTATCATGAAAAAACAAGGAAATATGAATTTCCTGGATCACTTAAAGCTGTAGGAATAGATCTGGAGATGCTAGAAATAGGAAAGAGTGTCTGCAATACATCTCCGAAGGGTAGTAAGAAATTAATAACAATAGCCTGCAGAATTATGACCTCCGCCAAAAATTAAATCAATGTTCCTTCAAATCTTTGTGAGCTGAACGTTTCCTGGGATTCCCTGATGACTGCAATAGACAGACTAGAGAAACAATCTTCTTGAAGAGAGAAAATACTCTTCATGGACAAGTATTCTGGTAATCTCCCAGACAGTCATACTCTATTTCAGTCAGAATCAGTCAACATATTTCTGCCCCTCCTAAGCAGTTTTGACAATTTTGGTCTGGATCTCATCAGTTTCCTAAGATTTACAATTAACAGGAGTAAAACTGGTTGTATTTTCCTACCGCCTTTAGGAGGAGATTATGCTCAATGGTTCTGAGTCCTGACCTCCTGTTCGGATAAATGAATTTGCACAAATTTCCAAACCAAGAATCAGTGCTCAGCTCTTGGCGTCTCAATATTTTAAGTCTTCTTGACAAATCAAGTTCTCATTCATTGCCAATCAAAATATTTCTAATGATCTTTGGACTATTCCGAACTGTTTCTGAGCGGGGGGGGAGGGGTGTGAAGCGGCCTTGAATCTCCTTTGCCTCAAAGGACAATTCTTTGTCACCTAACAAAATTTAAATTCTTCATAGAGCATGTTTTGAAGCTGAACCTAATCAGCATCTGGAGAACGTCCGTGCAAAAAAAAGCATTAACAGGACCACAAGCATTTCAGAACAGCTTAAGCAAAACACAAACACTAACTAGAAACTGTGACAAATGACTCAAAACTGTGAGGAAAGAAAGGCTTTTGTGTGCTAATCTGGAAATTCTTTTGCAAAAGGGGAAGCTAGTCAGAAAAGAAGCAGCAACAAATTGGTTTTATTTATTCAAAAACAATGAGAAAGGATACTAGCAAAGCAGAACTGAATATCAGCCATTATTCACGTCTGTCTGACTCTAGCACTCAGTTGCTTTAAAATGTCCCAAGCAAAGGAGTTGTAACCACCTCTCTTGGGAAACTCTGCCAAAATCTATTTTTCTCAGACACAACCTCAATTTTCCTTCCCTTAGTTTCATCTCATTAATCCTGGTTATTCTCATTGCAACACAGTAAAAATGCTTCTTAGGCCCGTTAGTCTTCTCATCTCTCCAATCTTCGTAGAGACACAGATGACTACCAAGCCTCACCCTACCTTCTTTGCTTGTTGCCAAGCAACACACATTTAGCTCTTTTAATCTTTCCCCATAAGTCAATCACTCCTGCTCCTTGATCATCTTTCCCCTTCTTCTTTGAATGCCTACCAATTTGTAGACATCTTTCTGATAATGAGGTGCTTAGAACAGAAAGTCCTGATTTCCTGTAACTGACAGGAACAGACCAATACAGTAAACAGAACACAATGGCCATGGCAACATTTAGTTCAAATTTAACTTGCACTGGGCTGAAAACATGATTATTTTTGTGTGTTCAAGTAGAGACAATATTGCTTTCCTACAATTTCTAGCATTTCTATATCAGGACTTAGGACCAGACGGTCTCCTGTAAATTGGAGAGGCAACATTAACTCCAATGACACTATAGCAATTTATACCTGCTGAACATCTGGCCTAAAATCTACATTTATAGACATAGAGTCCTGTGGCACCTTACAGACTAACAGAAGTATTGGAGCATAAGCTTTCGTGGGTGAATACCCACTTCGTCAGACGCACGTGGTGGAAATTTCCAGAGGCAGGTATAAATATGCAGGCAAGAAATTTCCACCACGTGCGTCTGACGAAGTGGGTATTCACCCACAAAAGCTCATGCTCCAATACTTCTGTTAGTCTGTAAGGTGCCACAGGACTCTTTGTCACTTTTTACAGATCCAGACTAACACAGCTACCCATCTGATAATTTATAGACATGTTAGACATTATATATTATATCCTGAAGGACATTCATTATCTGCTAACAAATGTTCTGCACAGAGATGAGAAAAGGAAAAAAAATAGCATGACAAATTATCTTGTATTTATAGTAAACTGATTATCATACCACGGGAGAACACAAAACATCAAATGCTGATCATACTGACTGATGAGCAGTGCAGGACGTGTTTCTGATTCTCAAAATTACCACAAAGAGAAACATTCTTTTGGACATTTCTATCAAGTCTGTTCAGTAGAAAAAGAAAAATAGCAGAACATTACCTTCTGTTGAAGCAGCATCAATCATTACTCGTTGCATGAGTACTGGTTCCAACCCAAAATCAAACACTACGGTTTGGCGAAATGTTCCAAAGATTTCCGTGTTAAAGGCTATACTGACTTTGTAAATGTAATGATCTATTCCATTTTGGGCCATCTTTCCTCCTATCCATTCCTGACAGTTTTCTGGGACTTCTTGTGATACCTGGGTAGTGCTGTCTCCAGCAGATATTGCAACGATATTGAAATGAGGACGATGGGCATCATAAAGCAATGCCACTCGATACAGCATTCTTGCAGGCTACAAAGAAATGCAAATATTGAAGTGACAATAAAATGCTAAAAACTATTTTATGAAGTGCTTCATTTGAGGCCAGATTAGGGGAGGCTAAAAGAAGCCTCAACTTCATTCAGCAGGCACAGCTGAGTCTCTGCACGCTCCAGAACATAGTGTCCCCATAACTCCCAGCATCCACACCAGCAATCGCCACCCCAGTGGAGAGAAATAGAGTGGAGGTTGAACCATACCCCACTACTTCACTTTAAAAGAACCATTTTGGAGTTGAAACACTTAACTGCAAAAGTCTGTAGTTTTACTGCAGCAAAGAAATAAGATCCAAGTGCTGCAGAATGCTAGCGTTAATATTTATCCATTTTCAAAAGAGAAGGAATCCTACCTTACAAGTGAGAACAAATGTCCACGTTTGTTGAGACTTTTTGGTGGTGACAGTAACCGATAGTTCAGGATTATGCTCTACTCTCACTCCTTCTACACATTCACTAAGCTAGATTTAAAGAGAAAGAAACCTAGCGTTAAACTTCTACAGACGTTGTCAATAAAGAAGACATTCAGGCCAAGTTAATATCTTAAAACAGAAAGGGTAAAATGATTGTTTCCTAAGTTGAGGGTTGGTTTCAGCAAAAAGATTGTGCAGGATTCTAATATCAGCACAGGACAAGAACTAATTCAGATATGCGCTAAATCAGAGAGGCAGATAACAATTAAGATTCTAACTCAACAACATCACATTATGTATGCAAAAAAAAAAAAAAAAAAAACCACCATCATCCAGGGAGAACAAACACTACCTGATTTTCATAGGCATGGATCTCAAAAATCAGTTTAGCTCAGTTAGGTCTAAGATTTCAGTTGGAAATAAGGGTCTTATACAATAAGGCACCAAGACTGCATTCCCAACAGACCCTATATTCTCAGTGACTTCAGTGAGAGTACTAGAGTACCATGAGAGCAGAATCAGGCTTACTGCTCATTAAACCATTTGGCAAATTGCCCACTTTTCCCAGATTTTATCAACAGTAGATAGAGTGAAAAGAAACTCCTTCGCGTCAGTCATGAGAAGAGCTGGTTGAGTGCTGCAAAACTAGTGCCACAAACATTCTTTGGAATCGCAAAGAGCTGTTGGGTTTGATCAGATCCATAACCCTTACTCTTCAGTATTCACAAACGTTTGTATGACCAAATGAAGTTTGGGGAATGGCTTTTCTTCATGCAAACTGCAAGCAAAGAAGGGGAGTCACGCACAAAAAGGAGTATTCGCCACTGAAAATTAATGCTTCAGTTTAAAAAGTACCACCATCTGATCAGGGAGCAGGAACACCACCGCATGACAATTCACGATCAATCCACAAGCTGTAGTTCACAAACTCCTTACTGAATTCCTGAGGAGAACAACTGCATTTGTAGAAACTACTCTCAGTCTATGAAAGCTTTGTAAGTAGGAAAAGTTTCTTGGTAATGAATAATTCGACCAGTTCTAGTGATAAGGGCTAAAAACAGGCTCATCTGATAGTTTTAAATATGAACACAGAGAAGGAGTTTGTTTTCCTTACCACTTTCTCAGGAGATAATGAATTCATCCATTTCTCAATCAAGGTTTCCATATAACTACCCGAACATTGTTTGTTTTCCTTCTGTTGTTTTAATCTTATCAAGCGGGAAGCGTATCGTTTTTGCCATTCTGTTAGCTCTTCCTGGGAATGTGCTGAAGTACACTGTGCACCGTACCTGCAGATCCCTTGCTCTAAAAATCTGCATAAAACATGAAAGACAATTATGCCTCAAACTTTTCAAAGTTCCAATTTAAAAACAAAACAAACAATAATTGAGATTTCACTTCAAAGAGTTTTCTTCTGGCTTTTGATTCTCTCACATAAAACATAAAATTGCAGGATCAGTCACTAGAAACTGGTTTAGCTACATATACATGTACATACAGGATTGTTCAGCAGCAGCCTCTCCTGCAGTAATGCCCATAATGGTATATGCAGAATTTTTCTAATTTAACCATAAAGGGCCATAAATCACTTTACTAAGAAACTTTTACGTTCAAATAAATACGTGCTGAACACCTAACAATGTCAATGACAAACTTTTCCCTAGAGGTCATGTTATTACTTATCAGATAAGTTCTCTTTCAGCAGAAGTTTTCTGAAGCAACAGTGACATCATGTGGTTCTTTTAGTTAACTTCAGGTACATATTGTGTAAATAAATGTTCTATAGATAGATTTAGAAAATCTCCCAAAGGACATACTGAACACCAGCCTCTTTGAAACAAGAGAGTCAGACCAAGTAAGTGTACAATACTATATTATATTTGTGGATTTTTTTTAAATAATGTAAAGTAATGTTCCCATGTGATATCATTTTGCTTACGCTTTAAAATTAAGAAATCCCTTTAGTGTCATCTTATCGCCCACACACAATTTAAGAATTGCAGTTTTCTCAGAAAATGCAGTTTTCTCAGCTGTTATTCTACACTTTGCATTCAAATAGCTATATTATTTGGAAAATATTTTTGTAGCTAGAACTTTAACATGTCAGCTGCTGCAGCTGAAGTTCTATCATTCTTTAAAGCTGTAAATACTTAAAAAATTAGACTAGATGGAGGGAGAATTGGAGGACAGAATTTAATTTTTAAGGTTTGACAGTATTATGAAATCATCTGGTATACAGCATAAGATTGATTAATTATAACACCACATGTACCAAACAGCTGACGACAGCCAAGGATCCAAGCCATGATCTTGTAAATGTAGAAAATGTGTAATTATAACATTATGTTCGTATATAAGTTTACACTACAGGATGAATTTAGACATCTTCCCACATTGATGTGTTACTGAAAAAGAGGATGGATCAACTAGCTCAAACCACAGAAAAGTAAGTTACAAGTTAGATACTCAAATCATTGATAGATACAGCACATGATGATTAATGTTATGACCGTTTCGTAGTAAATATATTATGTAACAATGCAAATTAGATGGTAAATCTTGAGCTATGTGGTTGAAAAATCACAGAAAAACCTTGAAGCAAAGTGTCTGATATACAAGCCACATTTACTTACAGTTGATTATTTGAATTAGCATACTCTTTCCCTTTAAGAAAAGTTTAGAAAGTTTAAAATGATGTCACTGTGTTGTGAAGGCTCAAAGTGTAAATTGTGTATAAAAGAAAGTAAACGTTTTAGATATCATGTTAACAGAAGTGTTCTCCTATTATTTACTTAAAATATTTTCACTGAAAACATTTCTTTGTTTGGATTTAAACACTCCCTGCAATGTTTCTAACCTCAGTGTACCAGTGCATGAGAATTCTAGAGTGAAACTGATTAGGATTAAAAAGTGAAACTGACTAGTCTATTTTCACAGACTAAACTAAATGAAGGGCAAACACAAAACAAATTTATAAAAATGTGAGTAAAAGAAATTGTTTAAATTTAAAACAATCTATACTATTACTAGCAATACATGTAAGAGATTGTGTTTTGAATGGATAATTTTATCAACATCCCTTAAGAAGAAATTTCAAATTCATTCCTGACCTAATAAAAAAAAAATAAACCATAATATACACTGCTGGATATTTGGAAATTTTACTATTATTTAGAAAATGTTTTCCCTTTGTATTAGAAGTGTTATCATTTTCGAGAAAATATTTCTAGAAACAAGTACTTGGGTTCTTCCTCATCAGCACTTAATAGGACGATACAGCACTTTAAATCATTCACTATTAACTAGTATTGCACACTCTTTCATTTCTCAGTACTTCTAGCAACAATTACATTTACTTTACACATTCAGTTCCTTATTGAGTACGTCTTGCAATTCCTTCATTTCATTATCTAGTAGATGCCACATCTCTATTGCCAGGTGCCACCCTCAAGACAACTGTGGTTTCAAAAATTAATATTCAGTGTTCTTACTGTCTTTTTATAAATAAATCTAACTCCCACAGCCAGAATTATAATAATCACATGGATTCACTAATCAAGACCTTCTTCTCAACCCAAAGTTAATAGCTCCTGTAATACAGAAGTAATCAGTGGACATTAGATTATATCTTTAATGGAACAAAATTCAGAACTGGGATTAAAAATCTGGCTCAAAATGCCACTCTTTATAAAGGTACAATATTGAGAGTTAAAAACAGCGGGCCTGATTTTTCTAAAATGCTGCTGCTTCTTTCATATGGCAAAAAAAGACAATTAGCAACATTCAAATAACCAAGCCCAGGAGCAAGATGACAAACTTCACACAATGCTCCTGTTCTGTGAATGTCATCAAAAGGCTACCAAAATCAAGTCGTCAATCTCCTGGCATGATTACCAGCATGAAATTATAAAAGGCTGAGCACCGAAAACATCAATGGGAGTTGCAGGTGCTCAGCACCTCTGAAAAATCAGGTCCAAACAACCTAGATTTTCACACGCTCAATCATACCAGCTGAAAAGCAGGTCAGATTGCTACACACCCTGGGAAATTAATTTCTGCATACATGACACATGCAAGACGGAATCAAGTCACAGTGCAGGACTTCACAGGTTAATATATCTTTTGGCGCTTTTACTAATGATAAAAACTACATACTCCATACACAGGCAGCATGGTCTAATGGACTGAGAAAGAGAGATTGAAGTTAAGAATGCCAGTCTTAGCACAGGTTGTGTGATCTTGAGCAAGGCATTTCACCTGTGTGTGTGAGCTTCTCCCTCTGCAAAATGGGCTTAATCATACTTAAGGGTTGGTGTTATTGACTTCATTTTACAGAGAGAGAAACTGATGTGCTGAGAAGTGAAGTGACTTAACCAGAGTCACACTGTGAATGGGTTCCCTGATCTAACAGGTAGGTTATATTCCTTGACCTCATAGTTTCTCCACTCATGAATTAAACAGTTATGGGCAAATAAAAGAAATGAAATTATCCCTTAAACAGAGGTGCTTCTCATCACCGATAAAACTATATCACTTTACCTCTTACACAATGTGTACTCCTCACTACTTGTGACACCCCTGGGTGGGGGGCGGAATTGCCAACCATCCTGAGAGCCTGTAGAGTAATGGAGGATTCTGGTTATTTTTCCAGTTGCCAGTATTAGAATTATTGGTAGTAACTACACAGGGTTATATGTTTCTGAACACCATCTCACAGGATATAAACACACAAGCAGGTCTGCTGTTTCCCCATAGCAATCTACTGCGCAATTGATTTCAATACCTGAGAAATTTATGTGGGACAAAAGTTGGAATCATATAAAGCAAGTTACACAAATTAATCTGTAGTATTCCCATAACAAACTGACCAATAAATGTGGCCTGGAGTCTCCAAACAAAACTGGAGAGGGGGCATGTCTCTCCCATTTCATTGACTCAAGCTAACTATTCATGCAGTGTTCCCCTTTATTGCTAGTGCCTTCCCTCCAACTAAACATCAGGGACAAATGATTGGGCCGTGCCTGTACAAGACAACGATGTTTCTTCAGACAGCTACAGTGGTTCCATCGTCAATGCTTCACCATGCAACTCAAAGCATCTTTTAAGTATGTTCTACTTACCATCTTCCAAATCTTCCCCATGGTATCCTGAGGGTACTTTGCTAGCTGATGCCTGCAATTAAAAACAAAAAAAAGATATGTTAGTTCACATATCAAGATTTTGACTGTAAGTTCCATTTTGCTACTGTAGTCATAAGAGATTGTATTTTAATGGTCAGTACGAAAAAAAATCTCAACTAGTTCAAACAACATTCTGGTCACAAACCTGGGTCTCATGTTAACATGCCAGTAATCACAGTAACTGAACGGGGGAAACTTAATGTGAACATTAAATCTACTGTACCACAGTGTACTTCTCTGATGAAAGAAAAAAATTTAATTGTACTATCTAAAAACTTTGACCCCAGTTCACCACAACATCAAACTGTGGTCAATAGGAGCCAGTCACAGCTCGCTGATCCTCATCAATCCAACCCCTGTGGAAGTAAGAACAGTAGCGGGGGCCTATTCTAACGTCTGCCACTGGTATAAGGCCCATAATGGCTCTTATGCCAGGGGAGGATTAGGTATGGTAGAGCTCTACTACTCTATGTCCCCTCCCAGCCACAACCACCCCTCAAACATCTGATATCCCTTTTTTCTACCTTTTACTGGGGTAGGAGAGGCAGCTGGTGCAGAAAGTTGCAGAGGCACATCTCTGCCAGCGGAGAGCTCTCGCTGGCTATTTTAAGATCAGTCTGAATCACTCCCATGGCACAAAGTGGCCTTAGTGGAACGGAGTGTGTGTCCTTTTTTTAAAAGCTATTGTTTAAAAAAGAGGGACTATTATTTTTGTGAGTGAATCATACTGCTGTTAGAGACATAAGAATTTAACATATGACACTGGCAAATGAAGTAGTGGGCTGGTCATTGAGCAGCTTGTTCCAAAGCTGAACATAGATGCAACAGAAAGAGTCGAAGTGCAATCATTTTAATTTGCATCTGGAATAAGAGTACAGTCTTACAATGTACTGACACCTCAATTCATTTTATATTTAGATGAAAAGAAAAGCAATGATTTAAAGAATATGAACAAAGTCCATATATGAAAACAGTAATTCAATCAATATATATATAATGTTTAGACTAACCCTTCCCTCCTACAGATGTTGATGGAGCATCTAGAATTTGCTAGTCACTTTAAGTCTTACGTCATGTTTAGGACACAGCTAAGCGCTCTAGTGGATAATTTCCCCTGGAAAGAGGAATCACTTTCTGAGTCATAAGAAATAAATAGAGTGTATGTGGATGTTCTCATTTTTCCCTGCTCAATACTGCAAGCCACAGTCAACCACTTTTCAGCATTTTTCTTATTCTTTCGTCAAAAACAAAGATCCAAGACTGGTGTAAGGCTGCTTTAAAGATGGTAAAGACTGGTAGGGCAGTGGAGGCTATGGTGCCCAATAGACCTTGTTCAAGGAGCACGGAACAAAACACCCTGCAATTGATCAGTTGTCACCTTCTTCCCAATAACATACTTAATCTTACCTCTGTTTCAGCAAGAAGCATTTTTAGTCTTGTCAAATCTTTAGTTACCATCCCGTTCTAGGGAAAGAGAAAAACGTTAGTGCATTCGGTACGTAAATCCTCTACTATGGTAAACACAGGCAGCAAGGAACATTTTTTTCTACCCAATATTTGGGAAAGGGGATGGGCAAGAGGGGAAGACAAATGAGCTGTTGAGTTTTATTACATAATGGTAAATGACATACTGTGCAACACTGAGCAAACATTATTATGCAACAAGGAAACTTGCCGTTGATAAAAGCTAATCTCACGCGACAGGTGTCAGGCAAAATGGGATACATGTGCAGGACAACTTGATAAATTAACTCTAGGAAATCTGGCAGTCACCCACATGAAGCATTAATAGCCTCAACATTCACAAGACAGTATAATTCAGAACAAATACCCTAGAGGCACTGTGGCCCACCGGAAAGGGATTCAAGAGACCTGGATTCTATTCACAGCATGACCACTGGCCTGGTGGGTGGCCTTGGGCAAGTCATTTCACTTCTCTGTGCCTCAGCTTCCCCATCTGTAAAATGGGGATGATGATACTGACCCTCCTTTATAAAGAGCTTTGAGATCTATTGATGACAAGTTCTATAGAAGAGCTAGGTATTATTACTATTATTATTGTTATTAGAATATTTACTCCAACTCAGGAGTCAATATCAGAAATTCACACTACTGTATCCATGATCTAGTCACTTCTTCTCAAGAAGCTATTTTGCAAATTGATTACTTTTACAGTCTAACTCTTTCCATTCTGGAGTATGTTCCCTTTAACTCATCTGTAACAGTTTTCACTACAATGTAAGGGTTAGCCTTCTAACTGAAAAATAACTTCACATTCAAGGGAATCCCAAGTAAAATCCTTTAAAATTAATTTATCTAAAGTAAAGCAATCTCATACACATTGAGGGCATGATCCTGAACTCAGGAGTTCTGATTCAGGTCTGTGGTTTCATTTAACTGACCACTTACTGCATTTATTAAGTGCCACTGAGTTTGTTAGATAGCAGATTGTTATAATCCTCCTTTACATTCCACCTGTACTAGAGAGCAGCAAAATGAAACTCAAATATCTTTACTGCCAGCCTGCAAATTTGATAATCCTCATACACAGAGCTTTTATTTGAAATGCTATTCCATTTCTTTCCAAAAGCAGAATTCACAAATCCAACTCGTAGGGCTCAAATATAGAGCATAAAGAATTTAAGTTACTGAGAATCATTCCCTTATACTACTGTGGGGGAAGCTGGATGCATTCCAGCTTCTTCAAGTAAAAGCACTCCAAACTTTATTCATTGAATTACTCCACACAGACACTGAGAGAAGTCAGTAAACCATTTGCTGGCTTTAATACTTCTACTGAAAACAACCACGAATTATGATCTTTGATCTGTCATGAGATCGTAAGTTTCAGCTTGGGCGTAGGGGCTTCACTTAGAAAGACCAAGCTATGTGTCAACCCACTGTAGCATAACTGCCTGAAATACATTGCCTAGGTAATGGAGTATTTGGCTATTTACATTATTTTTTCTGAAGGCAAACTCCTACTAAAAGACATGAAAATGTATGTCAATCCTTTTCATTCTTTTTGTTTATCTTCATAACCATATCAGATAAAAGTAAATTATTACTCAGAGAGTGCATTATTTTAAAGAGAGAATATATCTCAGCAAATTTGTTTGCCATCAGGAGTGTATTACACCAACATAATGTATTCCTCTGCCGTTACAATATTTATATCCAAATTTAGATTTCTTCACAACTAGCCAATCATCCACATGCAGTAGGATACCCAAGATGCATATTTGTTCCTTGCACAGTACCCCAATCTTAGATGTTATAAGGAGGTATAACAGGAAGAGGCATGTTTACAGTCAGTGTCGCACTGCATGTCAACCAATCCCAAGACTTGTTAAAGATGCCAGGATTCATCAATGGAAACCCTCCAATCAAGGGACAGTAGTCCCAATGGTTGATCGCTGTAGGGAAAACAAGAGCCCCTTCCCTGATGAAAGTGAAAGGAGATTTGTACCACCACCATTTCTACCAAACATTTTAATCTTCAAGTAGGCTTTAGATTTTATACTCTTCAGAGCAAAGGCCCAACAATTATTTGGCACAGCTCACATATTGTATAGCAACAAGTGGGCTTATGGTATTTTATATATATTAGTATTAATGCTGCATGTTTAAGCTCTTAAATCATTCAACAATTATAGGAACACCCTTAAAATGATAAACTTATTAAAATTAGAAACTTGCTTTCACAGAACGCTTTTTTGCTTTTTCTTGCCAAGGCCTGAGTTCAGGGTTCTGGGTTTCTCCTCAAGGAGCTTTTGAAGTCATTAACACCTCTGAGAGCAAAGCCTTCCTTACACTACCTTTGATGTTAGTGTTATCATCAGCTCGTACAGGTGAAACCTGGAGCACAGATACTGAAACTGTGTGAAACTGAAACTGTGAGAAACTGAACACAGATAGTAAATCCTGTGAAGGCTGATGTACATCCTTAACTTTACACGTGACTGGAGTCAGGGAGACTACTCATGTGCATGAGGTAAAGCACCTCTGTAAGTGCTCTGCTGGATGAGGGCCTAAAAGAGGACACTTGAACTCAGGTCGCAGCAGGCGAGTCAAACTATTGGACTTTAGAATGAAGTATTTGGATTATTTTCTATGTCCAACAGCTGTGAAGTTTACTTAAAAACAATTTGAGTCATCTTTAAAAAATATAATCACATCAATGTGCTTTCTGCTATAAAAGCTGAACTTAGTCAACTGAAGCACACACAAAAAGGTCTCAGGTGGATGGTTAAAATACAGGCAAAAAGGATGGAAACATATGCTCTGCTCTATTAAATGGCACATGTACAAAAATTACAGTACATTCCATGGGGATTAGATGCAGACAACTAATTTAAACATTCTACAGATTTGTAACAAAAGTAGAAAAAAATCAGCAAAAAAGCGCACTGGCTCAGAAACATTGGTAAAGCAACAACCTGGGCTCTTGCTTACATATGAGCACCTGAATGTTTTAATATACATTTGTCCTTGGATTTTTCATATGAACTATTTTATTGTTATCTATTGGTCAAAGAGACAATCCGAGATTTGCTACTAAATGACTAAAAAAATCCAAAAGGAAATTAGTTTTCAAGTGTTGTAAATTAAATCACATCCACTTACCAATGATTCACCCATCAGTGATTTGGAAAGAACATTAGATACAACTTGCAGCTTCCCTTTAAGATGCATGCAGCAAAGCACTGCACGGAAAGAGCCATCTCCCTTGGCCAGTCCCTCTCCCAGCACTGCAACACAAAGCACCAACTTTTAGCCCCACCACAAGACAGTACAAACTTAACTACACCCAACTCAGTTTTCCCTTCACCTTTAAAACTAAAATGTCATCTGAGAACTAGGTTTGCACCTTCCCTTCCTGAATCGGCAAGGCTTGGACCGGCTTTGCCCTCATGCCTACTGTCATTTAGCAGTGACATCTCCCACCAACTAAGAAATTATGTAGATGAGCTCAAAGGAGATGCAAGCCCATCATCCTTTAGCCAAAAGGGTGGTGACAGCATCCTTGAAGTTAGGGGACAGTTAATTCAGCTCTTTGACAAGGATACAAAGGATCTCCCTCATCCCTCCAAGAATCAAAACTGCAACAAACCACATTTTGGTGATAAAAACATGTTCATGAGGATCCATTCATGCTAGCAAAAAGCATACTTTGTAGTTTGCAAATTTACCAAACCTCTTCATTGGTCAGTTGCTCCAAATAAATTAATATTCTTACTACTTTAAAACAAAATAGTCCAGGTGACTTGGTATTCACTCGTGCTGCAATAGGAATGATTGTTTTGATCCTGATATTTAAAAGCTTCATGTAACAGTAAACTTTGTACCAGTAAACTATGGGATCAGATAGCTAGCCAAACAGATACTTTCCTTGACATTTGCAATAGCAAAAGGATTTATTTCATGATACAGAAATGCTCCAATCCAGTAGTAATAACACTTAATTATATGTGTTACTTGGCCAGAAAGAAAATTTCCTTTTTAAGAGACTGAAACGTTAAGTAAAATTATGCATGCAAATTGTAATAATGTAGGAAGCCTGTTTGTTAGAGTTACAATCAAAAATATACATTGTTATTATTGCAGACAATGTCACCACTTGTGTTTCTACTGCCAATCACCAGTTATGCAGTTCTTAGATGTGTGTAGCTCCCATTAATGCTAATGGGAAGTTTACAGGCACAAGGACTGCAGGATTCTCAAAAAACAAATCAATTCTCCCACTTAATAGGTGTACATGTCGTTATGGGAAATTATGTGAACACATCAACGAAAGAATAGTCCCAAAAGAACATCTATATAAAAAATGACAGGACATGTTTTCCACTATATAATGGTAACCAAACCCTGATTTTAAGATGCCTAAAACATGACTTTCTGAATTCAAATCACACTGCGGCTGCTGACAACAATTTCAGAATAGAGACTTACTTCCCAAATCAGAAGGAAAAACAAATCTCCAGAAACTCAGTTTTAAGATGTATGACAGTTGTTAATTAGGATAACATACCTCGAACTTTAATCAATTAAGATATTTTATATATTTAATTGGAGTTATTTAGCTAAAGCATTCTGTTGCAGTAGGCCAGCACATTGTAACTTTTCATTTTTAGCAAAATTCTTTGACTCTTTATGGAATAATTTAAGAGAGTCACCCTTACAGTAAGCCCTTGTGCTTCTATCAGTAAATACAACTGTTTGTGGAGAATACATACTTCTAGCATGCATGCTAGAGCATGCATTTCATTCCTTTTAAATCAAAATGAAGTCATTGGTGTCTGCAATATGTCAAGTCTTGTAAAAAGTCATAACTGCGGATTGAATAAAGCTTTTTCGGTCAAAAAGGTTTGTGCATGCTTCAATGGATACCGTTATAGCCGACAGGCCTAAAACTTGATACACGCATGGCATTTTTATTTTAAAATGTCCTTTCAATAGTAATAAAAAACTTAGACCCACCGAGACAACCTCTGCAGCTGTCTTGAAATGCTAGCTGCAGGGAGAAGATCAATTAAAAGTACAGAATAGGGCAAGACTATCAAATCTGTTTATATATAGATTATAAAAATCGTTTTGGTATTAAAATTGTTCTAAAATTACATATTTTAGACCTGGAGAAAAAAAAGATTTGTACGTATAATATGCTAGACCAGACTTCCGTCTAGAACAGCCCTGTAAGTGAGTCTGATTTTAAAGGCTTATCATGGTCAGAACACGGTTTAATTTTTTCTCCCTACCATGCATTTCAAAAGAGATCTGTTTAAATTAAAAATACATGTTAATCTGCTCTACGGTTGGCATATTTTTTCAGCAATTACCATATTATAGGTGCCCAATAAGGAAAAATATTCTTAACTGTATAGCTCCTTTGAAATATTCAGGTATCTGCTATACATGCTGAGAAGAAACAAAGATAGTCTCCCCGTGTAAGTCACAAAGCTGTCTCAAGGATAAATCTCACCCTTACTGCAATCAATGGCAAATCTTCCATTTGACTTCAATAGGACCCAGATTTGGTCCTCAGAATATTAGTCAATGAAAATACAATTAATTTAACGGCATTCTCTCTTCTCCCTCCTCTCGCCATTATTCATCCTTCCATACATCTCTTCCTGGCTCTTTATTCACTGTCAGGAAGGACAACTGTGCAGGCCAGTTCAGAACAATGCATCTCTGGCTCTAGCAGCAGATACAATAGGTGGATTTTAAATATAGCACTGTTTTAAGGACAGCATTGCATATGATGAATACATAGAAAATATTCAGAAATGATAAACTCTCAATCATCCCATCAAGTGAATACATCTATAGTACAAGTAATCACACAATCCCCATTTAACAATTGCTTTCAAACTGAATCAGGGCTTGGGGGGGGGGGGGGGGAGAGAATCTTTGTATTACAATTTAACTAATCTTGAAGAGACAGAGCACCAAAAGGTGGGACCTACCCACAGTATAATTTATTTCCCAAGTCTATGCTAATAAAGCCTGATTCCATACCCAATGAAATCAATGAAAAGAATCTGATTGTCTTGGGTGTTGGATCAGGTCCATAATAAAAGAACAGAACTTTAGCACAGATTCCTCTGTAAGACTCCAATTCAATAACGCACTAGAATACATATTTAACTTTAAGTATGGGCTTTACTACACATGTGCTTAAGGGCTTTGCTGAATAGGGATGAATTTAAGCATGTTCTTAAAGTCAAGCACATGTTTTGCTGAATCATGGCCTAAATGCAGATAAAACATTTATTCTTGCCTCTGGGAAGGCAGGCAAAATTGCCAGCTTCTTCTTGGTCATCAGAGGGATTCGCGGTCCACTGGTCAGCTGCCACCCTCCACAGCAGAGGTGGCTGTATTTCAGTGGGGTTGTACTGACATTATAAACCAGAGCAATAATTTGGGTAGGACAATTTTATGACATTAAAAAGGCAAATATTTTGATATTCGTTTTAGAATGTTCTGTAATCCAGAGAACTGATTACATGTTGTTAGAAATCACAATAGATAAATAAATCAGCATACCATGCCTACAGTCTTCATCTGCTTGTCCATAGTTTTTCTGGGGGAGGGAAAAAAAACGGTTTAAAAACAATATTATTCCAATCAGGTTAAACGACTTCCTGCTCCAATCAACAGCTCCCTTTGAAACGTCAAATAACCCATTTTCTCTTACACATTTTTTCAAGGTAGATAATGTGATATAGTTGAAGGTACATTAGTTCAACTTGAACTTCAGACATGGGTCTAATACATTCACCTTTAGAATGTTGTCTTTTTCCGGGATTCTAACCAAATGGGTGTTTTAAGAGAAGAGGCGTCTTTGTGTTTGTGTGAAGCCACAACTTCCGGAGGGAAATATAAAACTATCATTTCCCACATTTGCTTAAAATTCAGACTGTTGCCTGTACATTGTACAGTTTACTTAATCTTGCACTATTATGGTGCTGTCAGAACCTGCGGGTATATATTTTACTTGAAAAATCACAGTTTGTACATGTTCAGTAGAGACTTGCTAGAGCTTTGCAGCTAAATTCCCTGAAGATCCCATTCAGATAGGCAACCTTAATACTGGCACTTCCTAATTTTTGCGTGCTTGACTTTGCAACCTTATTAATAGTCTTTTAACATAGTTTTTATGTTAATTTAATATATATAATGTAATACATTATTAGTGAATATTTCTGTTTCTGGAATAAGCTTCACCAAAGTTAAAATACGTTTTTTAGTCAATCATTTATTCAGATTCAAACTACATTTGGGTCCCAATCCTGCAAGCTACTACACATAGGTAAACAGACCCCTGCAAAACTGAATCCTTACATCTGCTTTTGCAAGGAGGGGTTTTATGTCCAAGCAACATGACAATGATAATAAGGTTCTGATTTCTAATTAAACATTGAAAGATAAAAGGCACTTGATTCTTCTTCCCAGGTCACCTGATACTATTAAAGAGTCGCACTCACAAGTTGTAAAAAAGAAGCAATTCTATAGAGAAGACTCTCAATTTTTATGCGGTCGATTTCAGCCTGGCATGCCTCCGGGAAGTGAGCTGGGGGGTACTGGCTGAGGGAAAGGAGTGCCTCCGTGCAGTGCTTCACAGCCACTTCATAATCCTGCTGTTTAAGTGATTCACATGCTTGTTCACATGACTTCTCTGGTCTTCTGTCTGCCATGACTCAGGGACAGAAATCCTAAAGAGGGGGCAAGGGGATGATAAATGTTGGTTAGCTTTATACTGGTGATCAGATCTTGGCAAGCCTCCTTCTGTTCTCACTTTCAAGGGACCATAATCTCACCCCATCTACCCAGCTCCACTCATGTTTCCTACCTCACCCCCTCCTACTCCCTAAACTCTTCCTAATCCTTTCTTCATAGTTCATCACCTCCCCTCTTGCTCTTAGTTTTAGCCAGGATTCATCAGGGTACATAAGCACATGCTGAACTTTAAGCCAGTGAGTAATCCCATTGGTTTCAAGTTAGGCATGTGCATAAGTACCTTACTGAATGATTACCCACCCAATGCTCTGTGCCTTCATTAATGACACCCCCTTATCCTTTGAGAATAACCTACTTCCTAGTCACCAAGTGTCTTTTCTCTCAACCTTCAATCCTCTCCTCCAGGCCACCCCTCTCTCCAGGAGCACTTTTGCTCTTAAAGTATGTGGCCTCAGGCGGGTGGGTGAAAGTAAGAAAGAATTTTAAGTGGTTTTGCTGTTCATTTCCAGTCTCTCTCATGTTTTATTCATATTGATATCAGACAGAGCCCAGAGGTCCCAAGTAGGTCGGGTAGCATTATGCTTGCTGCCATCTTGATTTTTTGGGACTTTGAGTTTTGTTTTTTAAGATGTAGTCTTTTAGAAAAGAAAACGTAATGGGGGCGGGGGGGCAGGGGCTAGCTGGATGCCACAGAAACTCACTTTCAAAGATTTAAGGATGTTTTTTGTTTGAAATAAAGTTTACATCCAAGATGGTAAGGATTATCTGCCAAAAATATACATGGTCAGTAAAGCACAAAACCTTTCAATAACTCCCCTCTACAATCTCATCCCTCCAATAACTATATTTAAATATATTTTACAGGTTCAGGACAGCTATTTTAGTTTAAAATGGACTTGACAAGAATTTGTTTTGATAGTTGAAGCAGGGAATGATGCAATTTCTCATTTTCTTTTAAGGAAGCAGCTCACCTTTGGCAAATTTCCCTAAAATAAATGATCTCATATTGTTATGAGACTTTGTATAGCTCTTATAGATATAAAATCAGCTTTTGTGATATTTTAAAATAATTTCCATCTCTAGGACATTTAAAAAATTCACTATTAGAAATCCCCATTATGTTTGATCTTTCTAGATCTTTATCAATCTAAGGTGCCTGAATTTCAACAAGTCTAAAGCTCAAATAGATAAGCGCGTGCCTTTCCCATTTAATCCACTGTGCCTTTTCACCCATTACCACATGCTCTTTCACAGCCAGTGCTTAAGCAGTACAATGTAAACAAGAAATGTTCAATATGTTTTACAGCACATGGTGTAATTCTCTATTTGTCTTGTATCACTCTTAATTTAATTTCCAGAATCACAAGGCAAATGAATGTACAAACAATGTTTAAAGATTTGTCAGAACAATTTTGACTGAACCCATCTTGTTTTGATATGTTAGAGATGGGTGTGCGTGTGACACATGTCACAAAGCTGGAGAAAGGTAATTTTGTTTATTCTGCCTTTATCCCGATGAAAGACTATAACGTTACCTTCTGACTTAACAGTGATCTTCCAAATTCTACTTTTTCTCTCACTGACCTAGAGCTTTAACTTTTGCTGATGGAGTAAAATATCATTCATGTTTTCATTATCATTGTCATGGTAAGGACAAGCAATAGATTTTGTGCACTTAAGAACATGAGTAACCTTACTCATCTGAGTAATTCCACTGATGTCAAAGTTACCCAAATGTTTGCAGGACTGAGTCTTCAACAAGTGTAACGAGGAGTCCGGTGGCACCCTAAAGACTACGGCTACCCCTCTGATATTCAACAAGTATACATTTTTATTACTATTTTGGAAGACTGAGTTGCAATTTTAGAAAAGTTAGTAACTATGATTAAAAAATCATTTGAACCTTATTTAAAACTTAAAAGTAACTGAGGCACATATGCAAGTATCCAAGTTTGACTATCCTGACACACTATTTCTGCCGTTTAAGTGGCCACTTACATCACATACTACTTTTTCCAGTCCCTGACTGAATGACTTCCAATCTCAAAGAGCTTTCAAGATGGCTACATGAATACTTCCAGCATGGGAATTCATAGCCACATGAGTATTCAGAAAGGATGAAATCCCAGCCCCATGAAATCAATAGGAGTTTTACCATTTACTTCACTGGGGCCAGGATTTCAACCCAAATGTTTTCTTTCCGCAAATATTCTCACAAGCCAAATTTTGCAAATGTTCACAAAATCAAAGCAGATTCTCAGA
Organism: Malaclemys terrapin pileata; assembly: GCF_027887155.1. Lineage (NCBI taxonomy): Eukaryota > Metazoa > Chordata > Testudines > Emydidae > Malaclemys > Malaclemys terrapin. The sequence continues at coordinate 7,819,562 of NC_071517.1, forward strand.
TTTTGTTCCGATGAAAGTTTGCAAGTGCTTTTGTACAGTCCATGCCCAGTTCTCACGTGTCCATAATGTAAAAGGAATGAAAATGGGTTCCTCACTCGACTGGTTGATTCCACCAGTAATCACTGGCTTGCAATATCTATATATATAGTTCCCAGTATTTAGCTCCAAGCTGTGGAACCAATTAGCAGATGGAATAGAAAGTTAGATCTACCATAGCCTGCAATGTTCAGTTCACTCGTGTTTTTGCCCATAGTAAATTTCACATCCCTGGGACTTGCTCCAGTATTAGGAAGGAGTAATTGCTTGGAGGAACCACAAATGAAGGAATGAGATTGGCAGCTGGTTCTCTGAAAGACTCAAAAATTTAAATTACATTATCCCACTACAGAGCTGCAAAAAGAGGATTTCATTTCCTCCATGGCACTTTTGATTTCCTAATTCCTGCCCCACCACCACCATATAAACAAAACTCCCTGGACCATTGTCTCATCAAAGCTCTTTACCATTTGATGTGTTTACCTCAGCAGCCTAGGAGAGCTGTATATGCTCCAGACCTTACTTTAACTGCCCTAGGGTAGGAGGCGGTAATATACTTATAACTGATAGGCATATAGCTTCTTCAGAAGGTAGGTTGTCTAACCCTTCTCCCCCAGCCTATTACAACACAGAACAGTTATTCCAGCTTTGAGATAAATTTACTCCCAGGGACCACTATGGTCACTGAGCAGCCATGCATCAAGGTTAAAAATATCTTGGATATTACGCTCACCGCCTACCAACTGGCTCTGCCACTTTTCACAAGTTGGCACCTTGTAAAAGAAAAAAATATTTTATTTATGAATTGTCTTCTACTGGTTGGCTGAATTCTTGTTGAATCAGCTGGCCTGAAAGTTTCACACCTGAGCAGTGGCCTTTTATGCTGAAGAGGCCACACAATTTCTTTTGGTTAATGCTTATCCTTAGAGAGCATTTGAGGGGCCATAACTGAGCTTTACTTAATCTAGAGTTTTGGTTGGACTGTATATCTATTGGACTAAACTGTGTCACAGGCTCTGCATTCAATGCAGAATGTTGAATATGGACACAGAAGATCTACAGAACACAGAAATAGGTAGGGAGCTTCAGAAGGCCAATTTATTAATTGAATTGAATCCTAAAAAAGCAAGCTGATACATGGGCAAGGTATGGAAACTGACAAATTTAATCAGGAAAGAAAGATTAATTTCATTTTGTCATTCATAATTCACATACTCATATTGACAAATTCCGCTCATTCAATTCCATCCACATACAGTACAGGGCATGTAGACATCTAAGGTCATACATCTTACAGAACTTGTCTATTGTGGTTCCAGAGCTCCTCACGTACAAATAGTCAAGAATAATAAATATTTGGATGGGCATGAGGAGGAGGCAGTTGTTAATGGAAATTGATTTTCAGTTCCTCAAAGATTTTTTTCATAAAATTCAACAGTATAATTTCTAATTTATCCCATGAGTAAGCACTGTGTAGTGGTAACAGCACAGGACTAGGAGTCTGAGGATGTGAAGTCTATTCCCAGCTGTGCCAAAAATTCTCCCTTTGTGAACTTGGGCAAATTACCTATAAACCTCAGTTTCCTCCATCTCCAAAAGAGGGATTAAAATACTAACTCCCTATAAGAGGTGGCATGAGGATTATTCAGTGTTTGAGAAGTGCACATTTATATAATTATTTTAATTTAGCAATTGTAATAAAGCATCAATGTTTTAATTATGTTTTATACAGTTTTAGGATGTGGTTTGACACTACAATCCATGTGATAACAATGCAAGACTAAATACCACACAGGCAAGAGTTTATGTAGTTCTTCCCTAGGATGATCCAAGAAACTGAAGAGATCTTTTAGCTCCTCATCCAGCACCTTCTGGAGAAGGCACTTTAGCATGGGCAAATTGACCTAATAATCCATTCTTCCAAGTTTTGGGAGGGGCATTAGTATGCCTCCAACCCCCACCCTCAATAAAGAATTTCCAGCCTCAGTGTTTTTAAAGCAGTAGGAAAAGAGGAATGATGAGATGGGAAGGAAGAGCTATAAACAACAAAATCATCTAGCTCATTTATTCTAATGTAAACGCCATCCTTTCTTGGCACACAAGAGGCTTTTGAAGAATTACATCATGGCTGGATAGTTGGTCCAACAACAAACCAAAACTAAGTGGAGGAGGAGAGACAGCAGAACTGAACTACAAGTTTAGTATTTTGGAAGAAGTTCAGCCCATGATTGTGCACCACTACACATCACAGTTTAATGGTGTATTTTATGGAGCCAAAGCCTATGATAAAGCAGACAAGCTGACAGCTAACCAGCTAAGGCAAACAGATCTAGGTACTTTCTCAATCCACTGCAGAGAATCCAGACAGACAGATCACTTTCTACCTGTCAACCAACTGATGATGTGGCCTAATCCTTCTAACTGCAGTGGCACAAGGATTAGGACCAAGGTCTTGTATGCCCATTTGTACATTTATAAAGTAGACATTTCAGTAAATATTTGCATATTTTAACAAGCATTAACCTCTCAAGTCAAAGATTAATGATAGAGCAGTGATGTCCAACCTCTGGCCCTGCAGAGCAATGTGTTAAAAAGAAAACGTGTAGTTGATTACAAATTGAAAATGAGCTCCCTGAACCACACCCTGAAATTTTTAAACTGAGGAGTTTTGAATCAGACCCATAGTTAGGCAGAGGAAACAGGGGGCACAGCCTCCCCCCAACTGCCTCCCCATTTCTCCTGCACCCCACCAACAGCTCTGCTCGGAGCCACAAGCACTGTGAGCAGCTCTTGTCCCTTCCCTTTAGAGCTACTCAGCAGCGCACCCCTGCTGGCAGCCTGCTGCATTGCAGGAGAAGGCAGCTCTGCCTGCTCAATTGTCTGCATCTCTGCCAAGCTGTTAGAGCCACAGGGAGAGCAGGATAGAACTTGAGTGCTTCTGCCTGAGTTTGGGGAGATAGTCAATTGTGCCTCCTTGCCCTTTATGAAATAATTTGTTTGGCCCTCAGGCTGAGAAGGCTGGACACCACTGTGGCAGAGCTATCTATGGAGCACAGAGTTTAAAGACATTTTCTTACCAAATATAGGTAAAGCATCCAGTAAAGATGGCTTCCTGGCAAGTATTTTAAAGAGACAACAAAAGCCCAATGGAGGTTTCTTTTATTATGATTATTACTAGATTTAACTTAGAGTACCTAATTATTAGAGCTAAGTGAGTGGCTGATTTAGCATGAAAGCTCTTCTTGTCTACCTCTTAAATAGGGTACGAATCACAGATCTACAATGAATTAAATTATTTAAACATAGATTTTTGTGTTTAAGAGTGAGAAAATAAACTGGCAGCAGAAAGGAAATTCAAGTTTAAAGACCAGAACACAACCACTTGAGAGGGGTTGGAACTCAAATACCCCAGTCTAAAACATTAATAAAAAAGAAGTTACTAAATGGATTTTATTAAATGTCTAAACATTGGGAGAAATAGTATTAATGAATAAGGACCAAATCCTGCAATCTTTACTCAGACAAAACTTTCATTTCATGTCAATTACTGACTTTATTTGGAGTTTTGTCAGGATAAGGACTGCAGGATTTGGCCATAAAATTTCCATCAGCAGCAATCAATAACTTTATCGATCCTGATGCTCATCATACAAACTATGTAATTATATAAAACGCAATACAACCACACAGTCTTTACAAATCAGAGGTTTCAAAACTGTGAGTAGTGATTCTAATTAAAAGACATTTGATACTAAGACAAATTAGAGAGAAAGCATATGAAATAGTAAACATACAATCACTTTACCATGTGCCTAGCACTACACATGGTGAATCTCAAGAATTCCAAGTAAGTCAGTGAGCTTATACAATTTATCATCACTGGTGCAAATGGAATGTGAACTACTCAGAGCAGAAGATCTTAAAAAATCTGCTAAGGGGCTTGTGGTAAATTTTTCATTGGGAGAAGGATGGAAGTTGGATAGCAGATAAGGACAAGGCCCCTGTGACTTGAACATTTTCTAGATTTTTTTTTTTTTTTCAAATTACCAGTGAATGTGGTGTTTGTTTTTTTCATTTACACATGCACCTAGAGCCCTGGGTGGGTGCATTTTATAATTTTATAAACTGGAATAAAACAGACTAGTACACTACACGGTAAAAATAAATGTTACATACAAACAACCTGTTAACTATCAGCTCACTGTGTCTGTGATTGCATCAACATTTTACAGACAAAAAACAATGACTCATCAGTGTTTAACTGTCACCACTTAGCAAAAGATCCAGCATAAGTCAATGTTATTTTAATAAAATAAGGAATAATATGTGTACCAACAACTATATCATCTTACAAAGTAACTAAAAATATATATATATTACAAAACCATAATAGATTCTTAAGTTTCTACTGACCCAATTTTAAGGCTCACCCACAACTCTGGATGAGGCTATATGACTGTAACTCCAAGTTGCCACTCGAGTCCTTTAGATTAGTCAAAATTATTATGGTTACTTATTTATTTTTCTTATCTATAATGATAATAGAAACTTACTTACCTTTTCCTATATTTCTAAGAAAATAAATCAAACCACAAAAGAGTGTTGTTCCAGCTCAGAACCACAAAATAAAGTTGCACCTCATGAGAAAAGAAAACAAAGCTCTTTGCAGGCAAAGAATTCTACTTTCCTGTTGCACTCCCATCTCAGCCTGATAGCTGTACTGTACCATGAACAATCGTACATCCACAAACCAATACTTAATAACAGGAGAGTAGATAATGACATCAATGCAAAAGAATTATGAACTATATTGCAAAAAGAATGCTACCTCCCAGATGTGTGGGATGGAAGTAAAAGGGAAAATGTAAAGGTTGTTTGTTTTCCTCAAAAGCATAGCACATATCTCTGGCATTCACACGTTGGTCATAAGGGTACTGCAGTAATACTATTTATGCAGCACTCAGAAGCGTGCTATGCACTTCACTGAACACTACAAAGGCTAAGTCCCTGCCCCAAGCAGCTGGCAATCGAACCTGTTTTCTAGAAAGAGATGAATTACTCCATTTATAATGTTGTGCAATTGCAGGCAAAGTGGCCCTATGTTCAAAACTGATGTGAAATCAGTCTAGAGCAAGAAGAAAACTTATGTCTAGGGTTGACTATAGCACAGCAGCACTTCAGAACTTCAGCTACATGGCCTGTGAGAAAGGTGATATGACTAGATCTTAGAAGGAACATAAAGAGGTAGAGTGCTCCAAAAACACCACATCTTTTAACTTAAAGACACTCACTCAGTGAGTAAGTATTTGTATTGTCTTTCCACCTAGAAGAAAGGCCAAAAAGAGGACAACCAATCAAAAGGGAAAGTGGTCAATCTTTACTCATGTGAGTAGTCCCATTCACATCTACTGCTGCGGGACTGGGACCCAGCTTCAAAATGGATGGGTGGTAGCCAATCCTTGGAGGCTTTAAGCAGGGTTTATCCTCCACAAATCAACAATAATAAAAATGGGATGGTATTTTACATTAAGCAAAGACCTGACCCCAACACCTGCAACACTCTACAGACATTTATGTATGGTAAATTATAAGAATTTATAACATGTTGAGACAGATTTCAATACAGATACCCATAAGCTTTTAGAACAGGAGTACTTGTGGCACCTTAGAGACTAACAAATTTATTAGAGCATAAGCTTTTGTGGACTACAGCCCACTTCTTCGGATGCATATAGAGTGGAATAAGTATTGAGGAGATATATATACATACAAGCTTTTATATTGTTTACTGATTCTTTTTGTTTTTACTTTGGAATCAGTGGGAGAGAGAAGACAGTCTGCACTGACACTGACATTATATGTGAAGAAAATGGATAAGGAAAAAAATGAAAGACCATTTCAAGACCTTTCAATTAACTTCAGCTAGTGGCCCCCTAGGATTGTTATCCCCTATTTAAATTGCATGTGTTATCTCCTCGATACCGCCACCCAATTTACACTGACAACTCCTAGTCAAGGGATTTGTCAAACTGATTTAGCCGTGTCATGTCAGCAGCCTTTAACAAGGTATCTGTTGAGCAAATCGAGACCTCTTGCTTAGAATCTGAAAATTACTTACACAATGTATAGATCTAACTGCCTCATCCATCACAACCACATCACTAATTTCTTGATCTACAGCCTTTCAAGTTATCCATTTGTTCAAGGCTGTCCATAAAGTGTTACAAATGAGAGAGTGAGTGTGTGTGTGTGAGTGTGTATGCAGAATTGCCTGTACAATCTTAATTCAACTCCTTGTATGCAGCATTATGATACATGATCACATATTACTTCTTCCACAGGACTCCTACCTCATTCGGTGCACATAATGAATGGACAGTGCTCATTCACTGAGTATCAATTCAATATTGTGTTTTCTCCTCATTGGTCAATGTGTGGCTACGAACCTTATTTACTGCACGCTATTCAAATCCTGCCCTGAAGTCAAAAATATAATTTCCTCTGGGGCTATTCTATGATACTCAACACCTCCATGAGATGCGGTGGTATTATATTCCCATTTTAGAGATGGGGAACTGGGCACAGAGAGATTAAGGTCAAAATTCCACTATGTTTGGGTGTCCAATTCGACATACCTTGGACCTGATTTTTCAGAGTACTTAGCATAATATAGCTCTCCATATATTCAAGAATAGCTCCCACTGACTTCAGTGGCAGTTGTGAGTGCTCAGCCCTTTTTCAAATCAGACCCCTGGTCTCAAACCAAGCAGTCAAAAAATGAGGAACATACTAGTAGAGACCACCTGTGAAAAGTTAGGTTAAGTCATTTGCCCAGCATCACATGGGAACTCTGTGGCAGAGACAGGGATAGAATCCAATTATCCAGGGCAGCATTCAACTGCTTTACTCATCTTGCTATCTCCCATTTCATTCATTACACACCTTCCAACTTCTGCAACAAATGAGGCAATGGTCCTACAGACAACAGCCTCCTTCTTTATACAACCCTGATTCATCCTCAGAGCAGGTCCATCCTGTGCATTGAATGAGGCAGGGGTCCTTTGGAAAAAATAGTATGTAATCATGTAATTGACGACTGTATCATAATACATGTGTTCAAGGGAGCTGAATTAAGGTTGCTCACATAACCTTAACTGAGGCATTTCCTAACTTTTGAATGCATGACTCTGCAACCTTAATGATGTTCTTTTAACAGGTTTTTCCTGTGTATAATTTCCCAGATTTTTTAAAGGGTAAACAGAAATTCCATCACACAGCATTATATTGAACCCAACTCATCAGCAAGTAGAGTTGGGACCTTTAGTTCCATCGCACAGACCTCTGCCACTTGAGCTAACAGGGTAACTGGCAGCAGCAGTAGATCATCATCCTTGATATAGAGCCGCTTGAGAGGATGGGGCACTCTGCCAGTGTGTTTCACAGACATCTGCTGACACCCGAGGAATGGCGAGACTCAGGGATCTTGGGTTCTATTCTAGGCGATGGGGGGAGTGTGCTCTAGTGGACACAGACTCTTCTGCCCTAAGTGTGACCATCTTCTCTGCACCCTCCAACTTGTCCTTGGCCCATTCCTGTCTTTTCCCTACTCCTGGCTCCTAATCCTGATCCTATTCTCTTCGCTTTGCCAGTCCCAGTCTCCACTGCTCAGGCTTCTCATTGCAATGTTATTTTCCTCACTTAGCCAGTCTAACCCTTCTGAAGACTCCATCCTAGTCTCCTTCTCCCCACTCCCAGCCTCCATGCCCAGCTGTTCCGTTACTCCCATCACTTCCCAGCTCTTCATCCAATCGGTCTCGCTCCCCTATTCTGGCCTCCATTCACCTTCCTCCCTGTCCACATTTCTCATCCCCACTGACTTCAAGTTCCAGTCTCTCACCTCATTCAATCTCAGTGTTCTCCCACTTCCATCTGAATCCTCATTCCAGGCTCTGTGCCCAACCAGTACCAGTTCTCCTGCTGTACCCCAGCTTCGTCAGATCGATGTTCCCTCCCGGCACCCTGCCCCACTGGTTCTCCGACCCAGTCTCCTCCCCCAGTTTAAATTTCCCTCTTTCCCCCTCCTCCACTAGCCTCCGGGCCATCTCTCCCACCCTCAGACTTCTTGTCCCAGTCTACTCCCCGCACCCACTCTGAGGGTCCAGTTCTTGTCCTCTCTGCATTCAGATCAGGCGGCTTCTTCCTCTACACTCCCAGGGCCCAGCAGGGGGGTACAGAGAGCACAGGAGAAAATGCCCTGAACCCAGGACAGCACACAGCAGAGCTGCAACTGCAGAGAAAGTCCTGCTTAGCCCATCTGCACCATGCACACTGTGGACAGACTATTCGGGAATTTTTCAACGCCTTTTATTTTCGCCAAATTTCGACAGATTTTCATGAAGATGACAAAATACACATCCCTGAAACAAAGCTTCCCCCCTCCCCAATTTCAAGTCCCTGATCCAAGGCAGGGACAGTGCTAGAATTTCTCAATGAAAAGGATGCCCGAATTTTTAACATAATGTATTTCAGCCCTAACCTTCTTCTTAGAAACAACTAAACTGTTTTGGGTGAATTTTTTTTTTTTTTTTTTTTTTTTATAAAGCCGGTCAGAAAATTTCAGCCCAAATGGTTAAAGTTTGGCAAAGTGATAAGCAACCAGAACCAGAGTTTTATAATAGGAAATGTCAGGCTAATGGACAGTATTACCAGCCTCGCCTACAATTCTTTCAGCTTCTTTAAAGAAAATCTCCTTCTAGACATAAAACAATTGTTCATAATTGCCCAGTCCCCCAGTTAAACTGCAGTAGCCTGTAGCCTGTACAGTTATGTGTTCTTACTGCTTCGTCTCAAATAGATGTTCTCAAACATTTCCACGGTGTGGACCATATCTTAATAGAAAGATTCATCAACGATCGCATAATTAAGCCTGCGAGTCTGTCACAGAGGTCACGGAAGTCACTGATTCTGTGACTTTCCGGGACCTCCATGACTTCTGCAGCCAGCAGGTGTGACTAACCGTAGGGCCATCCGAGCAGCTTGGGTGGCCCCGGAGTCAGCCGTACCGCCCCCACCCCCTTAAAACATTGGCGGTCCTGGGCCACCCCCTACCAGAGCTGTGGGAGTCCCACGCCACCCCCTGTGGGCAGCAGCTGCTGCAGTCCCGGGCCAGCGGGGCTGTCCGCTGCCAACAGCGGCAACGGAGGTCCCAGGCTGGCAGGGCTGTCCCCTGCCAGCAGCGGTGATCCCGTGCCGCCCCTCTCCCCCAAGAACCAGTGGGCACCCTGGAATCCCCCCCAGCACCAGCAGGTGCCCCACAGCCCCCCTCCAGTACCAGTGGGAGTCCCGGAGGCCCCCCCCCCAGCACCAGCGGGAGGCCCAGAGGCCCCCCTCCAGAGCAGCAGGTGCACTCCCGGACCTCTCCAGAACACCAAAGATTTAGTCAGGGTATTTATAGTGCAAGTCATGGACAGGTCCGGGCCCGTGAATTTTTGTTTATTGCCCGTGACTTGTCCATGACTTTTACTAAAAATGCCCATGACTAAATCTTAGCCTTGCACATAATCATAGTTGCACATAATAATAGCACCCAACACAACATGACCCTGATTGGCATCTCTGGGCACCATTGAAATATAAAATTTAATTACAATAATGGAGAATTCTGGTAATCCCATAGTTCCACAGTGAGCTTTCAATTACCAATACTGTCCAGTGCTGGGTTGTCAGACATTGCCAAAAGTATTTTTTCCAAAGCATCTGCTGTGGGCACAAGTACTTGTGTATCTCAGATACAATCCAATATCTGTCCCCTACATTTTCAAAGCGGTGCATGGGGTTTACTCATGTCACTCTAATTAATACCAGTTGCAGCAACAGTCAAGGCCTCCAAGCATTCCTTTGTAGGTGTAGGGGTCTATGTGGACTGATTTAAAACACATTTCACAGTTTCAAAGACGACAGATATACTACAAACATATCTCATAATGCTTTCAATATTACACTGAGCACTTTATCTTCAGTCTTTAGTCTTCAGTCTTCTATCTTTAGTCTTAATTAGGCCAGGTCTACACTAAAAAGTTAGATCAACCCAGCTATATCGCTCAGGGTGTGAAAAAACACACACCCCTAAGTGATGTAGTTAAGCTGACCTAACCCCTAGTATAGACAGTACTAAGTTGACAGAAGAATTCTTCTAGCTACCACCTCTCAAGGAGGTGGACTAGCTACTCCCATTGCTGTAATGAGTGTCTACACTGAAGCACAGCAGCGAATTAAGTGTAGACATAGCCTTAGACTCAGGAGTTTCTAGCTCATGGTCCTGTGCTCAGATCACAACTTTCTCAGATTTCCGCTGTAAAATTCTTTTTAAAAGTAAGAAATTATTTGTCCCATTATATCTCTTTCTGGGAAACCTATGAGAAATTCTCTTTCCCGACAGCTCAGTGGTTCCAAGTCTCAGTGGTACAGTCCTACTGCGTGCTGCCAGAACAATTTGTCCTGAAATGTTCAATTTTCATTTTCATACAAGAACATTTTCCACTTTTGACATGTCCCAGTCCTGCAAACCAGATGACTGAGGCTATGTCTACACTACCGCGGTAAGTTGACCTACGCTATGCAACTCCAGCTAGGTGAATAACCTAGCTGGAGTAGACGTACCTTAGGTCGAGTTACCGCAGGGTCTACACCACGGGAGGTGAGGGGGTGTCGATGGGAGAAACTCTCCTGTCGACTTACCTTACTCTTCTCATCGGGGGTAGAGTACAGGGGTCAACTGGAGAGCCATCTGCTGTCGATTTGGCGGGTCTTCACTAGACCCACTAAATCGACCGCCAGTGGATCGATCTCAGAGCGTCGATCCCGGCTGTAGTGTAGATGTAGCCTAGAGTATGGCTACATAGTAGTTGGGCATGTGCCTCCCAGCCTGTGGAGACAGACTCATGCTAGCTCAGCTCAAACCAGCACACTAAAAATGGCAGCGTGGGTGTTGCAGCTTGGGCAGCAGCTCAGGCTCTTAAGCCCATCCAATCACCTGGATCTAAGCTCGGGTGAGTAGCTCGAGTCTTCACCGGAAAAATGAGCTTGTCTACCCAGCCTGGGAGGCTTGCTCCCAGTTATCAAGTAAACTAGCTGTTTTGAATCTTTTTTCATTTGTGGACCTCTAAAATATTTCAAATAGAGCCGTGGACCCCTTTTGAAATCTTTGGCACAGTCTGCAGATCCCCAGGGGTCCGCAGACCACAGGTTGAAAACCACTGGTGTAGACATATCCTAAAAGTCCTAGCTGAAGACCACAGCTTTGATCTTTGAACAAGGACAGGCTTCAACTACAGGAACAAGTCACGGCTGCACAGCTGGAGGAAAGAAACAAAGCCCTAAGTTTATATTTCTGTTGGATACATATAACAGGCTTCACTATTTCAATCCATCCCAGAGGCAAAAGAAAACAAAATCTTGACATTAACTATCAGTTAATAGTGCATAAATTCACAGATTACTTGTCTTTTCAATTTATAAATAAACCAGAAAGTTGTGTCACAACTCAAGGTAGGTTTGGGTCTTCATTGAATTATTATAATAGACATAAACCCATTCATTCATGAATTAGACTGAGAGCTCTTTGGAGCAGGGATCATCTTGCTGCTCTGTGTTTGTACATGCCTAGCACAAAGGGGCCCTGACTGGGGTCCTTGGATGCTACCACAATAGAATTAATAAATAAAATAATAGTACAGACAAGGTAGGTGAGGTAATATTGTTTATTGGACCAACTTCTGTTGGTGCGAGAGACAAGTTTTCAAGCCACACAGATATTACCTCACCACTGATCTTGTCTCTCTACTATCCTGGGACCAACACAGCTACAACTCTGCACAAAATAATAGTACAGGTCAGAGAAATACTCTAGCCGTCTTTTTTCCAAAAAAGATGATACCTTCAATTGTGTGGGACATTTGCTCTTTTGAAATTCACAGCAGGAACCAACCACTGCAGTTAAAAATCACTAGTATCATTATAAACAACCTTGGAAAATCCTTTTTAGAAGAGGGGGTTTGAAATGTTACAGCTTTAGAAACCAACGTTTGGTTGTGGGAGTTGTTTTCAAACCTCGTGACCTTAACCATATTAACCATATTAGGTCTGGATCGGGCTTTCATAGCCATTCCCCTATTTCCTATAAATCACTGCTTTAGTAATAACAAAAAACCCAAATGCATGAATAAACATGGGTTACCAGAAGGGGCACTGTTCTGCAGAACTGGCCTATAAATGTAGCCATGTTGGAGCCTCTACAACTTTCCTTCAAACAGTAATTCCTAGGAGCAACACTCCAGGGCCCAGGCTAATATAAGTCTGGCCATTGAAGTTTCCCCAAGAGTGTTTACTCTATTTATTCTCTTTTAAAATGAACACAGACACAGGATTTTCCTTCAATCTTGAATTAAAACCCCAAACTCTAAAAAACAAACTTTAAAAATCTTTCTTTCAAAGTTTAGGAGCGTTTCTCTCATTTTCTTCCTACTTCTAGCCTGGAGAAGGATTAAGGACTTGATATGGCTAAACTGAACAATTCTGGCAAGAAAGAGAAAGAGTGTGTGTCTAACTAGCCCAAGGCTAGGAAAAACTAAAGTCACTCACTTATTCAGAAGCCATGTTGGCTGTCCTTCACCATCCTACAGGCGAGTGCTGTAGGAGTTGGCCGAAGTGCCCCAATCCTATAAACACAAACCTCTATAACCAAAACAGCACTTCCAATAATATCATGCACACAATGCTATCCTAGGATGCCACTTTGGCAATTCAGGGGCTGTGCTTTTCAGTCAGTACTAATCTCCTAAGCACCCCTAGGATTTTCCTTGGAGGTCTCCTCTCTAAGCAAGAGGAGAAGAAGAAAGCCTGATTTTGCTTGACTCATGGGGGGTTAGCTCAGTGGTTTGAGCATTGGCCTGCAAAACCCAGGGTTGTGAGTTCAATCCTTGAGGGGGCCGCTTGGGGATCTGGGGCAAAATCAGTACTTGGTCCTGCTAGTGAAGGCAGGGGGCTGGACTCAATGACCTTTCAAGGTCCCTTCCAGTTCTAGGAGATGGGATATCTCCATTAAAAAAAAAAAAAAAAAAAATGGCACAAGTTCAGAGGCTAAAAAGTTATTTGCTGGATGTTATCTTGTGACTCTCTAAGAATAGTTGGGAATTCCATTAGTTGGTGAAGAATTTAGATGCGCTCTGGGGAGGGAACATTCTTTCGGAGAAGAAGTATATAGCTTTTTTTTAAAAGGTACCTTAAGAGAAAATGAAATAACCATGCAAGAAATTAGAATACTGTATGAATAAATACCTCTTATTTGTGCACCTTCTCAGTCACAACTCTACTTTTTATTGTGAGGACCTCCATATTTTTGTCCGCATAGTTATGTTACTTTTTTGGTTTGCTAAAACAATGTATATTTTGCCAGCAAATTAACCTTATATTAAACACTTCTGCTACTGTGACAATGCAGATTCTCAAGAGCAGCAGTCTTCAACTTCGGCAGAGTTACTTATTTCCTTTTTTACCATACAGTCAGTAGGTCTCGGTTTGTAACATGGATGTCCCAAAGTTCTGAGCAGTGTAACTTTAATGTCAGTGGTAAACCATATTTTTATAATGTGTAGCTATACAAAAATCTTGCTAAACAAATTCAGCACAATGTGGTAGAGAAGCTGAAAGGCATTGCCACCATTTCTGGATAACACTTACTCTACTGGCCACAAGGCCAGCTTGGAACAAGCCAAGTGCTGCTCCAGAGGCAGTAGATCCTAACTTTCACTTAACTCCTATAACTCCAAAATATACGAATTCCGATCTCCTGTCCTGTTATTCTTCTTATCCCTCCAGTTTACTCACTAGAGCTCTTAGAAGCATTAGTCCTACCACTGATTAAACGAGGGTGACTCATGAGATGTAGTCCCCAGCCAATATATAACCCAAAGATTACAAAACATCCACCTTTATCTGGCCATTCTTGATACCAGAGGTATTTCCTGAGGCCACACAACAGAAACAAACCAGGCAGGGGATTGCAAGAGTGATTTAGTAAATATCACTGCAACAACTTTTCTAGTGACTCAGCAGCAGTGCTAGCATACAGGGGCTATTGCTCCTTGGACAAGATGGTTTACTATTAATACCAATTCTCCTTTCTGCTAATGTATGGGGTTACTTTTACTCTGACCTGACAAAGATTCAACACACACCATACCAGTCAGAAAATTTGGTAGCTCACTGCTCCCTTATAAATGGGATGGGACCATGGCAATAGATAAGGACTTTCAGTTGTGGAATGGAGCATCTCAAAACTTGTAAAATGGCCTTCATGAAAAACTAAGGACCTTGGGCTTGCTGTTGCCTTTGCCTAGAGTCTGGCTTTCACATCATGAACCTGCAATGTGATTGTTTGGGCACAAAGGGAAAAAAGATGAGGTAAAAAACTGAGAGTTGCTGTAGATGGCATTGTGACTGCCCACAGAAGCCTTGAGCATGCCACAAACAGAGAAACACGTAGCCAAGGCATTATATCCACTGTAGCTAAGTCAGACATTCTAACTTACCATTGCAGTGGAAAGGCAACAGGAAGACAAATTTCAATTTAGGTAATTACATTCTGCGTGCTTAAATTCCACATGTAGTTTCAACTGGATACTGTATTCATTACCACCTTTCCTAAATTTGTGTGCAGTTTTCAGTGTTTCACTCCAGAAATGAATACACTTCCGTGGTGGAACAAATTATCCCTGTATAGTTTGGATCTCACTTTGTAAAGCACTTATGTGGGGAAGGGAGGAAAGCACTATATAAAAGATTTATTTTTGCACAAGATATATGCATTACATATCACCACCACCATAACAAAATCACCACATGCCAGTCTGTGTTTCCAGACAGCAAATCTGACTTTGCAGAAAACTAACATCACTGTCTATAGGAGGGGGGTTTTTTTGCCAAAAAGATTAGGAAAAGGGCTCAGATGCTGAACAAAGTCTACTGGCAGCAACAGGTGGAGAGAAGAGAAAAGGTTGGCCTGTTTTCCTGATTAAAACTTCCCATGAAACTCTCCTAAGCACTGTCAATTTTTTTTATTTAAAAGTATGTCCTATATGAACTTTTCAAATGGCAATTTCTGTTTTAGTGTTCTCTGCCTCTTTTTCTTTGGAAAAAAAGGATGAGTAGTACCAAACTCCCTTTACTTGACATCTGGAATTAAGAGACTGGAATATACATATACTATTTTCCTTCATACATTCTCCTAGATAAGGCTAGGGCTTTTAAGAGGAGCACTGACTATCACCAAGGGTTGCTAAAGAAATGGTAAAACAAATGGGAAACAAACAACCAAAAATAGTTTATTTGTTCTGATAATCCCTAATCCATGATACAATTTCTAAATTTAAAGGGAAAAAATAGAATAAAATATGGTTCAGTGCTTTTAGCACAATGGGGTCCTGGCCTTGAGGTATTTCTGCAACACAAATAATAAACGCATAACCCTGATAGATGAGTGGGAGAAGAGATCTATAACGAAAATCCTGCTGCCATTTCCTCCTCCATACTAAGCAGCCGGAGGACTTTGGTTGAAGTGGAACATTGTGATGCTGTTCCAAGAAGACAACCCTGACAGGGGCTCCTCAGGCTAAATGCCCCTTGTACCAGGGGCTCAAGTAGATTTTAGGGAGCAAATCAGGGCTGGATGCACAGAGATTCATTAAAATCCATGGCTTCTTGATCTACATCGATCCACCAGCCATTTCCTGCCATCCCCCTGCTCCAAGAAGAGGAGCACACCCGCTGCACAAGATATTCCAACCCTGAGACTGCAGCAGTAGCCACAAAGTAGCTCCACAATTCCCACTCATTCCCCAAGCAGGCTCTCCCTACTTAGGCTGGGGGGCAGGATCTGGGACACAAAGCATATATCATCCCAAAGCTCTTTGCTAATTTAGACCTCACTCCTGCAATCAGATCTATATGGATACCACTGACCTCAATGAAGGAGCTCCACAAGAACACAAGGATCGGGGCCTTAAGCTGACATACCAAGTTACACACAGGGACGGGTTCAGTCACTACTAAAATGAAGCAACAGAGGGTCCTGTGGCACCTTTAAGACTAACAGACGTATTGGGAGCATAAGCTTTAGTGGGTAAGAACCTCACTTCTTCAGATGCAAGTCTAAATGAAGCCACCTGTAGGCTGAAATGCAGTAACTAATGCAGGATGATAGTACACAACTGCTGTAAGAAAAAAAACACACACAAAAACAAAACAAAAAAAACACCACACTGGAAGTGAGGAAAATATTGAACTAAAATTGCAAGGGGAATTTAAGCAAGCAAAATAATTATCTGTGTTGGAGGAAATCTTTCATCAAACTATTATATTAACAGATGCAAAGAACAATAATAATTATACCTAGCTCTGATATAGTGTTTTTCATCCATAGAACTCAAGGCTGTTTACAAAGGAGGTCAATATCCTCATTTTACAGATGGGGGAAATGAGAAGGTATAGGGGTGAAGCAACTTGCCAAAAAATAACCAATCAGATTCAGTGCTTGACCCACCAGGCCTCACACCCTCCCTAAACACTCTTATCTACCATTATATATATTTTTATTTTTCACTGAGATAGAAATTTCTCTGTGTGTCTAAACTTGAAACAGAAAAAAATTAATTACAAATGAAGGCCCTGATCCTGCAATCACAGCTGCTAACATGGACCCATATGCCCATGAAGCTCTGCGCTCAATGGGACTCCATACAGGGGCAGGAGTCCTTGCAAATAGACTCAATTGCAAACAAAATGTGGGTTAATGTGCTGCTTGCATATCTCACTTTAACCTTTAGTCACCCAAACAAATAAAATATAAACTTCTACAGCCTTTCAAATCTCAGAGCTACAGCTCTAAAATACTGATTTTTTTCCCACCAATTAATCTAGCTCATTGAAAGTAACCTATGATATACAATAAGAATTAAGGGGGAGGACTGGGAATAAAATTTACCGTATCATTTGGGGAGGTTACAGCTCCAATTTTTCCAGAACTCAAAGTTTAAAATTGTATTAACAGAGTAAAATGAAAATAGAATACACTGCACACCTTCTTGCTGCTTCTTTGCTTAACAATAAAGGAATACAGTTCTGTGGACTAGAGTAAAGTTGAGACACAGAAAACTGAATACATCCCCTGCTCCTAACAATTTTATGCAGTGAAAACCAGGCCTGCCATAATCTCATTTATCTAGCGGGAGACTCCCTCAGTCTTCATTAATCTGAAAGCAGTTTTATAAAGCAGCGCTCACTCGTTGGCGGTAGGATTTTTCCCAGTTTGTTTCAATTTAACATTTAAAATCTCCTGCCTTGTCTGGAGGTTGGAGGAATTACTACTGCACACTCAAATTCTCTCATCAAAACCAGCTCTGATGTTTTCAGACCTACTGACTTTTCACTCCCGTTGTGCTTAATTTTTAAAGCAGGTGTCCATCTTACAACTAATTCTTTCAATAAGATTTTATAATGTATAAATATTATTATAAATCTCACTCCTTCCAATCATCCATGAGGGCAAACAATGATGTGAACTTGACAAGTTGACGCATGTTGTGATCAGTTTTTTAATTATTTTTTTACAAAGTGTCTGTTCCTTCACCAAAGGATTGTTGTTGTATTTTTTTCACTATTTAAATGATGCTATTTTGGGGAAGTAGAAAAATGACAAAAATACCCTCCTATTCACAATATGCCAGCTTGACCAGCCATGATGAATGCAGATCTGCTATTTGGGTCATTAATTGGAAAGCAGTTCTAAATCTCATGACTGATTTTTTCCCACTGTTTTTTTCAGTCAGATTACAGTTATGTTACATCTTACTCGTTATTTTAAATCTCCCTCTTCAAAATCACCCAAGCTGGGCCTGTCCCTGTGAAAAACAATAATGCCAAATCCTCTCTCGTTTTGAAACTCATATTAAAGCACAGCTTGTAAGAGTGTGTTTTCATCCAGTAAAAGGAAGGAATTTATTTTGTCTTGTGTCAATGACACATTTAAAATCTCCCTTTACTCGAAACTACCACAGCTTGATCAACTCTGATATATTCAGACCAACCAACTTCTCATATGTATGAAAGTTACTACAAGAACCTGGTTCTTCCAACACTTAAATGCAGATAATATCACTCATGGGAGCAATCCTAGCCAGAACTGGTCTCTCTGTTTGCAGGTTTCCACCCTAAAAGAGTTGTTAAGGCTTTGTTTGGGGACGGAGGGGGGGTTAAATAAGACCTTTCCACTTTTCAGCTTCCACAAGATTTTCAGTGCATAAACAGTGATCTCAGAGGGTTTTTTGGGTTCAGTCTCCTCGCTTCACATTGCCTTACCTTGGGACAGCCCCCGTGTAGCAATCAAAAATGCAAGTTAACCAAGCCCTCGCTCATCTGGGGATTCATTTTTAAGGCAGTTGTTAAAATCTGACTTTTTTTTTTTTTACCCCTCAATAAACTCTACAAAAAAAATATTTTTTTTTAAATCTCTCCTCTTCTTCCCTGGGTTCAGCAACTCCCCCCACCTAACCCCACCCGGGATAAAAACCAAAGAGACCCACACCCCCATCCCCACCCCCGAAGAAACCCCTGACCCGGGGAGGGGGGCGGGCAGCCAATTGTGTGGGAGGCATCTCCCAGCTCTCAGAGTTGTGCCAGCTCTGCCCGGCCTGGGGCGGGGTTTCTCTGCCCCTGGGGGTCTCGCCCGGGGGGGGCAGCTCTGCAGCCGCCCGGGCTGAGGCTGGTTGTAAACAGCCCCTGAGCTGCTGCTGCTGCTGCTGCTGCTGCAGGCCCCTCCGCAGACACAGGGCCCTCTTCAGCCGGCACTGCTCAGCCTCCAGCCCGGCCAGCTGCCTCAGCCCGAGCCCCCGGGAGGCTGCTGGGCCTCGAGGGGGCCCCGATCCCCTCCCCGGGGCTCTCCCAGGCCGGGCCCCCCTGCCCTGGGCCCCCCTAGGGGGGGAATAGGGAAGTCCTGACTTACCTGTCATTACTTTCTACGCCATCTTGGATCCACTTGTCAACGTCCCCACAAAGC
Organism: Malaclemys terrapin pileata; assembly: GCF_027887155.1. Taxonomy (NCBI): domain Eukaryota; kingdom Metazoa; phylum Chordata; order Testudines; family Emydidae; genus Malaclemys; species Malaclemys terrapin. Next base: position 7,838,706 of record NC_071517.1, read on the forward strand.
ATTGTGGGAAAAAAAAAAAACCTCCCCCCACCCCTCTCTCCTTCCCCCCAGCCCAGGAGCAGAGCAAAGAAAGTTAGAGGGGAGCCAGGCAGGCGGGGGGCGGGAAGGGGGGTGCTCCCCACTAACAAAGTGGGGCGCCCCATCCCAACGGGAAGCGGGGGAGGATCGGAGTGAGGGCATGGAGCTGCCTGGCAGGCTCCTGTCTCTGGGGCACTGAACAAGGTGGGCTGCCCCTGGCAGGGTTTTGCCAAAGGAGTGAAATCGCTGGCTCTCCATGCACCCCGCAAGCAGCTGCTGGAGCAAAGAGGGACTGCGTTGAATCGTGTGGTTTCTGCTTGCTTTTTTCTCTCCCCCCTCATCCCCCGGGAACTTTCCTCCTGGGGAATGTGTCACTGGCATGCATCCAATTGCCTAGGTCAGGACAACAGGTTTTGGAGGACCAAATTAATTCATTATCCGTTTCCCTTGCAAAATAAGGATATACCATATTTCTAAAGGAGATTTTTTTTTATAAATGTACCATGGGAGTTGCAGACATAACTACATTTTCTGGGGTATGGTTTATTGAAAATAGATTATTCCTCTTGCAACTTTTTATTTTTCAAAAAGCATGTACCCGTTCAGAAATGCATTATTGGGTATTTCTGCATGCTACAAAATGTCTTGTATGCCAGCCTCTGTGGCAAAGTGCACCAGTGCATGGAAATATGTTTTTGCCTTGCCCTTATTTTATTATAATTTTTTGCAATAATTTCCTTTCCCCATATGGGATTGTATTAGGGGCTGTGTATATATACCAAATAATGTACAAAAACAGTGTAACATTTCTCAGGAAAGTATGTTGTTGCATTTTAAAATGTTTTTTCCCCTTATAATTTTGCTAAGGAACTTTCCCTTTCAGAAACCAATTTCTGGCTCTGCATGAATCTCAGAAACTATTTTGTATAACAGGTTTCTTTTTGCAAAGAACTCTTTCCTGTTAGCAATGTATTATTGGCTCTGCCTTCAAAATGCTTAGCCACCATATCGTTTCAAGTATTTTTCTTCACAATTACCATGTTTTGCAAAATAACTTTGGAAATGTTATTAACTCTGTATGCATGCATGTCACAAAATGCCTTGCTTGTTATGCTTTGGGGCAAATAACATACAAATACAGTACAAGACTGGAAAAATTATGATCTGACTTCAGCCTTTTAAGGTAGGTCACTTATGAACTAGGATTGCAATTGTTGTTGTTTTTTTAAACTTTCCCCTCAACTTTTTTAATTAAGAAAAATATAGGATTCAAATTGATTTAGCACTGAATTGACCTAAATGCATTTATATTTAAGTTTACACTGAATATCATCCACGTTTCTTGAGGACTAACCACTTACACACTACCTGAGGTTTTGCCACTGCAAGCACAGAGACTTGTACCCAGGAATATTTTCAGTACTCATAAGACTCTTTGCAGAAATATAAATAACACAAGGAAATAAATTGCAATGTGAAATCTTTTGCTGTCCAGATGTTAAATCAATGCACTTATCTTCCTTATTCAACTTTAAAGACATGTTTGCCAGCATGATTAACTGTTTCAGTGCCATGGTGGAGGCCACATCAGGGACTGCTGAGGAGGAGTGTGGTATTTCCACTCTGAGGGAGGGAGGACGCCATTTCAAATGACAAAAATATTCTTGTGCAGCCTGCCCTGGGCCATCACTGCTGGCTGGGGAGGGGCTGCCTGCCTGCCTGCCTGCCTGCCACAGGCACCCATCCCCCAAAGTAAACATGCTGCAAATGGGAACCAGTCACAAAAAGTTTCCACCAGCCCAAACGACCTTTCCTCTCTGTCATAAATGGTGCACTGTGACTTTAAATGTCTTTCATTGAATCTTTGGAAACCCTTGCAGCCACACTGACAGGAAGGACTTGTCCTCCTAGGTAACTTGGATTTGGAGGATATTAACAAGACCACTGTGTGGGACAAGTCAACTGTCAGTTTATAGCCATATATCTTTTAAAAACACCAGAATCACAGGAAATAGTTAAAGAATGTTTCACATCTACTTAACTGTTTGCCATTGTTTTCTGTTCTGCCCTTTGCATTTCATTCAGCCAGGACATTTGAAATAGATTAGTCAGTATCACGTTTTGTTCCTTCTCAATTTCACTTTCGACTTTTCATACACTTTCACAATGTTGCAATGTTTGTGTTGAAAACTGCTGAGGAGTTTTGCTTTGTTTTTTAAATCAACTGGAATTTAGAAAGGAAGGGATTTAGAAAAATAACATGTCCACTGGAATTAGAGTGGACATTTTATTAGAGAATATTTAAAAAATAAACGATACAGAAAATTTGAAGCGTTAGTTATTGGTCATTGGGGGTAGCATACAGAGTATAGGGGTATGTTGGTGTTTTGGGGCTGGGCAGCACACATAGTATATACACACTGCAATGTCCCCAATGAGGGGTGGGTAACCGGTGGGCGGGATCAGGAAACAGTTGGTCTAACACCCATACGGGAAGTAGAGACAGTCATGGGTATAAGTAAGCGGGCTGGGTAATGGGGATGGGGTGACCCTCAAGGAAGGGATTTAGAAAAATAACATGTCCACTGGAATTAGAAAAAAAATGAAAATTTCTCTATTTGGCTTATGTTTTACAAAAGCTTCTCTTTGCCAATATTTGATCTGACTGTGTCTCTTTACACATTGTACAATGGTAAGAATTATTTTGTGTACATAATGATTAAACAAGGAGAGAAAGATTTGACACAATGTGTCAGGGTGTGAGTGCATTTTCCTATTTAGTCTAGATTATATTATTTCACATTTACCAGGAGCTTTTCAAACTACAACCCTGAAATGCAGCCACCTCTGGGAAATGATAGCAGCCAACAGCACACAACACTATCCAAAGATGAGGGTGGGGAAATTCTGGCCATGATATTGGCAGAAGCCTCCACTATTATGAGAAATGCCATGTATAACATACAATACTGAAAATCTACACACATATTTCATCTGAAGATCTTGCTGCTTAAATTAAACCCCTCAACATCCATGTGAAGTAGCAAGAATTGTTGCATTTTGCAGAGTAGTTAATTGTGACACAGGAAGGTAAATGGACATGCCCAAGGCTACAAATGGAATCAGCAGCAGAGAGATGGGATTAGCTTCTAAATCCCAGTTTTTTACTCTTCTGTTCAAATCACTACGCTATAGATTCTGATCCTGAAAAATGTGAATGGTCAGGGATTTTTCCATATGATTTCCCTCTCCAACCTTCTTCACAATCCATATTTATTTGAGGTGAAGGTGCAAACTGTAAAATTGGGCCAGAACAAAACCCTGGATCCAGACACCCTCAAAGTTTGGAAGTTCATATTTAATTGATGAAAATTAACACCCTTAACTGCCACAATGCAAAAATAGGAAGGGCTCCCAAAGAGCAGATATCTACTTCCTCCTCTTCTATGTGCCTTATGTGACAGCCATTTTGGTTGATACATTAGCAATTGAACCTAGCACCTCTAGCACTAAACACCTTAAGTAGCTACAGCTTGAGCAAAAGAGACAGACTTGCCGCCTTTGTGGTTTGGGCACAGAAAGAGATCCGTAACACAGTGACCAGTGGATTCCATCTTCACAACCCCTTATCCAAAGTTTAAATTCTTCACTGCAGATTTCGGAATGAATGACAACATTGAATCTGGCTAAATGTGACCCAGAAGGGGGGCCTGGATTACTATATTTCCTGTCTGCTTTCCAAGTGTGGAGCTGGGCAGGGGCATCACATCCTAAGCAGAGAGGATAGAAAAGATGGAATTTCTCTGGCCTCATCTCTGATCTTCTCACACACATCGATACCGGTTTTTTCACCTTTCCTTTTGGCCTAATCCCTTTTGCCCTCTTGCTGTCCAGTAATAACCCCTTTTCTTTCTATCTTATAGATTCATAGATTCTAGGACTGGAAGGGACCTCGAGAGGTCATCGAGTCCAGTCCCCTGCCCGCATGGCAGGACCAAATACTGCCTAGACCATCCCTAGTAGACATTTATCTAACCTACCCTTAAATATCTCCAGAGACGGAGATTCCACAACCTCCCTAGGCAATTTGTTCCAGTGTTTAACCACCCTGACAGTTAGGAACTTTTTCCTAATGTCCAATCTAGACCTCCCTTGCTGCAGTTTAAACCCATTGTTTCTGGTTCTATCCTTAGAGGCTAAGGTGAACAAGTTCTCTCCCTCCTCCTTATGACACCCTTTTATATACCTGAAAACTGCTATCATGTCCCCTCTCAGTCTTCTCTTTTCCAAACTAAACAAACCCAATTCTTTCAGCCTTCCTTCATAGGTCATGTTCTCAAGACCTTTAATCATTCTTGTTGCTCTTCTTTGGACCCTTTCCAGTTTCTCCACATCTTTTTTAAAATGCGGCGCCCAGAACTGGACACAATACTCCAGCTGAGGCCTAACCAGAGCAGAGTAGAGCGGAAGAATGACTTCTCGTGTCTTGCTCACAACACACCTGTTAATGCATCCCAGAATCATGTTTGCTTTTTTTGCAACAGCATCACACTGTTGACTCATATTTAGCTTGTGGTCCACTATAACCCCTAGATCCCTTTCTGCCGTACTCCTTCCTAGACAGTCTTTTCCCATTCTGTATGTGTGAAATTGATTTTTCCTTCCTAAGTGGAGCACTTTGCATTTGTCTTTGTTAAACTTCATCCTGTTTAACTCAGACCATTTCTCCAATTTGTCCAGATCATTTTGAATTATGACCCTGTCCTCCAAAGTAGTTGCAATCCCTCCCAGTTTGGTATCATCCGCAAACTTAATAAGCGTACTTTCTATGCCAATATCTAAGTCGTTGATGAAGATATTGAACAGAGCCGGTCCCAAAACAGACCCCTGCGGTACCCCACTCGTTACGCCTTTCCAGCAGGATTGGGAACCATTAATAACAACTCTCTGAGTACGATTATCCAGCCAGTTATGCACCCACCTTATAGTAGCCCCATCTAATTTGTATTTGCCTAGTTTATCGATAAGAATATCATGCGAGACCGTATCAAATGCCTTACTAAAGTCTAGGTATACCACATCCACCGCTTCACCCTTATCCACAAGGCTCGTTATCCTATCAAAGAAAGCTATCAGATTGGTTTGACATGATTTGTTCTTCACAAATCCATGCTGGCTATTCCCTATCACCTTACCACCTTCCAAGTGTTGGCAGATGATTTCCTTAATTACTTGCTCCATTATCTTCCCTGGCACAGAAGTTAAACTAACTGGTCTGTAGTTACCTGGGTTGTTTTTAGTTCCCTTTTTATAGATGGGCACTATATTTGCCCTTTTCCAGTCTTCTGGAATCTCTCCCGTCTCCCATGACTTTCCAAAGATAATAGCTAGAGGCTCAGATACCTCCTCTATTAGCTCCTTGAGTATTCTAGGATGCATTTCATCAGGCCCGGGTGACTTGCAGGCATCTAACTTTTCTAAGTGATTTTTAACTTGTTCTTTTTTTATTTTATCCGCTAAACCTACCCCCTTCCCATTAGCATTCACTATGTTAGGCATTCCTTCAGACTTCTCGGTGAAGACCGAAACAAAGAAGTCATTAAGCATCTCTGCCATTTCCAAGTTTCCTGTTACTGTTTCTCCCTCTTCACTAAGCAGTGGGCCTACCCTGTCTTTGGTCTTCCTCTTGCTTCTAATGTATTGATAAAAAGTCTTCTTGTTTCCTTTTATTCCCGTAGCTAGTTTGAGCTCATTTTGTGCCTTTGCCTTTCTAATCTTGCCCCTGCATTCCTGTGTTGTTTGCCTATATTCATCCTTTGTAATCTGTCCTAGTTTCCATTTTTTATATGACTCCTTTTTATTTTTTAGATCGTGCAAGATCTCGTGGTTAAGCCAAGGTGGTCTTTTGCCACATTTTCTATCTTTCCTAACCAGCGGAATAGCTTGCTTTTGGGCCCTTAATAGTGTCCCTTTGAAAAACTGCCAACTCTCCTCAGTTGTTTTTCCCCTCAGTCTTGATCTTCAAAATGGTAATGATTTTATAATTCTCTTGCACTACCTCTCTCTCTCTCTTTTTGCTGAGCTAGCTTGGTTGGAGGCTGCACTTCACCTCCACAAGTGACAGGTGGTGGCAAGTCCTGAGTCAGCAGGTCAGGAAAACAGCAGCATTAACAAATGAGTGTAGGACCAAGCCGGTGGACTCCGGCACTTTACACTGGAATAAGGTGCTCGCTCCTGGCTTGTATCAGACTGGTTCATGTATGCACACATTTTGCCTTCTCACCACCATTCAACCTACATTTGGCTGATCCTGAAAAGGTTTTAAATTCCGTAGAGGAAATAGCATCTAATGATCCAAGCATGGGACTGGGAGGCAGGATTCCTGGGTTCTGCTGTCAACTTGCTATCTAAATTTGGTCAACTTATTTGCTTTACCTGTCTGTAAAATTCCATAGAATATTTACTTATTTGGCAACAGAATTGTGAAACTTGTTTATAAAGCACTAGGAAGAAAGTCACTCTGTAAGTGCAAAGTATTATATGCCATGAAGTTAACTCTTACCTTGGCTAAAGATAAGGAACCTTTATATTGGCCTGTTTGTAAAATGGGAGACAGTATTTATTAAATACATTAATTAGTTAATCTCTCTCTCTTTATACAGCCCCCATCACTGTAGTGTCTTAGTACCTCACAATCTTTCAGTGTATTTATCCTCACCATCCATTATCCCCATTTTAGACATGGAGATCTGAGGCACACAGAGGCTAAGTGACTTGCCCAACGTCACAAAGGAAATCTGTGGTGGAGCAGGATAGTCAACCTCGGTTTCCCACATTGTGGGCTAGTGCCTTAATCCCTGGATCATCCTTCAAAATGGGGAATGTATTAATGCAAACTCATTAATAATAGTGTTAATTATTGCATGAAGTTGTTAACCAAGCTTTGCTCTATTCAGGGATGAATCCCACAATATTATCTACAACAATACTTTTTCTCAGGCTCCCTCCCATTTCTGGGTACCTGATACATCAGCAAATGTAAAAAAAAAATCTGTATTTTTAACTCATGTCTGATCCACTGGATTTTGAATAGTGACCAGAACCTAATCTCCTTGGTATTTGTATTTATAGAGAATAACTGCAATATTCAGGGCAAATAGAGCCCTTTATGGACCAGATTCTGCAGAGCCCTTTATGGACTAGATTCTGCAGAGAATTTCCCACTGTCTTAAACAGAAGCCAAACTCGGTCCTATAACAATGCAAAAACAAATCAGAATGAGGTGGTCAAACTGCACTTTCATGCTGGCTGAAAACAACTTCCAGACATTAAAATCAAGGTTATCCTTACTCAGCATGGACATTATTAGCGATAGTAGCATCACAGTAGTGCCTAGAAGTCAGCGCCCCATTGTGTTAGACACTATACAGACACAGTCAAAAGACAGTTCCAACCTAAATGAGCATACAATCTAAGCTAAAGACCCCATACCAGTTTCTGTAAAACTCCCCTTCCTACTGGTGACTCTGGAGCTCAGCACAATAACACCATATCTGTGAGTCACACTGAAATCTGCTTCACCAAGACCTCCCTACCCCCAACCTCCCTGACTGTAGTAACTGAGTAAGATGACGTGGGTAGTTGGCTTCCAGGAAAATGTTGCCAGGCCACTCTATAGCTCCATTATTGGTGGATATTCCCACTCACTGCCATGCAATGTGTTGTCCATTGTTTGCTTCACCACAGAACCTCTCTCTCTCTGTGTCACACATCTATACACAATTCTATACAGCAGTTGGTACAGAACTTCAGGGTCCACAGCACTGTTTAAATTAATAAACAAAAATGTTAATAATTCGTCCATTCCATGCCCCTGAAAAGTTTGGTTGTCAGACAGCAATTAAATAGAATTTTAACTTAAACAGTAACAAAAAGAACAAGCAACAAGACTATAAAACCAGCATAGTCACTAACATCTTTTAATAAAATGAAAATGTTTAATTAAAATAGATTACATTTGATTAGCAACCTAAAAATAAAACTCAGTGGTTTTCCTGTACACTTTTCTTTATTAGTGCCTTAAATTATGACAGGTGCCAACCTAAAGATAAGATCTTTTTAGAATGCATTTAAGTTAACTTAAGAGTCCTTCATATTAGTATTTTACCTCTACCTGTAAACATCTAGTAACAGAAGACAATTAAAAGGAAGTCTATATTTAAAAATAATCACAAATTCCTATATGGTATTGTTTGTACACCAAGGTGCAGATTTTTGCCAATAGCAAGTCACTTTCACTACTGGTCTGATCATCTCAAGCATGTGGCCAGCTGTATAAGTTGAGCCAACAGCTTCCTGAGGTAGTCTCAGGGTAGCCAGGAAATCCTGGCCTGTTTCAGAGGGTGTATCCCCTACATGGACATTCAAATCAATACATGTTATCATAGACTCATAGACTTTAAGGTCAGAAGGGACCATTATGATCATCTGGTCTGACCCCCTGCATGCTGCAGGCCACAAAGCCGTCCCTACCCCTTCCCTTGACTCTGCTGTTGAAGTCCCCAAATCCTGAGGCTTGGTGACTTCAATTGGCAGAGAACCCTCCTGCTAGCGATCCCTGCCCCATGCTGCGGAGGAAGGCGAAAAACCTCCAGGGCCTCTGCCAATCTACCCTGGAGGAAAATTCCTTCCCGACCCCAAATATGGCGATCAGTAAAACCCTGAGCATGTAGGCAAGAGTCTCCAGCCTGACCCTTGTTAGCCATTATACTATTTACCTGCCATGGCTCAGTATTCCTTGGCTAAAATCATGTTTTTCCATTAAACCATTCCCTCCATAAACTTATCTAACTTAATCTTAAAACCAGACAAGTCCTTCGCCCCCACCGTTTCCCTCGGAAGGCCGTTCCAATATTTCACCCCTTTGACGGTCAGAAACCTTCGTCTAATTTCAAGCCTAAACTTCCCCACGGCCAGTTTATATCCATTCATTCTTGTGTCCACATTAGTACTAAGCTGGAATAATTCCTCTCCCTCCCTTGTATTTATCCCTCTGATATATTTAAAGAGAGCAATCATATCCCCCCTCAACCTTCGTTTTGTCAGACTAAACAACCCGAGCTCCTCTAGTCTCCTTTCATACGACAGGTTTTCCATTCCTCTGATCATCCTAGTGGCCCTTCTCTGTACCCTTTCCAGCCTAGTTAACTCCAGCCTCTTCCGTGAGAAAGATCCAGAGGGGCTTTAGGGTGACCAGACAGCAAATATGAAAAATTGGGACAGAGGGTGGGGGGGTAATAGGAGCCTATATAAGAAAAAGATCCACAAATCAGGACATCTGGTCATCATGGGCTTGTCAGTCCAATGGGTACTATTTGACCAGCCCCAGCTTGAGTCCTGTCCAGAACTTCCACATACATTATATACAATCCTTCTCCGTGGTCCCAGCTGCTAAACTACATTAAAAGAAGCACTAAAACTGTATTAGTATTTTCTTAATGTTACTTGTTCCCTATAAGCCACTGCTGTACTTGCTGCAGAGATGTTACATGGCTGAGTGGGGAACAGAGGGCTGGTCTATTCAATCACGTGCTTGGAGGGAGTTGTTCCCAAGACAGTCTCTGGTAGATAAACTATGTTTAGTTCAGCTCTGGATAGAATATGCAAGGAAGAGGTTTAATGATTCATCGCTTCATACGGAGACCACAGCTGCCTACGTGCATGAGGCATCAGCGAAACAGACCCCATGACTTCCTGCTCCTGAAAGACAAGCCTCTACCAGTGAACTTATAGGAGCAACTCCACTGCGGTCAGGCACAGAAACTGGCTCTTGAGCAGGTCTGATATATTCCATCCAGCACTGAGTAGCTGCCTGCGGGAGGAGCAGCAGGCCCAGCACCCTCAGATGGCATTTGGTGAATTCTTTCCCCGCAGAGGAATGGGGTGGGGGAAATCAGGCATCTCTCTCTCCTTCTCTCCATCAGTGGAACCTCCAAGCTGATGGTCTCTCCTGCAAGTTGGAGAGGTCTGGGCTTTCCTATATCCTTTAGAATCTCTCCCACTACTCTGTCCGTATCCCAGCAGTAAACCCTTCAACGCTCCCTATCCACCTCTCAGTGTCAGCCTGAGTTCCTCCGCCCAAAAAAATTCACCTGTGCCCCCTCCAAAAATTAATTTAGTCTCCCCTTCTCCCCCACCCCCCACCACCACTCTGAAAACAAAAAACCCAATCCCCTCTCCCTTTTCTCACCAACTCACCATGTATTTGGTGCACTAACTGGCCAGTTCCAGACAGGAATCCTGAGATGCAACACTCCCAGCAGCCTGACAGGACTATGCCATTCCTGCCCTTCTGCTGCTTGCACAGTAAGCCCACGGAGGAAATCAAACTCACGCTTTTATCCCAGGACCTCAGGGTGGGATGGTTTATTAAAACACAAGCCCCCCCTGGCCAAACTGGGATAGGAAGGAACCAGGAGAAAGGCTCAGATCCACAAAAGATCCGATTTCAATAGAAGGTAAGAGCCTCAATATATATCCGGGCCTGACTGACTTACCCAAGGCCATACAACCAGTCAGTGGCAGAGCCAAGGTTAAAACCAAGCAGTAGTACTTAGCCCTTAGTACAAGCAATAAAGCAAACTGTTTCCAGACAGTCATTTATGGGCTGACTGCTACTCTTAAGAGTAATAACTATTTGACATTCCCCAAATAGTTCCTGTGATGTTCCATAAGGAGCAAGAGCGTCTACCTCTTTTTTTTTTTTTTTTTTTTTTTTTTTAAAGAACAAGCCATGGGTCAAATTCCCTGGACCTAGATACTTTGAAGGTGTGCAGTCTGTGGTGCTGGTGATTTTCCAATGGGGGCCCAGTGAAGTCTTTCTTGCTGGTCCCCAGAATGAAATATGTTGAGAGCCAAGCAGTGTTGTGGGGAAGGTGCAGGGGGGAGGTTGAGGTAACGGGAGGGGGTAGGTCCATGAGAGGATTTCTTTCCCTGACAGGACAGTCCTCAGAATGACAGGATTGGAGAATTCAATTCAGAGATCCAGACCAGGCCGCTTTCTCAAACAAACACATTCCTTTTCATTTTAATGAGGTCCTTACCTTATCTGGAGATATGCACTCTAGCCTGTAGGCCTGCGCTCTTCCCCACAACAGCATAACGCTCAGATAGCACCATGAGGACATTGTTAAGATTATAGATCTCAGATCTCTTTACCGGCAGGCATGTGCACCCACGCACAAGCCAGCATGTCTTCATGTTGACCATAAACTGTTAGTGAGGCAATCAGATAGGACACATCCTACCCTCTTTCAACCGTCAAAGTTTGCAGACCCTCCGTCTAAAGTAATTTAGCAATGAAGCAAGCATAACTTGAGATTGCTAGGGAGAGCTGCCATCTGGTGGCATTACCATCTTCTGATTTTCTCCAGTTCAGAACTGTTTTCAAATAAGCATGCCTACAATTACAGTCATTCTGTCAGTGATAGAGTAGTTACCTGCCAGCAAAGAACTTTCTCATGGTTCTTCTCCACAGCTAAAGAACTGCCTGGTTTCTACTCTGCGTAGATTACTGTACTGCCTGATTGCCCTGACTGTGCCCGTTTGGGATTCCCCCCTTATCTTTGTTGAGTTTCATGGCCTATGATGTAGGTATTTGCACACTTCAGTCCCATATATTGACAATAAAACTTGCTCCATCCCGAAAGTAGCTTGGATCTTCCAGCACTGAGTCATTTCTAAGAAAGATTTTTCTTGAGTATCTTCAATAATAAGTGATAAAAACTCATTTCTAGAACAGGTTGTTTTACAAACATAGGCCCAGATTGGGCAATCGGATCTGATAACACAGCAGCCCTGTGGAACCCCATTGCCCCAGTTGCAGGATCAATTCCATGCATGAGTCCCGTTCCCTGCTTACAGCCCCCAGAAAAAACACATATTTGATTTCAGCATTCCACCTAGCAATCCACTTCTCTTTACTCCTTAGAGGTGCAGTGAATCATGTCATTTGTTCGGGAGCTGTGCTTTAAAAACTTCTGGATAACCATCCCACTGTGCTTGTGTCTTGAACACAGAGACTTGAATGATTCTCTCAGACTTTCAGTTCTTATTTAACTTCCTCCACCCACCACTGTTTTGAGTGCAAGTTAAAAACATCAGCTGAAGACAAATGGTATGCAGTTAAAAAGGCAGGTTCACAAACTCAAACATTCCTGGTCCACAAGCAGGTGCACAGTAAACATTCATTCAGGCAACCCAGACCTCGTTCTGTTTTCCTCACCTTTCCAGATAAGAACCAAGAAAGCAGCAGCTCTTTTTATATTCAAGAGGATGCAAAATTAACATCAGCTTCAAGCTTTCCAGGTGAACACAGCAAATCCACTGCACCGTAAGCCTGAGCCCAGAGACCCACTGAGGTGAAGTAGTCCTTGGCTTGCAGAACCAAGGCCTATATAGATAATGCGGAATCCACTACAAGAATTACCATTACTTGTGGGGTGAATTGCGGGAACAGCAATGACATAAAAGAGGGCAGGAAGTGAAGAATGATTTGTCAGCTATGAGCACAAATTTAACAATACTAAATCACCTAATAATCTTGGCTAAGTAGTTTTAGGATACCTCTACACTGCAGTAAAAACAGCTGTGGCTGGCATCATGTTTAAGCTATAGCCATTGTATTGGGAAGGTTTGAATTCAACCAATTTTTTCATGTCAAGCTTTTTTTAAAACTTGTAAGTGTTGCTCTAGGTTTTATAAATGCTTTTTCATAAACTCGAATTTGGGCCTAAGCTACGTGACATTGTCTCTTTAACATGCTACCAAACAGTTATTAAAAGATCTAAATGTTGGGTATTACCATCAGTGAGAGATCTGTGCTCCAAGGTTTAATTTTGTATGTAAAATTCAGTTTGTTATGGCTATGATTCACTTTCATTATTAGCCAGCAAAATATTTCTTCTGTATTTCTAGTAGTGTCCTTTCCCACTGAAATTAAGACAAACAGCAATCTTACTGAATACTACATATTGTATAGAAAAACCTGATCACTATCAAATGTCAGGAAAAGGTTGGAGAAATTTAGTGTCTGAAGAGCATGTGGGACAATAAAATATTGTAGAGAAAGTGTGTTTTTTATTTAAATAGGGTGAGCAAGTTTGAGGAGAGTACTCTTAATTTCACATGCTGGACAAATAGCAAATGAGTTCTGTAAACACTGCTTTTCACAGATTTCCCACAAAGTGGTTACCAGAAAATGTATGCTCCTTTTTCATTCTATGATTCATTGATTCTTAATTCTGGTGCCAGTCCACCACTTGTAGATACAGATTTAGGTAATGGAGAATGAAGTAATGCACACATTTTCCTCATTATCAGAGATCTAATATACTTGTTGCATTAACACTTAAGCTAACAAAGCATATATTATTTGAGTTGGATAAGTGGAATATTACAAGAAACCTATTGAATTTGGGCCTTTTGCTTTAAAGGTGGATGACATAAGAGCCTCTTGTTGTGCATTTCCTACCTGCACTACATAGTTCTCTCCTCTGCAAAGAGAAATGGATGGTATTCCGGGTAGAGCCTACGCCATAGCTCTATCATCGGTCAGAACCCATGAGCTATTCAATCCATCATTTTAGTAACAGACAGCATAAGGAGCATCACTCACTGTCTTTCAGTGCAACTTACAGTTTTGCTGCTGCTCTTCAACAAGCTTGCTGTAAACTAAGCTTTCTCACTTCTATTTCTCAAAGACAACTGGTATGGACTTACTTGTCGTTTTTGTTTTCAAATCTATACATACCTATAGGTAAGGAAAACAAAGCTTTGCGTATTAAAATTAATCTTTCCCCAGTTTTCAGATGATTACCATCATCAATGACCTCTACAGAGCAGGAACCACTCAACTTTATATACGAAAGAGGGGGTAATCCCTTGTCCATTACTTCTTCAGTTAGTGAGCTTGATTCTGATGCATAATCATCCACGGTAAAACTGTAACACCTTTTCTCCCCACTAATATTTAATTCATATGATCACTGGGTCTTATAACAAATAACTTGCCTTTTGAGAGCTGACTTTATGCTTTTTCTGGCTTTTTCAGGACCCTTGACTGGCTGACTAATCTGTTCTTTGGATATAGAGTAGAATTAACATTAAGAATGAACTAAGTTTTATATAAACCCTATGCCTTTAAAAGCAGACTCAGGCTTGCTCCACATGAGAAACTTGTGTCAGTATAACTACACCGAGTGATGCATTTATACTGACTTAAGTCCTGGTGTAGACAGACACTGACAGAAACGATGCTGCAGCCTTTTAAGCATAGCAAGCCCTGAGCTTGAGTGACTTATAACCCCTCTATTCAAGATAATTAACATATGAAAGTGCAGTAGTTGAAAGACGGTAGGCAGCCATTGGTGTGGGAAATGTGTATTTGAGGAAAGGAACAGAACTGAAATGATTCAAAGCAATTAATTAAATGGATTTGCATTTTGGGATGAGGCCAAGGGGCATAGTCTGAGCCATACTGAGGAAGAGGAAGTGTTATGAGGGGGGAGGGCGGTCAGACTAGATGATCACTGTGGCTCCTTCTGGCCGTGGAATCTATGAATCTAAGACCACTTTAGGAAGGGGAGAACATCTCGCACCAAACAAGGGGTGACAAGACACCTTTTTGATGTGCCTGTGCCACGGTTCTCTATGCTGTCCTCTGAGTGAGAGGATTTCTCCACTGACTTGCCAAGCTCAGGGGATGGAATGAGAGGGGATGGTGCAACTTTTGCAAGGAATGCCCCTGTGCTGGCTCTTCTGCAGCTCCTACCCTTAAGCTTGCACACTCCACTGTTCATCACCAACTTCTTTTTCAGCGCAAGTTGCGTACTCGAGGGGAGTGAAACTCAAGACTGAGAGGGATGGATTTAAATAAAGACAAAACAGCACAGGTGCCTTTATAAGCCTTTCAGATTCAGCTCCTCCCCTCATATTCTCTTTCTAGTCACTGCTAGGCCCCTTAAACTCAAAGGGGTTCAGAGATCCCTTAAAATCCTCCTCCCCTTTGATCTAATTGCAAGATCTGGCAACCTGTGCTTTCTAGTCCAAATCCTTGTACTCACCTCAGCGCGTTCCCCTTTCAGGCTGCTAGAACTCACTCCCTCTGGCTAAAAGAAGAACAGGAGTACTTGTGGCACCTTAGAGACTAACAAATTTATTAGAGCATAAGCCAATGCTTTAATTAAAAAGAGAAAAAAAACTTTTAATTGGCCTCTCGGAGTTGGTAAGACAACTCCCACCTGTTTATGCTCTCTGTATGTGTGTATATATATCTCCTCATTATATGTTCCATTCTATATGCATCCGAAGAAGTGGGCTGTAGTCCACGAAAGCTTATGCTCTAATAAATTTGTTAGTCTCTAAGGTGCCACAAGTACTCCTGTTCTTCTTTTTGCGGATACAGACTAACACGGCTGTTACTCTGAAACTTGTCCCTCTGGCTAGGGTAGGGGGCCAGCCATGCTGCTAGCAGGGCCAGCTCTAGGATTTTAGCCACCCCAAGCAAAATCAATTTTGGCCGCCCCTCCCCCGTTTTTTTCTTACCTCACCCCCGGCCCCGCCTCAACTCTGCCCCTTCCCCAAACCCCCAGCCCTGCCTCCTGCCCCCAGGCTCTCAAGCCTAGGAGGGAGGGAGGGAGGGAGGGAGGGAGAGGGAGAAGCAGCACGTTCGCCGCGGCCACTCGGGATCTCCCCCTCCCTCCCGGGTTTGAGAGCCTGGGAGGGAGGGCGAGCAGCGGTGCGCGAGCGGCAGCAGTGCAGGTGAGTTAGGGCGGCCGTGGCACATTTTTAAGGGCGGCATGGCCCGTGCCAGAATGCCGCCCCTAAAAATGTGCCGCCCCAAGCACGAGCTTGTTTTGCTGGTGCCTAGAGCCGGCCCTGGCTGCTAGTGCTGCTGGGGATGGGTTGGGATGAACCAGGAAATTACCTCAGTGTCGGGCTTCTGTGAGAACTGGTAATTGCACACCCATGCTCGTCTCACCCTCTCATTAATCTCTCTGCCAGGAGAGGTGTATGGGATAGATAAAAGAGGGAGCAAAGGCTACAGATCATGTCAAGCCCTTGCTTCTCTGCAAGGAGAGGCCATAGCCAATCTTTATTGAATCTTGAGGTGAAAAAAAATCCATGTACAAGTGCCTTTATTTCAGAATTTTTTGAAAATGGGATTTCTAACTGGTAATAAGAAATTTTAAATCCGGGTACAGATGCAGCAAATCATTTCAATTCTAGAAAAAAGACTGGGCAATTTGAGGATCACTAACATTCTATGTCAAGTATACTTTTTCTACCTCTTCTCTATGCAATTGGTCTTGTCAGAACGTAGGTTACTATAGGATTATTTTTAAACCTTGTATAGGACACTTGTTCCATGCATTAAAAAAAAAAGTGAGTACATTCCTTGTAAAACATACTCTGTTCTCAAATCATATAATGGTGCCCACACACAACTGCTAGTGCAGTGACCGAATGGACACACAGCAACATTTCAAGGACAAATTTCACACAGGCTGACTTGCTGAAGTATACATTTGGCATACAAACATTTTCATGTTTGCTATTAACTGGAAATCTTTACTGACCAAGTCTCGCCAACAGTCCCTGCACACCACAACAATGACCCTGGAAATTAATTGGTTTTGGTATCAAGGTAAAGATCTAGTTTTATCTATGGTTGAGTAGGAAGTTACAGAATGAGCAGGAATATGAGCATTCAAAAGGGTGAGGAACGGTACCAACGTTCGCTAGTCTACACCGAATCAAGAAGAGATCCACCTTTCTGTGCAAAATAGGTAGCTATTATGAATGTTAGCATTTTTGGAGAGTTCTTTTACTTTGCAAATATGAGACAAGCTGTTGTCAAAGCATAATCTACACAAACACCTGAGCCATAAGTTAATTTAGAAGGCGGTACCATATTACAGCTGTTTCACCCATTTGATCTCTTAAGTATGCATGAACAGGAGTACTTGTGGCACCTTAGAGACTAACAAATTTATTAGAGCATAAGCTTTCGTGGACTACAGCCCACGTCTTATATGCATCCGAAGAAGTGGGCTGTAGTCCACGAAAGCTTATGTTCTAATAAATTTGTTAGTCTCTAAGGTGCCACAAGTACTCCTGTTCTTTTTGCGGATACAGACTAACACAGCTGCTACTCTGAAACCTGTAAGTATGCATGGGAGATGATTTGATGGCTGTGGGGACTGGTAATTGAGATCTGCGCCTTTTACCTTCAGGTCACTTATCTAACTCTAGCACTGATCATAAGCTAACAAAGGCTGTTAATAGACCAAGACTGTTTTGTAGCCTATGAAAGAAAGAGTTGCAGGCCTCAGTTGAAGTCATGTTGGACAAATATTGACCTTTCAGTTAGCAGCCTTGTTGGAAGTGTAAGGACAGAGCAAGGCTTGAAGGGTCATGGAGTCTAAATTACATTAAATTTAATCTTTTGTTCCCTATAGTCAGGCTTCCGGCATATTAGTTGAATGAGGGTGTGCATATGTGCTTGCATTGCAGCACTGTTCATGCTGCACGACTTGGTCTGTGGTTTAAACAGAGGACTTCCACTGGCAGTCTGGTGCCTTTCACAAAGGCTAATATTTATTTTAAACAAAATATGTCTGAAACTGGACATATTTCTTAAACTTTCTTCTAAGCTGTGAAGGCAAATGGAGGGCACCTTAGCCAAACATCCATGCTGTTTTTGGTGGGGAAAACGGCCAGATGCCTTTTTTTCTTCTTGTTGACTCCATTGTCTATTTTAGAATCATGGTTGCCCATTTACCCAATTCATTGTTTTTTTGCAGAAGCAAAATATTATCAGGAAATTATAAAAACAGTATTCTATTCACAGACACCAAAACTTGTAGGAATTGTTTCCATTCCTCTAAATTATCATTTTGAAATATCTCATAGTTAATACTTCTCAGTTGCTCTTCTCTTCAGTCTTCCTTTTAACTACCCTATCTTGCAGCATCTATGTTAAGCACTGAACATTGGAAACTACAGCTACCAAAATCATTTAATTGGGTAGCTGAGTTTTTATGAAGCTTCACGTATCCTGCAATGCTGTATGTGAGAAAAATGAGGTTCTATTTTGGCATAGTTAAGCTCAGTTATTATCCACACAGATCTGCAGTTCACATTAACCTTTAGGGTAATGAGAATAGTTAGACAACTTATGTAAAAGTCAGATTTTTTTTTTTTTTTTTTTTTTTTATGAGCGAGAGACCTGAAATTCCAACACAGGCACTAGAAGTTATATCTTTAGATGTGTGTACACATCACAGAAAAAGATAAAGACACTTTTTCCACTTAATAAAATAAGATGGTATTAATGCAGTCTTTAAAAGAGCAATAAAAAAAGTGTTACTGCCTGTACACTTCATATCTTGATATTGTGGTATCCTTCATCCCATGCACTCTTTATTCCATCTATCTAGCAATTAAACTTCGTATGTGGCAGCTTACATACTTAGGTGCTTCACAAAATTTTACTGAATGATTTTCAAAAGCCTTCAACTCCCACTGATTTAAAAATTTGGCGTACAGCACTTACATAGCTTCTTTCACTACAGCATTTGAAGGCACTTTCACACACTAAATTTTAGTACTGAATTGGGCCTCAACTCAACTCAGGACAGCACTCAAATATATGCTTAACTTTAGGCATGTGCTTAAATCCCATTGACTTTCATTGTCCCAGCTGAATTAAATACAAAAATAACAGCATAAATGATGAAAAGGGCATTCAAATTTTAAGTAGTCAGTTTTAGCATCTAAGATACTGTAGCACATTATTTTAAAAGCGTTTTTTAACCTGAAAGTGTCCCTTTTAGCCTCTTCATTGCCATTAACTGTGAAATATCAAACAAACATTCTTGGTACTGGACTTTTCAAGGTAAGTTTCCAGTTCAAATTTTGCCCATTTGCCCATCTTCATTTTATAAAGTAATACATACCTCCCAAGGGATAAAAATTGATTTAAAACAAAAAAACAACAACCTATTACGTATCGTGTTTGGCTCTCCAAATACCGTGTGCCCAATCTTGGAGTTGTTGCACAGACTTCTAGAAACTGACACTTAAATATCATCTTTGCTTTTTTAGATTCTGCAGAGGCTTCTCTTGGCATCTGGAAAGCCACTCCACCCATCCTTGTCTCTCTTATGACCAGTTCAAACAAGCAAGAAGTCTCTCTTGTCTGGAATATAATTAAGGCAAAATGAACAGAACAAGAGGGTGGATTTGAAGCATCATCCAAGTTAATTATGTGCTACTGGTGCCATTACAAATTAAAATCCACAACCCAGTTAAATTAAGGAGCTGGCCAATACCCATAAAAGCAAGGAAATTCAGAGCTACGTCTGAGAAATCCAAGCTGCCTTTATAAGATGAAGTGCTGGGTCTAAAACCACTGCAATACTGAAGCACAAAGAAAAAATGAAGCATTAGTCTTAAACCTGAATTTCTTGGCCTTTATACAAGTTAGATCTTTGACATATTAAATATTTATCATTCTACGTTACAAATAAAATGCACCAAAGTAAAACACTTGCCAAAAATGTCACATCATACCCCACACATCTTCAAAAACATAAGTAACTATGTAAAGAAATAAGTGCAGACTTATTTCTTAGGTGGATCAAGACAAACATCTACAAATTTATTGAAAAACTACTGGGACAAAACACAAGACTAATTTTGATAACACAGGCAATAAATTTTATTATGTTTTCACCAACTGTAGCAAAAAACGTTTAACAATTAATGAATAAAGAAGGGAACTTAATTATCAACAAGACTTCCAAGAGTTATTATTCATGTTCTAAGTTTTAGACAGGGAGGGTTTGGGTAGGGAGAAAATAAACCAAATATACACTGGGATAATAGTCTATTACCAAGTTTTAATGCCTTCTTCAAAAGGCATTAAGTATACTGAAGCATCTTATTGCAGGTTATGTATCATCTCCTCTTTGGCAATAAGATGTGTGGTTTTGTTAACTAGGGCCATCAGTGAGTTGAGCTTGTGAGACCAGTCATTGAGTAGGTTATTTGGGTCCTTGGGCCTCTGGAAATTGATAATTCCTGCCAACCTGTCTACTTTTGCAAAGATGGTCTTATTTACTACTAGGTTGGACAGGAACTCCTCCGATTCCTGCAAAGGAGACAAACAGCACTGAATCAGGAGAACAGCATTTGTAATTAACAAAATACTCTATGTTCTTTCCAAATTTCCAGTTAACACAACAGCAGTGTGACTGAGGTGTTACCAATACTAACAGTAATATAGTCTGTTAGAATTACAGTACTTCTAGTGGCCATAATATTTAATATTAACGCCTCTGGCATTGGAAATATGTTGTAGCTAATAAACTACCTAGGGTCAACAAGTTTCTGATGTTAGCCATACTAAACAGCTAACATCTGTTTGCAGTTCAAGATACATCTAAAAACTTTCAAGCTGCACAAGTCAAATACATTATACCTGAAAGCTTCTTAACATACATTGGGAGCACTTGGCTAAAACAGCTTCCAGAACATGCTTTCTACTGCTAAATTCCACACCAATTACACTATACAAACACTGGTCAGGTAAATGATGCTTCTGTGAGGTGGTATTGTGCAGAGCAGGAGGTGCAATTAAACACCTTAAAGCAAATACTCTGAACTAAACAAGCTGTGAATTTGCCCTCCCCATGCTAGATGCTGCTATGAGTGGATCCACTGGGAAAACTTAAAAATTAAAGACCTATGTTCAAAAAGAGTGACAAATACATAAACCAGGGAGTTCAAAGGTAAGGAAGAAACCCTATATCATTAGCCAGTTTTAATCAAGTATTGCTGAGGGCCTGAACAGTGGAATATAGTATCTAGGTACGGTATAGAACCTGATGTTAACACTCCTTCAGATTTGATTTGCCTTGTGTGTTTATTCTTTGCCTTGTAACAACTTGAGTGCTGTTTTGCGATACAAAATTCTATTCTAAATCTTGAATAGGCAAGTGTTCAAAGTCTAGCCTATGTACTCATTATCAGAGGCAAAACAAAAAATATTCTATTTAACATCTGTATTATTACTCCTGAGGTATTTTAAATTGTTTCTCAATTATAATCATTGAACCAGAATTCAATTAATGTTACCTGTATCTCTCTAAAAGTTAATATTGTTTTTTTTCCATTTAGTTTCTGATGGTAACAGCTGGAAAGCATTGGTTATACCAGGATGGGCATCAGAGACTAAAGGCAATATTACAGGGCTGTTGCGAGGATAGATACATTAAAAGGTTGTGAGGCGCTCAGATACTACAGTGATAGGCATAACTATGAGCAAGAGAAAAAAATTTTCTCCAGGCTCTTTATTCAAAGTGGTGTATTTCTACCTCTTCTTTCTGCACTGGATGCATGGCTGTTCCAAACACTATTTGTGACAGACTTGTAATATATTTTTAATCTTAAAAAAAAAAAAACCCACCCAATGCAAATAAATGCAAATTAAGTCAAAGTGCTATTTTGTTGAATATTGAGTTCTCTACCATATGGACACGTCTAAGAAGAATGCTGAGGATATCCTGAGCAACACTTACGTCAACAGATAGATCCAGGAGCTGTGCCATCCTCTTCATTGTAATTCTGGTATAATATTTTGCCATTATTCTAATATTCTGGAATAAAAGTGTTCAGAGTAGAGGGTTATTTGTAAAAAGGAACTGACACAGGCTGCAAAAATATAAAGGTCAATGTTAAAAACAGATTAGGACTTGTGTTGCTATAATGGCTTATCCAGAGAAAGGTATGCAAATGAATAAGGGGTCTTTTCTTGGACACATACAATTGTCCTGCATATACAAAGACAAGCTACTGCCTCTCAAACTAATAACGAATGAAGTCAGTCACTAACTACAGATTTAATATTAAACAGCACTCTTCAAGTTTTTGCCCTAATTTCAGAGGGCCGAGTCTTACAATTTACGTAAACCCTATTTAAATATTATTTGTTTGCACTTGTGCTGTTTTGTTTAGAATTCCATTGTTTGCTCAAACAAACTGCTATATTCCAATTTGTTAACGTGAAAGCAAAAATTAGTTTATGATTTCCGAGCCGAAGTAGTGGAATGTGCATTACTCTCAGAGTGCTGGATCTACTTCTTTTGACACAGCATCACCTGCTCACAAAGAGACATAGCTACAAAATAAAGATATCAGGAATGCAAAAGGAGAATTAGAACATTATGGAGAGAAGAAAAGACAACTTATCAGCTTCTCTCGTATCTCCTCTCCTGTCCCTCTCTTTATAAATAAAGCAAGCAAAAAGCATTTTTAGCAATTCCATGCTTAATTTATATCGTAAGAATGGTTAAAAAGCCAGCTGTACTTACGTGCTCCACAACTCTGTTCTTTAAGTCTTTCCATCTCTTTTCACCTTCCTCTGTATAACCAAAGACATCTGTGGCAGGACTGTCAAGACTTCCTTCTCTTAATTCCTTTCCATATTCCTCAACTAGGACGGTCCAGCGCATCAACTCCATAGTGGTAAATAGTTTTAAAAGATCTCTGTAAATGGTTTAATGAAATCCGTTCACAATTCTATTCCAATAAAACTTGTATTTTGTATTAAAAATCCTGCCAACAGACAAATACCATAGCAAACAGCATAATTTTATCACTACTAATCATAACTTTTAATTCTACTCAGCATTTTAAAATTTATAATCAACAAACAGGAAGTTTTTATATTAACACTTCCTACTGACTGACTGATTCTCACACACACACACACACTCTATGGCTTCAATTTCCACTTCTTTGTACCGTATGTTATCTTAGCCTCCTGTGCAAAGTTGTGCCAAATTCTACCAAACCATTTCACATCCATTTTGCACAGCTGTAGACACCTATACAAGCTGCATGGTATGTTTTGGGAGAGACAGATACTCAGAGCTAAATTTAAAAAGAGATGTCATCAACCCAGCCTCTTTTGTCCATCTGCAATTCTGCATGCAAAACTTGTATGTACATTCATGGGTGCAAACAACAACATTTAAGGATATAAAAGTAATTTGTGCTTGATTTGTACTCAGGGTGCTTACGCAAAAAGGGTTTGCATATGTAAATTCCATCACATGCATGTAATGATTGTGTATGGACCATATTTTGAAAATTAGACTCTCAGTATTATTTAGCGAAGTATTACGGAATAGTAGCTGTTCAGACTATGTCCATAATACAGAACTCTCCATCACAGACGCACATTTGTGTTAAGTTACTATTTATAATTTTGACTTGCACACACTCAGAAACATCTTTATAGATTTTTTTTTTTTCCACACGACATTAATTGTACAGGAAATATTGACAGTAGACCAGTGGTTCTCAACCTGTGGCCTAATCAGCACAGAGCTGCGGCCCATGTGACATCCTCAGGACCATACAGGTAGTATTGGATCCAGCCCACATAACACATTGTGGGCCACATATCCGGCCTACAATGGTAAATAGTCTACTGCAGTGGTTCTCAGCCTAACAGTAGCTGACTCCCCTCTGCCTTCAAAACACTCTTTCAAGGGCTGGTTTTTTGTTTTGTTTTTTTGTCAGTGGACTATTCAAAAGATACTTACTTATACTTAGGGATTTCTTCTAGCTTTTTGTCACTGCTTATTCTGTGTACCAAATCAGACTGTTCATTGTCATAAGGTGAAAGGATAACATACAGAACAACATTCTTCAGTTCCTGTTCAAAGGAAAACATGGTTTATTTGTTTGATTACAGAAAAATAGCCAGAAAAAACAATACTGACGTCAAAGTAAAAGCAGTTCTCAGAGTATGAATAAAATATATGTGCAGCTAACCTACTGTACATATAACAATATACATTCTGTAAGACTCAAATTCATTAAGAAACTAAGGTAATAAAACAAAATAAAAATAAATTTAATCATTAAATTTGTAGAAACAAAACTTTTACATTTTGATCACACGGCAAGATGATTCAGGTCAAGTTATTTGTAATAATAGCATTTAAGAGAAAAACAAACAATCTTGAGTTTGTAGCATTTGCATTGTGTACACGGTTTCAGAGCTAGCTCTGTAAATTAAGAAAAATACTGTTCAGAATTTAATTTCACAAGTTGTTTCTAGGCTTTCACTCATGAAATGGAGAAGTTCAGTCATCCTCAGAATTTAAGACAACATCCACTATGTCACTGATGCAAATATTGATTACATAAGGACACTCATAATTGCTTTTATTATATTCCTCCTTATGTAGACAGTTTGTTAATGTTCATATCCAGATAGATGGGCTAAAGGATCCATGTTCATTTAACAAATACAGTAAATATACAGTAAAATGGATATTTTTCAACAATGAACTGCTGCAGTTCCATTTGCAATGTTTTTACCTGCTGCCATTTTTCACTTTCAGCCTGGATACAAGGAGTATCATAAATGGCTCTGTAGTGCTTACAGATTGAGAGGTAGGAACCTTCATGTTGATCCAGCTGAATCATTAAGTTGTAGTATTTCAGCTTTAATTTCTGAAACGATGTTAAACAAATGTCAAAATTAAAAACAGATCCACTAATCTCACAAATTACATCCAATTGAATTCCAAAGACTGACTATACAAAAACTCCTGTGCATGAAGAGAATGCATGCCACAAACTGACAGGAAAAAAAAAAATCCCTCCATCAACTTTACCTCTGTGTTTTCTTCCTGGAAAAATTTGGTGTTAATTTTTTTGCTGATAATTTGGGTCCGAACATAGTCTTTTACAGCCAAACAGAGTCTCATCTGCTCCAAGATGAATTCCACACGCTCTTTCTTTTCCATTGAACCGTAGGTTTCCACCTAAAAGGAAATTGAAGAGTTTAACTCCATGGATCTTTATTAAATAATGTTAAGGAGAGAAGCATGCCCTTCTAGCAAAGATTTTCTTCATACTTCTTTCATGTGCTTATTATAAAATATTTAGCTTTAAACCAAAGCTGCTATGTGTATAATTCTACTACATGGACTTACTGAGCATCATATATGTGTTATAACAGAGAACAAATTAATATTCTCTGACTGTGTGCATTAAAATCACACAACGAGAATGCACATAAGATAAAATCCTCCCAAAACTTGCCTTACGTACTTGTTTGTGCATGCATAGCCCAATTTACACAACATGCATACACAAATCCCAACTGACATGCCTTATTTTTTTTATATACATACACACACACACACACTTACTTGCCCCTTGTTTTTTGGAAAAGTTTCTTAAGAAAAAACAACGACGAATCTTTGTGGCACCTTAGAGACTAACAAATGTATTTGGACATAAGCTTTCATGGGCTAAAACCCCTTCATCAGATGCATTTCCACTCCATGCATCTGATGAAGTGGGTTTTAGCCCACGAAAGCTTATGCCCAAATAAATGTATTAGTCTCTAAGGGGCCACAAGGACTCTTCATTGTTTTTGCTGATACAGACTAACACGGCTACCACTGAAACCTTTCTTAAGAAAGGCATTGTAACCAAGCAGCTAATTTTACTCAGAAGTCTCTACCTTTGAACAAAGCACCCACACACTAGATGACAAAATAACATTCATTAGCTCTGAAGGAAGTGTATCCAGCCCTTTCAGCAGAAAAAATGGTGGTTATCTGGCAAATGGATGGGAATTCTCAGGCTCTCAAGAAATAGAGATGTGAAAAAAGTTTAGGGTTCTCTTTGGCTATACCCTCAAATCCTTAACTCAGCCCAGCCTTAAGGATTCCTTCTACACAAAGGACCCACACACTACTTTTAGCAGACGAAAACATGGGAGGGAATTCCTTCCAGACCCATCAACAGCCAGTTCCCTGTGCCAAATTCATGTAAAAAAACCCAACAAAGAACAAGTGGATCCAAGAACACTTCATTTTGAATGATGGCCTGAGAGAGTTTGAACTCTCCGTTCCAGAAGTCAAAAGATTAACTAGGACTAAACCTTCTGTATCAGCTAATACATGGGAACCCCTTTTCCCAAAAGGGAAATATTCCAAGTAATTTTCAGCATAGGCCAAATTAGCAGATGCTAGAGCATTTTAAATCTAATTACACTTCCACTGAAGACAGTTAATTGGTTCCTGGATAGCTATGCTTGATTAAGCCTCAAATCTCGCTACAAACAAACAATCTTACTGTCAGTCGTTGAGAAAACGTTGATTTTTGTACGTGAAACACTTATGAACCATATGATGCATTACCTGTAGTTCTTGCAAAATTGAAGCAGCTTCTTTCACGTCACCATTTTGTTCTTTTATTGTTGCAAGTGTATTTGTAAGACGAGCACGCTCAATTTCCACGTAGATCTGGAATTAAAATAAAATCCAACACTGAAACTTATTTTACTAAGTAAAAGTGTGTTGCATCTAAGGCTGTGATATACACATCTTCATAACTTTGCATCCATAAGTAGTCTCACTGAAATCTTTCTACTGTTCTTTAAATGAAGTGAACATAATGTGATGATTTTCTGAGTAAAGCATTAATTTATGTTACAACTGCTTTAGGAAATGTTTCCATAGAAGTTTTCTCTGTGCTACAATAAGAGTTTAATATTTGGAAACTCAAATTAATTTTAAGAATAGTGTACAGTCTGTATTTAAAAAAAATAGGAAACACTTTTTTTTAATATTTCGTTAGTCAATCTATTGTTCACGACCAGTGCTGTAGCCCTGGAAATATTCAGATAAGAGATACAGCAGGGGCAGCAACACTGCAAAGCTCCCTCTGTTACTGAGTCTCACCCTCATCTGGAAGGACAGCACCTAGGAATAAGATAGTTCATTCACCTCTCTACCAAGATTCTCAGTGAAGCAAACAATGATGGTTCATTTTGTGATGGGAACTTGTCTACCACAAACTGGACGGAGACCATCTCCTTTTACAAGCACTAATGACCAGCCATCAGTTAACAACTGTTGGTTACTAGCTACCTAGGCTTGATTTGAACTAGTAAAAGGTGTAAGAGTAAATAAACACAGATTTTGCTCAAGAGAAAGTACATTTTCCTTGGACAACTCAGCCATCAGCTCAGTATTCTATGTAACACTTCATATTTTGTTAATTTTCTTTCATACCTAATAAGACTAAGAGTAACACATGTATAACATAACTTTATAAATATACAATTTGTAACATCACACCTCAGCTGCTGAAAACAGGTGTGTTTTGTCATTGCAAACTGCATAGGCTCTTCCAGACCATCTGGCACACTAACATCATCCTCGATGACCTGAAGAAGGGTTTTATTTTGCCTTTCATCAAAAAGGGCAGCAAGGCCTAAGAGAGTAACTACTGAGGTATTACACTGTTGGCAGTCCCAGGAAAAGTCTTTGTTTCCATGTTAATGTCTTGGATCAGTGATGAACTCCACAGCAAAGGCTGTGCTGTTTTAGATCTGGTCATTCCACTAACGACCAGATCTTTACCTTGAGACAGCCTTTTGAGAAGATGTCTGAATTTAATAAGTCATGTGCAGCACTTTTTACAGATTTCTTTCAGGCCTTTTATTCAGCATATTGAGCAATGCTTGGGGGATTTTATAAGGCAACTTGATGTCCCTGGGAAGATAGCGTCATTGACAGAAGAGCTCTATAATGGAACAAAAAGCTCAGTTCAAGTTAATGGTAGATACACAGTGTAGGTTCCTATTTCCATAAGAGTTCAGCAAGGCTGTGTCCTGTCACCATTATTATTCAATATCAGCATAGACTGGTTGATGGATAAGCTTGAAGAAAGCAGCTGTTGGTAGTGTATGGCTGACCACCATTTTGCTTCAAGACCTCATATATGCCAATGACATTCCCTCGTTGGCTCATTTTGTGCAGCTGATGGCCAATCTGCCTGTGCAAGAAGCAGCAAACACTGGTTTGGTTACCAATCTGGACTAAACTAAGTCCCCTAGTCAGTACCATCATGTAGCTTCCAACTCTAGATTACAACCACCTCAGTATTAACCAGGTGGGATATCATGCAGGTGGCAACTGTCAAATACTTGGGAAGGCATCAGACAGTGATGGGGGATGTTCAAAAGATTTGGACACTTGAACAGCAGCCATCTCAGTGGCCTCTGGGGAGATGTTGTGACATCAAGCTTTCTACAAAGTTGCAGATGCACAGAACCATGATCATACCAACTTTACTGTACAGCAGCGAAACGTCAGCAATGGAAATGCTGAAGAATAGCGGACTGATGTTTTCAATTCTCATCATCATCAGCCGCTCCGTATTACTGATCTTGTCTTGCCACTTAATGAGGATAGTCATAGTCGAACCAGCAACCAACTCCAGTCAGGGTTCAGTATTGGTGGCTTTCTTGGTACAGACACACTAGGATGGGAAACCAACACATTACAAAGCGTGTTTATCAAGGTGGTTGCACAAAGGGTCTGGGTGATCCTAGCAAAGAGGTACCAATTTCATCCTCCCTGTAATGCAAAAGCACCTATCTGAGGTACCCCAGCCTTGCAAATGGGGGGGAAGGGGGAGAACCTATGATTTGGAAGTACTGGCTGAGCAAGAGTATTATATGCATTTCCCAATTAGTCAAGGATGAGAGCTTTGTTTCTTTTCTAACACTAATGCAACAACATGACCTGCCACCCTCAGCAGAGTGGCAGTACTTACAACTAAAACATCCGTTAACGTATCAATTTGGTCGTATGCTCTAGGACTGCCAGAAGTCCCAGAGCAACTGGGAACCTTGGAAATGTTTCATAAACTCCTTAGGCCTATATCTACTACATATGCTTTTACTAATGAAGAGAACCTTCACTGGTCTGGAGCTTTTTGTGAAAGCATGGAAAGGGAAATTATCACAGCCCTTAAAAAAAGCCCAATGGCAGAGAATTTTACGGAATGTTAAAAATGCTTCTGTGATTCTCAGCAAAATAGTCTATTCATAATGTACTGGACACCACAGAGGTTGACACGATGGGGTCCTTGTCCTCTGATGTTTGTTGGTGCTGTAATAAAGAAAAAGGAACCCTGATGCATATACTATGGGACTGTCCAACAGTCAGACAGCTGTGGAAAGAGATGGATATTAATGAAAAATAGTGCTTGGCTTCAGCAAACAAATCTCAGCTCAAAGTTATATCTTAGGTTATGTACCTACTGTTAGAGGGCTTATTCCTTCACCCTCCCATTTCCCTGGTCCTTCTCACGTGAACAGAGGGCAACAATACCCGAAGTCCAAAGGTGCAAACAATTCGATGTTTATTGGGGTGAACTTCCAGCAACCTTAAATCCAAGTTCCTTTTTCCTTATTTTCAAATCCCAACTTACTTCCTGTTTGCCCCTAATTTATATAGTAATAGATAAAAATAGACCTAAGTTCTTAAAGTATAGGCCTTTACAGGCAGGCCTGCATATCTATATCCTAATACCGACTATGCTGTGTTTAACTCCACTGCAAAGATTTGGGTTCTCGAGGTTCTACTGAGTGCATGATGTTACGTAAATGGAGGAGTAGGCTTATACATGGAATAAAGCAGTGATCTTCGGACCTGTATGAGTTAGCAGCGAAAGAAAGAATCGCTTATCGCTGTAGAGAGCAATATGAATTAAAAATATATATATTATATATATATATGGATTTTTTTATATACATTTGGACAAAAAATTCTGAGATAGATCAAATAACGCCAGCCTTCCATTTCACTTGACATCTCTCCTCTTTCCATCCTTGTCCACTTCCCTCTGGTCCCCTCCTTCACTTTTATGCCTATTTGTGTATTTTGTTGTTTGTATAATTCCCCCCACCCTAACATGTTACAGCTGTGTAAAACTGTCTGATTTTGTATTGTTCGGGCTTGCAGCGTTGACTAGTTGCGTAATTGCGTAATTTTATTGGAAATCCTGTGAATTGTGCAGTATTTGGTAACATATACAAAGTGTAAGTCATTTACCTTTTTGTATTTTTTGTTGTTTGATTATGAAAATTGATATGTTAATCACAAAAAAAGGAATGCTGTTACACTGTCGGCAATCTCATTGTCACCAAAAGCTTCAGTGGAGCAATAAGACTGCCATTGATTGGAAACAGACTGGGCATCCAACTAAATTGTCTGAAGAATCAAGCCAGAGATCTATCCAGGGGGTATTCGATGTGCAAGGATGCTATGTCCCTTCCAAATTTGCCTTGATGATGATGATGATGATATGTACACAACTTTAAGACAACAATAAGTACTGAAAATAAATCTTAAGACATTGTTGGGTCCAGTTGAACTCAGCATTTGCATTTTTTAAAAACAAATTTTACAAAAGCTAAGGCTAATAGAAATGTTTCCATGAATTTTTTATATATATGTTTTTGTTCCTTGCTTTTTAAAAATTCCTATATCAAGATTTTTAAACAAAAAAATCACGTTCCGTGTTTGGAACATAAGCATTTAACAGCATGCTAATCCACTAGAATAAGGAAGTAAAACTGACTAGTCTATTTTCATTTCCCAAAAGGAGAAATGTAAAAAATAAACAAACATCACAAATAGTGAAAAATAAAGCTGAGGATTCTAAAAATTCAATTTAATACTTGAAGGTGTCATTAATACAGAGACTTACAAAAAAAAAGTTAGTATTCCAACAAGCTACTTAAATGAGCAATATAGGGAAGTAATTTTCCAAGGTATTTCGAATAGAAATATACAGATTTCCTTATCATATTAATTTCAAAATTTATTTTGGGTCTCTCTCTAACCAGAAAAAGGAAATAAGACATGCTTTAAGGAAATCAAATATCCTTTTTATTACGCCACTAGACATCAAAAGGTTCCAGGCTGAAAACAAAAAGTCTTACCTTTCCTTCTGTTACCATACGCAGTGTGTCTATTAATCGCAGTTTGATTGGTAGGTCTGTAATCTCCTCAACATAGGTACAGCACTGCTGGACCATTTTAGCAACTGCCTGGTATAACAATGGAAAACAAAATATTACTCTATTTTTAGATTTCTAGGAGTGTGCCAAAAATATAAATTTGGGGCATTTGTAATCAAATGTTAAGATATAAGAACTATTAATATCAAAGTAAATGGACTCTTCCAAAATAAGAGTGGGGGGGTGTTGGAGGGGCTGTTTTCACTCCTACTAGGCATGAACTTAATAGGATAAAACAGAAGAATAAAAGACCCATGGCACGGCCACGGCTGGCCTGGGGCAACTGACTTGGGCTTGTGGGGCTCCGGCTACAGGGCTAAAAATTGCTGTGTAGATATTTGGGCCCACCCCCACAGAGCTTGGGCTCCAGCCTGAGCCCAAACATCGACACAGCAATTTTTCAGCCCAAACTCCGGGAGTTTGGGTCAGCTGACTCAGGTCAGCCACAAGTTTTTTATCCCCAGGTGTAACCGAAGTGAGCAGATGCCCTTCCACAGGAAGATATTACTGAGATCAGAGGCTGGCTCAAGTCAAACGGGATGTGTCTGTATCACTTCTCTCAAACTTGTTCTCAACTTACTTGAAGAGCAGAATTGACATTTTCTTACTGACTACTTTGCAGGCTGGAAAGAGCTTATCTGCTTGCTACCGGATTTCCATAATATAAAAGGAAGTGTTCAGTATGCATTTTACCCTGGTCTAAATAAATAGTGGGGTATACTGTCCCTTCTTTTGTGGTATCTGTAAATTTCTAGAAAAATATAAAAGTTATTTCTGATTGATGTCATCATTCCAGTTTCAAATGTATGTGTTCTCACATAAAGCGTAGCCTTGTATGACCATGATAAACCACAACAATTCTGTTTAACATCAAACTTTACATGTAAACCGAAAACTACAATATCAATTTCATTATTCATTTTCTTCTGGAAAAAGTCAGTTTTACCATTGTGAGCCAATTACTGCTCTGCCATACTATTATATTTGTATTCCACTATGTGCTAAGTATCTTAGTCCTTTTTTTTCTTTCTTCTCAACACAAAGGGGCGGGGGGGGGGGGACGACATACAACTAAAGTTTCTGCAAACTAAAAATATATCTCCTTCCACACAGCTCAGTTTGCTCTGCTATCAAGCATAAATCAAAATATCATCTACATTTACAATCACTAAAATAAAATTAAGACATATCAATCTTCATAAGTCTGAAGGCAAGAGCTGATCACCAGCTAGGGTCAAGTAGAAACCCCCCTATGATATAACATTATTGAATAGCTAGGTGCATTTAAAGAGGTGGAGGTTACAACTTCATCTGAAATATCAGACTTTGCAATCCTCATGTACCTTACATCACTGTTAACTGATTAGTTAATTAAGCCTTGTTAAGTAAAGAAGAATGGTTGAGACACCCAGGATTTAGTGGGGAAACAAAGTCAACCATTAGATATACATATAAGTGAAAGCCAAGAGTAATCGTGTTTCATATGAGCTAGATCATGCTTGACCAGTGCGGATTATTGTCTTTCAGGAGACTTGAATAAACTGAAATTGTAGGCAATCCCAAGCATCAGAACTTCAGAAACTCTTGACGTACAAGACTAGCATACTAGTTAAGAACAGCTTAATGACACAGTTTCTTGTATTAAAAACTGCAAAGGAAGCAGACCTCAGTGATCAGGGCTAAGTATCTCTCTCAGACAATGCAGCAGAGAATAGGTAGGCAATACACCAGGGGTTTTCCCTGACTTTGGACTGCTTAACGGAATTTTACATTTCAGGCGGTCCCTTGCTCTGCTTCATCACCACCCCATCCCAACACTGGTGTATCATTTCCACAATATATCAGTTGGAGCATATGACAGAGTACTCGCTAATGCTGGTACATGAGAGTGGGGTCCTATTCCAGGGTGCACATTGGCAGAGATCCATCCCCACTAATGATAAACAAGGAAGTCTAAAAAAAGAAATTAATCTAAGACCTGTATTGGGCCTAGTCTTGTTTATTCTAGATATCGCCAACAGGTAACAGGGAGGTGCAGAACTGTAACCATGAAATTGAGTAAGAGTGAACAGATATAAAGAAGACCAAAATGGAATGGGCAAACAAGAAGTCTCTTTATCACGCACAGATTTTTGGCATTTCATGAGGCTTGGGGAGAATATAGTATGACCAATGTATTAAAACGAAACCAGATACAGTACCATGGTGACAACAGTGTTAAAGATACCTAAATAGACAGAAGAAGAAAAAGGAATTGGTGTCGCTACTCATCAGAGACCTGAAACCTAGGTGTAGCGTGAGGTAGCGACCAATAAAGTTTAACAGATGCTGGAAATGTGCAAGAAATGGAGGAGATTGGAACTGATACAAAAAGCTGCATAGGATGTTTAAATATTGTGTTTAAAGTGAAAGCTACTGAAGAGGCATAAAGGGAGGAGAATAGGAATCTATGATTACAACTAAGAGGCTAGGAAAAAAAAAAATATCAGAAATAAGATTCAAAAGAACCAGAAATAAAGGGACAAAGTCAGCGAAGTTTTTTGAGTTGATGTTAAGCTCCAGAACAAAGTGACCGAAATTTAACGGAATCCCACATTCACAGCAAATTAAAGATGTGTTCACTCAGAGGAATTAGTGAACAGATTACTGTTGATACAGCAGCAGGGTACTAGGAGCTTTAGACAGATATGAAGACAAAAGGTAACATTTTCAAAAGCAACTCAGGCACTTAAGAGTCTAAGCCCCATTGACTTGCAGTGAAACTTAGAAGCCTAAATCACTTTTGAAAATTTTACACATAGGCACTGTCCCAAGAATTTGCAGACAACCTAACAAAACAAATGAACAGAAGAGAAAAAACAAAAAAAGCAACATGAGTGTGTGCATATTAGGGATGTAAATACCATTTTAAAAAGTATCCGTTTTAACTATTAAAATTATATTGGTTAACCGTTTAATCTTTAACATGATAGGGGCCCCACCTGGCAGGGGTTCGGGGCTGACGCCAGTCCCCACCCGCCGCCTGTCCCCACCCAGCAGGGATCCAGGGCTGCTGCCAATCTATTTTAAAAAGTAACTGCAATATATTAACAGTAAGACTAATACTGATCAGTTAACCGTTTAATGGTTAAAAACGATTTAGTATTTTACATTCCTAGTGCATTTTTCAATAGGTTAATGTGGATGACAGCACACAAGCCTCCTTGAATAAGCCTATCAGAAGCAACAACAGAAGCTGACATTAGTATATTCAGAAGGACATTAAAACACAAACAGCACAGGCACTACACAGAAGGAGAATTAGAAAGGTAACATGGTATCTTTCCTTCCTAAACAGCTGCATTTCTTTGTTTAAAAAATGTAGTTACCTGTTTTAACTGACTTCTTCTCTTTGACAGAATAATAATATTTTCATTAAGAGCATCCCAATCTTTAGCTTCATAACACATTTTTACTACAGCAACCAAGATACGGGACGTGGAAACCATGTCAGAGGCCTGCAACAAACAAAAAGTGCATTAGTGATTACATATACAACTTAAACTACTGAGCCACTACCACTGCAGAGCCTTGACAATACAGAGACAAGAGCAATCCATTACAACTCCAGACCCACCACCTTCAAAAGAACATGGCAGAGCCAGACACTAATTTCCCACTAGTACCACTATCTGTCAGGAAAAGGGGGAACACACAAGAGAACACCCCAGAAATAAATGTGCTACACAGCATAGTCTACTTACTGTTCGTGTCTGTTTTTCCAAAGAGAGTAGGGTTTCAATGACCTCTTGAAGTCTTCCTTCCTAATAGCATGGACAAACACTATTAGGACCAACATTGAAAAAAAAAATACAGTACAGTTTAACCCAAGAAAATAGCCACATCTGTTATAGAAGAAAAAGCATATAGCAAAGTCGGGGTGAAAGACTAATTTCAACGTAGTTTATTTCTTTGACAAGGAAGATAGGAATAAACATTAATATAATACTTGGCATTTACATATCACTTTTCATCTGCATATCTCAAAGTGCCTTACAAAGGTGGATAAGTATCATTACCCTCATTTTTTTTTTTTAAATGGATGGGGAAACATACAGAAATTAAGGAACAAAATTACAGGGTGACCTTTGGTTTTGAGTGCCTAACTTGGGACATCTTGGGTCTGATGTTCAGAGATCATGACCACACATTGATCTCATTAACATCATTTGGACCCGTCACAGCTCAGCATTCCTAAAAATCAGGACTTTGTGTGTCTGAAACTCAGCATCCAAAAACTGAGATGCACAAAATCAAAAGCCACTTCTGAAAGTATCTGTTAAATAACTCACCCAAGATAACACGGTTGGTCAATGGTAGAGGCAGGAATACAACCAGTTCACTTGAGTCACAAACCCATTCCCTCTTTCTCATGTAAAATGTATCTATGCTTTAATTATTTATGTAAATTAAAAAAAAATATCGCACCTTCAGATACTGCCTCATGGAAGCCCAAACACATCCCAAAAGTATATTTAATCAAAAAGGCAGGGCATATTTAAATTTCCCTCATTTTAAACATAATTTGGTTGTTGTAGTAGAGGGGTCGGCAACCTTTCAGAAATGGTGTGCTGAGTCTTCATTTATTCACTCTAATTTAAGGTTTTGCGTGCCAGTACAGTCTATAATATATAACTAAAGTATTGTTGTATGTAAAGTAAATAAGGTTTTTAAAATGTTTAAGAAGCTTCATTTAAAAATTAAATTAAAATGCAGAGCTTCCTGGACTGGTGGCCAGGACCCGGGCAGTGCGAGTGCCACTGAAAATCAGTTCGCGTGCCCCCTTCGGCACGCGTGCTGTAGGTTTGCCTACCCCTCTTATAGTACATCTCAGCTTTCCTTGAAATTCATAGAACCATACAGATAACTCCACACAGAAATGATACTTAGTTGCAACAGTACACATTTTCACATTAGGAACTTGGAGTTATGAATAATCTCAGGGCTGTCAAGCTATGACGATTTGAATGAGGGAGATTTCGAAAAGCTGCCGGTTTAAATGTATAGCTGACTATAACACAAAATAAAAAAGAGAGAGAAAACAGAACACATTCCCTCAGCTAGAAAGGGAAGTAACAGTATGGTGAAGGCAGGAATGTAACTATCAATTTGAAAAGAATATAAGTATATTCCTCCTCTCCCAGTATACCCATAAGCCTCCATTCTCACATGACACACGGTAAGGCTGTGTCCTGACAAGGAAATATGGTCAAGCTTGAACGCATGCTAGATAAGCCACTTAGATTCCTAAACACAACTTTCTTCCGAATGAAGATGAAAGATAACACCTGTAATTTGATTTAGTCAGCCAAATTCTAGTCTAGGCTAGAACACGACCACTTTAATTAAACTACCTGCATTTACACTAGGAAAAAAAGTTGAGTTTGGGTCAGGCTTAGGACTACTTAACCTATTCAAGACAAAGTCTAAGTAAATATAAACATAGTTAATACGGTAACAAAAAACGTTGCTGCTACCCATCTCTCTCCTGATATTAAACAGAGCAAGCCAGGAGGTAGGTGACACATGCCTGTGCGCTTCATATACATTATAATCATGGGAGTACAATGCCTACACTCATTGGATACTGTGGACTATATGTCCTATATTTGTCCTTTAGGATTTAAAGGCCATTGTAAGGAACTTTAGATCCAAAAACTGAGATTAAATTTCCAAACAAGTATTATAGCAACACTTAATATTAATAGAAATGTTTGTAACAAACATTGAAGCACGGGGCTACTTAAGCATAAAAACTGGAAGAATTTTTAGAAGGCATTAAGGTATTAGTAACACAGATAAGGGAATTTGCTTCCAAAAGTTATTTTTATCCTGACCAAGTCCCTTCAAACTGTGTACCATGGCTTGTCTAGTATATGTTCACCTACAATCACAGAATTAAACTGCACACTGACATAATGTAGGGTAATATCCTTGGTTTCCTAATTTTTGTACATCACAACTGTACATGTGTCATACATGGCATCAGTCCACCTCCTCCCTATGAAATTTTGCAGGCTACACCTATTGGGAAAGGGCAAGCTGCAGCATAAAGGCCTACATCTGGCTGCTCCAAAGTGTGTGTGTGGGGGGGGGGGGGGGTGAGGGAGAAAGATGATGCCTCCAGGATCCCAATGTATGCTGCATTGGGCAGTCTGTGTCTGGCTATGATGAAGTAGAGGGATTAAGAGGGGGTGCAGTTTTGTCACTACACACACTCCATAGCTGCTCTCCTGGGATTCTACTCTACGTAGGGGCAAACTTGATCCATGCTTATCTATGCAGAGACAGCCCCCTTCCCTGCACACAAAGGCCTTAAAATATCAGGTGTCAGAGGAACACACGTGTTTGCCACAAGCTGGGAGCAGATGACAGGGAATGGATCACTCCATGATGACCTGTTCCGTTCATTCCCTCTGAACCGCTTGGCACTGGCCACTGTCGGCAGACAGGATACTGGGCTAGATGGATCATTAGTCTGACCCAGTCTGGTCGTTCTTATATTCTTACATGGTCCCCATCCTCCCGCCGGGATTCCGTCATACAGCGTCGTCTGTGGGTATTCTCTCTCTCTCCAGATCCCTTGTGCACCAGTCACCAGGCTGGTGGCCTTGGTTCCTCCTTTCATCCCACCCCTGGAAACCAGGTCTCTGCCTCGCCCACCGGCAATGGAGCCCCCTACAGCCTAGGGCGCTAGGCCGGGCGAAGGGGCGCAAGCTAGAGGACATGGGAGCCGGTGGCTGTATGAAGCGGGGAGGGGCACGGCCCTGTCAATTGCAGGAGATCGGTCATGACACAGCTCTCTCAGGCCAGGAGCGCTCCCGGCCCACGCTGTGTCCCCCAACGCGTGGGCCCCTCCTCCCTCCCGTTTCCGCAGGGGGGCGGACCCATGGCGTGTATACCCCCCCCCCGGGAGTCGGGACTGACCCCCTCGCAGCACACACCGGCCCTGCCCATCCCCCCGCGCCAGAGAGGGGGCTCTCCCCCACTGCGTCCCGCGCCGTACCTCCCGCGGCCCCCTTGCACCGCTCTGGGGCAGGCGAGCGCCCCCCGGCCCGGGCCGTCTCCCCCGCGGGCGGCCTAGCCCGGGCCGCGCCATGACTCAGCCCAACCGCGGCCGCCGGCTCCCCTTTACCTGGGCCAGCCGCTCGCACTCGGGCAGGCGCTGGTCCACCGTGGCGCTGTAATCCACCTCCATCTTCACGATGCGGCCGTCGGACCGCTCCGCGCCGTCGTCCGCCATCCCGCCCCCGGCTCGGCTCCGCGCCGCGTCCCCGGCCCGGCCTCAGACACACACCGGAAACCAGCAGGGGCACCCGCTCAGGCAGCAGCGCGGGCAGCCTGCTGGCGGAAGGACCCCGCAGGCACTGGCGGAGACACCCCCCAGCAGCTGCAGGGCCCTGCCTGGCGGGGAGGAGGAGGTAAGGATGAGGAGGGGGAGGGGCAAACCTGGGGGAGGGGAAGTAGCAGAGTCCTGGCCTGTGGGGGAGGCATTAGTAGGGCCCTGGCAGTGGAGGAAGGAACAGGCAAGGGGGAGGGGCTGCAGCCGGGCTTTGGCTGGTGTGGGGGAGGGGGAGCAGGAGCAGGCAAAGGGGAGGGGCAGGAGCAGGGCTTTGGATGTTAGGGAGGGAGCAGATGTGGGGAGGAGCAGGGCCCTGGGTGGGGGTAGGGAGTAGGGGTGGGGGAAGGGCAAAAACAGGGCCCTGGCTGGGGGGGGACTCTGGAGGGGCAACGGTCAATAAGCTTTAGCTGAAGGGAGGGGAGAGGTGCTGCTGTGTTTAGGCTTCACTCTCCTTTCTAATCTCCCCTTCCCCCGCCCCCACGTTTTTTGAGTTAGGTAAGTGGTGTTGCCCTACAGCCCTCTCTTCCCCCGGCTGCCTTGGCTGGGCGGCTGGTATGAGCTCCCCTTCCTGTTTCAATGCACTTTAATCACTGGTTACAATAATGTTCCAAAGAGACACACACTGAACCCACAAAATAGTATCATGCTGAATAGCACCTGAATGTAATGTTACCCTTTTATCATGTGGGATCCCTCTGGTGTAACATTAGGTCCCAAGCTGAAGGTACCATCTCACCATGGCACAGTGATTCTTGAACACTGTGCTGTCATGATGTAACAGGATGATAGTATTTGAGTGCAGTGTCGGTTTGCCATGATCTCATCACTAAGGTGGCATGTTAATGTAATGATGCTTTGACATTGCTGTATGGCAGCATGTTTCAACATGATAATGCTTTCATGCAGTGATACTCAGACTGAGGCTCATGAATCACAAGTGGCTCTTGTTGTTCCTCCTGTAGCTCTTTGCAGCACATGATACTAAAACACTGTGTGATTTGATTATTAACCAATCGGGATGCTTTTACTATGTTATTAACCAGTTGTAGTTGATATAATAATAGTTGGACAGTCATTTTGCTGTGAGAATAATATATATAAACTAAATATTTCCCCTCTCTTACTGTTTAAATATGAATATTTAGTACTATAGTAAATGAAACAATGAATTCACACTACCGTGACTCTTTTGGGTAATGTTGATCGCTAATTTCACTCCTGAAACACTGAGGTCTGAGTGTCACTGCTTTCATACAACATGACCACATCACACAATATCTTTGATGAGATGTGGTGATGTTTTAACAGGGCAAGTTACATCTCAGCCTGTATTAATGCAACATAAATCCTACTGTAAAGTGGCATGTTGATCTAACACAATGACTGTTTAATGCAATACATTGTTGTGCAGTCTGGTGTCACTTAATCCAGTAATGTTGCATTATATGATAATGAGATGATGTTTCAGAGCACTGGGATGAAGTTTTTATGAAGTGTTGTAGCATTATAATGTTCTGATACATTGTAGTGGCATTTTGATGCAACACGCTACACTACATCATACTAATATTGGAACATTTTGATGCAGCATTGTCACATATGGTGATAGGATGCCATCATATTGCATTGCAATACTCCAAAATAAGTTTCCATTGTAAACATTTTGTTGTCATACTTTGATCCAGTAGAGAAACTCACAGAATGTGAAGTGTGGGGGCAAACAACAGAGAAAGAGCCTGTTGACAGTTCCTCATGATTTTGGATCTTTATTAAGTAGTCCAGGAACAAATAAAAACTAAAAAGTCTATTACTACACAAAATAACAATCTTTATTATAAATCAAGGACAACATTTAGCTGAAAGATACTCTATGCCACATAGTGATAAACTGATGATAAAGAGAAACCTGTGTTGTTTTCCAATCCTTTGTGACATAAAGCCAGATTTTTATCTCACTTACACTGATGTAAATCCAGAGTCACTCCATTGATTTAATGTGAGTTAATTCAGAATAACACCATTGTATCTTGAGATCAGAATCTGACCCATGCTGTCTTGATAGAAATATTGATTCATATATTATAAAGCTAAAAGGGACATTGTGACCATCTAGTCTGACTCCCTGCATAACACAGGCCATAGGACTTCCTTGAATTAATTCCTGTTTGAACTAGAGCATTTATTTTATAAAACAAACAAAAAAATCCAAGTTTGATTTAAAAATTTCCAGTAATGGAGAATCCATTACAATCTTTGATAAATTGTTCCAATGGTTACTTACCCGCACTGTAAAAATTTGTGCTTTATTTCTAGTCTCAATTTGTGAAGCTTAAACTTTCATCTATTGGATAATGTTATACCTTTGTCTGCTAGATTAAAAATCCCTCTATTATAAAATTTCTGCTCCCCATATAGGAGGATATAGCCTGTGATTAAGCCATCCCTTAACCTTTTCTTTGTTAAACTAAACAGATTGAGCTTCTTAAGTCTTTCACTATAATGGCATGTTTTCCAATCCTTTGAGTATTCTCGTGGGTCTTCACTGAACCCTCTTCAATTTATTAACATCTGTCTTCAATTGTGGACATCCCAACTGAACACAGCCTCATATGCCCTTAAATAAACAGCTATGTTAACTTCAACTCCATCAAAAACAAAGTAGTGATTGGCAGTGATTTTAAGTAATTCCACAATTTATTTTTATTAATTTATTTGAACTGGTAATTCCAAGTATCTTGAAGCACCAGCAGTCTCCATGGAGGCACTTTCCACAGGAGAAAAAAACAAAAAACAAATTTGATGTTAGTAATAACATTAGGGATAATTTAGGAATTTAGGGATAATGTGACATAATGTTTCCCTTTTAATTATTCCTTTCCCCTGCCTTCCTATCAGACAGGTGCATTATCACATTTCCTTCCCCCCGCACTCCAGATTTTATGGAAGGATAAGAATTAAAAGGGAACATGAGTACCAAAAGTTGCAAATGTTTGAAAATACATTTTTTAATTTAATCATTGTCTTAGGCTATGTCTACACTAGAGAGTTTATAGTGGCGCAGGTGTACTGATTCAGCTGTACCGCTATAAGATCTCTTGTGTAGCTGTCTATGCCGACGGGAGAGAGCTCTCCTGTCGACATGATTAATCTACCCTCAATGAGTGGTAGATGAGTAGCTATATTGGTGGGAGAAGCTCTCCCGCAGACATAGCACTGTGCACACAAGTGCTTATGATGGCATAATTTATGTCAGTCATCATGGGGGTGGAATATTCACACCCCTGAGTGACATAGGTTTAGTCAACATAAGTGGTAGTGTGGACATAGATTTAGACTCAATAGATAGAGAGAGCTTTCAGGGAACCAAGGGCCTCATCTAAAGCTAATTAAGTCAATGGAACAGCTCATATTGACTTCAGGGGCTTTGGATCAGGCCCTAAAGGGGAGAGGAAAGAAAATTAATTCATACCGTCACTATCTTCCTCTAGCACAGGGATCGGCAACCTTTGGCACGCGACCCACTAGGGTAAGCACCGTAGCGGGCCAGGCCGGTTTGTTTACCTGTCACGTCCGCAGGTTCGGCCGATCGCAGCTCCCACTGGCTGTGTTTCGCCGCTCCAGGCCAATTGGAGCTGCGGGAAGCAGCGCGGGCTGAGGGATGTGCTGGCCGCCACTTCACGCCATCCCTATTGGCCTGGAGTGGCGAACCGCGGCCAGTGGGAGCGGCGAACCACGGCCAGTGGGAGCCATGATTGGCTGACCTTGTGGACGCAGCAGGTAAACAAACCGGCCCGGCCTGCCAGGGTGCATGCCTAGCCCGCCAGGGTGCTTACCCTGGTGGGCTGTGTGCCAAAGGTTGCTGATCCCTGCTCTAGCACTTGAGGAAGATATCCTACAAAACCTGCAATCCTGAGACCAGAAGATGCAGCTTTTGTCTCCAAATTTGATTGCCTACATGGATCCAGCAGGCCAGTCCCTTAATTCAGTAGTTATTAAACAATAAAATATCTGAAAATATGGTTTGACTTTTATTGTTAGTTCCATAAGTCCCGGCTGTGTTTGGCGTTCAGCAGATTTAACCAATATATTTTTTCCTAGAGCAAAAATGGAAAATTATGAGGATAAGAAGTTCTTCACTTATCACACACAGCATGCTGTATTTCGGGATGTGATTGGTGAACTTAGAGGTAAGTCTGAGTGATATATTTTGGCAGCCTGCAAAAAATAAGGGACCAGATTCAGGCAGACACTGCTTCCCAGAAATCGCTGCCCAGCTTCAGGTGGGAAGTTTTCTCTGCTATTCTGCCCCCTACAACACTTTTGGAAGGCCACTTCACAGACCCTCAGAAACAGTAGCAGTAGAGATGTGTTCTGGGGTGGGGCTAGTGGTCAGTAGGTGTGGGGTCTGTGTGTTTATGTGTAAACATCACATGATCTGAAAATAGTCCTGGCAAAAAGATCTTTTGCTGGCATGAGGCTTCTGCTCTCCAGAATATAGGTGTACATCAATGCTACGTGGGCCCGTCTTGGGGACTGCTTCACATAGTTTTTGAATTTGGCCTACTAAATTGTGAAATGAGTTTCACTATGGTGTATTAAACGGGACAATAATGTTTGGTTGGTTTGTGGTGGAAGGTAGTAAATTAATTTAGGGCTTGATCCTAAGGTCATTGAAATCAATGATAAAACTCCCATTGATGGTAGTGGTGCAAGATCAGGGCTTTATGCAGGAAAGTTCAGCTGAGAAACAGCATGTGGTTTTCAATGGGAAACCAATCTTAATCTAATTTTCCAGCTGGGTCTGAGACACAAAACGTTTAGGAACTTAATTCTGCTCCAACTGACGCAAATAGCAGAACTCCAATTAACTTCAAAAGGGGTAGGATGTGTAACCCTAGTTTTAAGATTACATAGTGAGTCTCTTCCAAATTAGAGGTAATGTCCCAGGTACTGTCCCCCTGCTCACTGCTCTGCAGGCAGTCTTCCTTTGGTTGTTTTGTGTCACGT
Organism: Malaclemys terrapin pileata; assembly: GCF_027887155.1. Taxonomy (NCBI): domain Eukaryota; kingdom Metazoa; phylum Chordata; order Testudines; family Emydidae; genus Malaclemys; species Malaclemys terrapin. The sequence goes on from NC_071517.1 coordinate 7,882,088, forward strand.
TATGTTTTTCTTTCTGGCATTCTGCAACTTTATAATGCATTTATTTTTGTATGACTGGATCCTTTAAACACATCACTCTGACCCCTCATTCACTGGGCAATAGGGTTCAGAGTTTGCAGGACTGAGCTCTTACTTACTTACTGAAACTTGAAATTGGATGATATGTCTTTGGAACAATCTTCCCTTGGTGTACAATACCAAGGATATAAATCATGACTACAACTTGATATTTGCAGATGGCTGTTACCAGGTTTGACATAGCAGACTCATTTGATATGGAGGAAATGCAATTCATTGTTCATATGTTTAAGCTGAAAATCCAAAGTACTGAGACACAACTCTATGTAAAGTTCCTAGAGCCTTGATTCTCCATTGCAGTATGTAGTTATTTACAACTGTGCAAAGGGAGGGCAAAGTGGATGTATAACTCTATCATCAATGCAAGCGAATAAAGAAGTGTTTTGTTTGCTCCAGTAGATGGCACTATGTTCCCCTTGGGCTAAGTTTACCTATAGGTTCAATGCCAAAAGGAACTGAGATTTTTCACTCTCTCTCATTACAGCATACCTATTTCATTTTAGAGCTAAATTTATATCCATCCCTATAAACCTGATGTTGCGACACTTTTTAAAATATTGTAAATTGTTTACATTAAAATGCAGAATTGCAGAAATATTACACTACTATTTACCACTTATATGGCACTTTATATTTTCAGATTATTCTCACAGATAAGTAAGTATTATTATTCCTATTTTATGGGTGGGGAAACTGAGGTACAGAATTTAAGGCCACACAGTAATTCAGCTTCACAGCCAGCATTAGAATTCAAGAGATTCTTATGCATGCTAACAACAAGGAGTCCGGTGGCACCTTAAAGACCAACAGATTTATTTGGCCATAAGCTTTTGTGGGTAAAAGACCACTTCTGAAGAAGTGGTGGAGTCCGGTGGCACCTTAAATAAATCTGTTAGTCTTTAAGGTGCCACTGGACTCCTTGTTTTTGTGGTTACAGACTAACATGGCTACCCCCGATACTTGTGCACACTAACATTACTGTTAATATTAACATATTAATTAATATATTAACATTCGCTTTACACCCTTAAACGTCACTGAAAAACACATTTAAAAAAACCAGGCAAATTAAAGGCTTAACTAGCTAATTGCTGTTTCCCAAGCAATGGAAAAATGTGCCTATTAAAATTGGATCTGCTATTATGGCTAACGGAGTACTGAGGCACATGTTTTCACTGATGTTTCTATGTGATTGTTTTAAGTTAGATGACTGACGTGAAAAACAGTTGTAGCCAAGTTGAAAAGCCTGCAAACATAATGAAGGATTAACCAAAAGGGAAGTGGGTGAGGCTACTACATCCTGTGTTTATTATATCTCCTTTGTGCTCATTGCACCAATTCCTGAAGGCCATCTTGTAGTTTCTTTGATAATAATAGGGCCTGATCTTGCAAACCATCACTCAGCAAAGGCAAGGCTGGGCAGTCTCAGTGAAGTCAGGATCCTATGTCTGAAAAGTGTTTTGAAGTTAAAAAATGCTAAGAAAAGGTAAAATGGAATTATTCCATATTTCCGTAACAATACAATGTAAAGCATAGGAATTAGAGATTGAACAGATCTTTTAGATAAGCCTTACTGTTTCTCTGCCAGTGCGGGACTCTACTTACAGAACATTTTCCAGTGTTTTGTACAGTCTTATTTTTAAATCTGACAAGCATAGGGATTTCCTTTACTCCCCTGGGGAGACAATTCCACAGCCTAAATAGCTTTTGCTGATGGGAAGTTCCTCCCAATTTCCCAAGGTTCAGTTTCATCCCACTACTCCTAGTTACGCATTCCTCTATGACCCAAATTGATTCTGCAATAAAATAAAGCCAGTTGTGCCTTTGGATTTCATTTCTCTCTGCTGTCCACTTGCAAGCTTCCTTCACTTTCCTGGCTGGCTGCTGGCACTCTAGGAGAGACATGCTGTTTTGTTTAAATCCTCCACATTCTTTGCTGTGCCATATCCCCATTGGCCGGATGGGGCCATCCTTCCTGCTGTGGCTGCTGATGTCAGACACACACTCAGACCCGAGCTGAAGCTGCTGCTGCAGAGACGACTCAGTTCTGCTAGCTACAACTCACACACACAGCTGTGCTGGGGGAAACCCAAGCCCCAGGAAGGATCAAAGGTGTGTGTGTTGGGAAATATCAGGCAGCAGACCCAGTCTCTCCCCCACAGTGCAGAACTGGTGCGTGCATAATAGCAGCTGTAATACAGAGAGGAAGAGGGAGCCTTGTTTATCAGCCTGTAAAGGAAACGTTATAAAGCCTTTGTCTTGGAAGTAAGCATCTCATCCTTGCTGCTGCCACTGCTCCAATGTGCTGCTGCTGGTGACATTAATATTTTAGGCTGGTTGTGGTTTTTTTTGGTTTCTCCAGGCATGTCTTGATATAGCTGAAAAGGAACTGTTGTTTTAATACATTTCCAGCGGATGTCTTTGACTTTAAAGATCGCATTTGATGTTTGAGACGTCTTTGTGTGTATGTATGTGTGAAATTCACATGATCTCAGTTTGAAGGAGGAAGAACTGGAAGAAAGGAGCAGTTGTATTGGTTTTTCTTCTTGCTGGGTCATCCCTCCTGGATGATAGCGTTGGGGTCTTTTGAACACATTGTCAAGTACACACTCGACCAGGGGCTTGATTCATTTTTTGTGGTTTTGTTTTTGCCGTGATCAGAGTGCAGAAATAGCCACTCTTCTCCAGCTTTGCTGGTTTGCAGCAGAAATATGCTCTTGAAGGAGTACCGGATCTGTATGCCTTTGACAGTTGAAGAGGTAGGTGCATTCACTAATAATGCTTATAGTGCATTAACTTATTTGTCCTCCCCCTCTCCCTCCCGAATGATGGCTCAAAAGGAGGTTAGAAAAACATTAGTTATTCTGTGTTTATTTTACTGGTCATTTTTCTTTGTACAATGAACTCTTTCCTGTTGTAATTGGTGTAGCGAAGCATATTTCCATTGCAAAATAAGGAAATCTTATGTAAGTGTAGTGAATTCACTGTCATCGAGGTATTAGCTGTAAAAATTTAGAAATCAAACTTTTTGAAAGGGTTGATGTGTGTTGAGATCTAGAATCTGATAAAGCATTTGTCCAATAAACCCAACTTCTAAATACATGAAAACCTTCCTTCTTTAGACTTAAAAATCTCCCTTACATCATTGTTAATAAAAATGGCCTTAAACTTCACGATTGTAGTGTGTAGGTCTCTGATAAAATTATTAATCAATACGCTTTTAGTATTGAAAAAGGTATTTTAAAGTCACATTGCTTTCTATCAATCAGACTAAACTCTCTGGGTCATGGACATTGTGTTTTTTATTTGCCTGTAAAATATCATGCACATTTATGGCAAGGTATACATATCAAAATATGTGTATGTAATAGATTTTTTATACATACATATATAGATATATAGTGAGTGTGTGTTTGTAAGTGTAAGAAATAGCTAGACAGCTAGAGGCCTGCTAATGCATACATATGTGAGTATATTGGTGATGGAGCTTTCCGTTGCACAATGCCACACACAAATAAAAGTATTAGATGCTGCTTTATTAGTTCTTTATGTTGCTGAGGTGAACACTAAAAGAAGAGAGGAGATACTGTTTTGAAAGTCTGACAAATATCAATCCCTTGTCTAACAGCCCCAGACATTTGACGGTGCCTCTTCAGGTCAGTCAAAATCTGAATGTGCATAACATATTTTTTTTGCAAACAACCACACTCAGAAAAGTTTCTTTTTTCTACTTTTGCTTTCATCAGTGTGGCAGACTATTTGGTTTCTAAGACCTTTCTGGGCCACAGGAGGGCGCTTTGAATACATTTCTTTTCCTGCAGGCTTTCATTCCCCCATCCCCCTCTCTGCTTGGTGCAGAAATGTATATAAAGGCAATGGGAATACTAATACTATAGTGATTTTATTGCAGTGAATTTGTATCACATAGTTTAAATGTAGCACTGCATTGTCTTTACATTTCTGGAAATCTGCTAGACTTCAATGATGTGTAATGTTTGTGCTTTTGGTATTTATGCAGTAAAATGTACAGACAATAGCACATTTGTAGCTAGTCCTGCATTTCTTGCACTCTACAAACTCCCACTGCAGTCAAAGAGAGCTTGGGGTAGTCTAGGAATGTAG